>NC_071670.1:45961500-46574500 GCF_028554725.1 Zeugodacus cucurbitae
TCTTGATGTTGTTGTTATTTGCTACCTCACAAGGTAGTATAATATCCTGCTTATCGCCTTCGCTCGCTTTATGAGCTACAAAATGCGTGTCACGCTTAAATTGAGGCGTCGATTAGCGTTACTAATCGTAATTATACGCTCGCGTCCCTTTTCGCGTACAAAGCACCAACAAACATCATAACAACCATCAATTGTTGCTGTTGCACTTACGCATATCCTGCATTTGGGAGCGCGTGAGTATGTACTCATTCACGCACACGCAGAAAACGTAGCCTGCGCTGCGAAGAACTGCGACCGCCTAGTGGGTGCCACGTCTGCACAAGTGTGCGCTTATGCCACCACTACCTCTATGCCACATGTTGCATGCAGTCAACTGCTTTTGGCTCATGCGCCGTCGCCACGTTGTGCATTTATTCACTTCAACTCCCGCTTGCGCGGTGTTGACAGAAGACTATTCTTCGGTTCGCTCGAGTCTGAACGCCCGTTCGGCTGTGCGCCGTTTCGATTCGGTTGGTAGTGGCTTAAATAAGGTTACGCCTTTTGGACTGCGCACTTCGTCACATGCGTTGGATTTGCGTGTGCGCGGCATTAAAGTTTGCAAACAAATCGTATTGAGCATGAAATGCGTTACAAATTTCCGATTTTTGCCGCAAAATATTTGGATATCGACGAGTAAAACACAAATTATATTCTGCATGGTATGACCAGATAAGACGGGATTTCAAATCCGTTTACCACATTTTTCAACTCTTCTAATTATCATAATATAATCGTATAGATTTGAAATATGACTCCTGAGTAAAAGTGGTTTATCAGGGTATCTGTGGACTGTTTTAATGTATAAGACTTCACCGAACATGAAGTTCTTCTTCTTTAATATAGTGAAAAAGTGGCAGAGCAAGCCTCCAGCGCACTAACCCGATACTCTAAAGTTAACGTGTACGTAGAAAGCCATCAGCAGCAATCAAGGCAATAACCTCGTTTCGAATATTGGCCAAATATGTTTTGAGTAGCAGGGCAGCAGTGGAGAGTGTCGCCAGGAATATGCGGCTACACTTCTACTGAGTACCAGGACATAAAGGCAACGAAATCGTAGACGGGATTGCTGACTGACCGCCAAGAGCGGTGTACAGCTGTCACTCAAAAATAATCAATCGGTAAACTCATGCACTGTCTGTACGACGACATAGACAATTGCATAATAAGAAAATTGAAAGCGCGCTGGAAAGATCTACGGGTTTGTAAAACCGCAAAGGTCATGTGCAGAGCGGTAGAACAGAAATACACAAGGTTCCTACTTACACTCGTTAGAAGGGGCACTAGGACCATCGTTAGCATTCTTTCTAGTCACAGCCTAGTAGCGGCCCACGCCTATAAGATGGGGTTGTCAGATCAGAAGAAATGTAGGAAGTGTTAAGAGCAGGGTACCAAGGAAACAGTGGAGCGTCTGCTGTGCGATTGTCCAGCATTAGCGAGACAACGATTCAGGTACTTAGGGGCCCCACAATACGATAACTTGGAGAAGATATCGTCAGTCAGGTCTCATAATCTGTTAAAATTCACGTCAAGCGCAGTCATCGTAAGCGTTAACTACTACTTAGGGAATATGGGAAGGCACTCCATCTTGTATCGCTAAGGACCTTAACTGGTCTATGCGTGACCAACCTAACCTAAGCTAATATAGTATTATATCGAGATCGTAAAAATATTAATCCATCTAGAGTTTGTCTTACCCACCCGCAAAAAAATATAAGAATGTTATGGAGATTTACAAATTTAGTACCAACCACTTATGTTTGCATATTTCCTTTTGGGAAACGGGGGTAGTAAATTTAGGCAATGATTGACGGTAACTAATTCAGCTTGAAAACTATCTCAGTCAAGAGTTTTTTGTTTCCTAGATCTGGAGCTTCGAATAAAAAAACTGAAAGTTCTCTGTTCAACTTTCATATTTAGAAATGTTGAAGTGGGCAATTGAATTTGAGTATATTTACCAATCTTACTTACTGCTATTATTAGTTTAGATTACTTTGGTGCCATGATGTCGGTAACTCCACAAGAAGTGGTAAGTATAGTAGAGGTAACACGGATAAACTCTTGTTCTAAAGTGTAGCTTTTGCGGAAAGGTAAATTAATCCTTAAAATTTTTCCTTCATACCATATTAAAGAGTAAATCAAAATTTGTTTATTTTGACTAATGCTTACTTTTCTAATGAAGAATATAGTTCTATAATAAGATTCTAGATATAAATATATGTACTGTTGGGTATGATCCAACTATTCTCATGCCAGCTGTTTCTAACTTAACGTAATTGACCCGGATTTTATTCAGCCAAGAGGTGTTTTTTTGTATGGACTGTTTAGAATACATGATCTTGATAGGCATTAAAACAATAATATAGCATATAGTAAGAACCCTATATACGAGCAAATACCCAGATCTTTCTCTTTATGCTTCATAAAACCAAATTTTCAGACTATCTTGAGAAACTTTATTCGGTTGACATATGTATGAAAGTACTGAGTTACTCATGTACGTAACTATCACTATATTCGAAATCTGTTCACAGAAACTATGTAAACTCACATAACCGTATGACTAACGGGTGCTGTTGTACTTGAAAAAGTGTTCCACAAAAGTTTAGAAACAATTTAGGTAACAAGCAAGTTAGGTCAAAGGACATTCAATGTGTAAAAGGCATTAATAATACTAATATTTACTTAAATTCTTACGATTATTATTACATTACTATTATGAAGTTCCTATTCTCAAATAATTGGAAATATTATAGCACAACTAAATTTATTTTTCCTAACATTCGACACATTTTTCTCATTATCCTGTTATTTTCCAGGTTACCTATACGAGCAACGACATACATCTGACTTTCAACTTTCAATTTTCGCGTTGACTTCGACATTCGACTCGTCGCTACGTCAAATTTATAACAATATGAAATGCATATATATGTAAATATGTATGTGTGTGTATCTTCGCGAGTGAGGTGTGAATGCAGAATGAATGAATGCGCTTCAATAGTTTTCCAGAAATTGCAACCAAAAATGCATAAATTAAAGTGGCCTACCGAAACAAATCACCACAATGTAAATATGTAAGTACCCTTATATATATACATATATGCACAGATAAATGTATTTAACTAAGGACTTAATAGTCAAAATAGACACCTCAAGGACACATCACTAACAAACACACACAAGCACACACCCACACATACCCCTAACACATATTTATCACAAATGCATTGTACACAACACCACCATTAACCTCGACAAAAGGGCAAGCGCAACAGAGGAGAGGTGAACAAAGCGTAGATGAGATAAACCAAAATATGCAAAGGCAATAAAATAAACAAAGCGCAACACAATAATACGACCAGCAAATCCTTGAAATTTTTGTTTGTTTTTATTGCTGTTGTTATTGCTGCTGCACTGCCCTTTTTGTTAAGAGTTGGCCAAGCGTCCTTTGTTTAATTACATATGTACATAGAAGCAAGCAGCAATATAACTGTAACTCTGCATACAAACTTGTGTAACGCCCACAGGAAAAAAAATAAAAATAAAGAAGTGAAGACAACAACGTTGTTATGACGTTTTTATAATGTCAGGACATAGGGCGAAGGCTACACGCTGCTGAAGGTTACAACTAATAATGATAATGTTGTCAAGATGAAACGGTACAAATGTTTCAAAAATCGTTTTTATTATTGTAATTTCTGTTTTACTCTTTGTTGCTTTTACTTTTTTTGTTTTTTGATTTTGCAACTGCACGTTTATGTGTGCAACAGCGGGAGCGGTAGCCCAAGCAACACGCGAAATTTGCGTCTATTGACTGCCATAAATGCGGCAATTGACAAAAGCCAAATTTGGTTAGACTGCGCGATTTTGCGCGTTGAACTCGTTGTTAAATGTGCTACCTGTGTACGATACATACGTATGTATGTAATCGCACGTTGCATATTTTGTATGCCAAATGTGGTACATATGTATGTACATTTATGATTGGTGGCTTTTGTTTTAGTCGCTTTTATAATTGATGAGTTACGAATGTAATATAAAATAACTTTATGGGTTTACTGAAAAATGATCATTTTAAGAAGAGCCCCCCCTTTCTCGATTTCAAATTTTGACGATTTTCAATTTGCTGGTAAAAGAACATAGGACTCTGGTATGAACTAGGATTATTAATTTCGCACAAAAATTAACAAAATGGCGGCCCTTGAATTTTTTTTTTGAAAATCGTCTTTTTTCCTGCCACAAATCAAGTTGAAAAGTAAAGAAGATCTTCACCGATTTGATTCTAGTTCATTCCATAGCTACATATGTATAGTATAACTAATTAAAATTTGGAAACGATTGGGTTAATAGGTTTTGAGTAACCAGTAACCTCTAGCGGGGGTCGTAAAAACACTGTTTCGAGAAAAACGCGTTTAAAGTTTTGAGGCTCTCCTGCCGTCGCCTGACGCTTCCAACATAAATCTGCTAAATCTTCAAGAGTTTTTGAAATTTGCACTTGAAATTTTAAGGGAATATTCTTGAATAGTTATTGGTTCGCATTAAATAAAAAAAATCGATTTTTTGAAACCGAGAATGTGGGGGTCCCCTTAAATAGTTTTTTTGGATAACAAAATGAAATATATAGTTCGAAAATTTTATTGCCCTGATGTTAGATATTCCAAGGAGGATAAAGAAGTTTTAAAGAAAAATATTAAAAATTCTGAAGTTTTTATTCAGAGGTTTTTACGAAAAAATGTTGAGAGCTGTCTGAAATTACATCAAAATCGGTTGCGTAGTTCCCGATAAATCTTGGCCAACAACTTTAACCCATTAAAATGATGTTATTAACGCCCTCTTAAAAAGCTGATTTACAAGAAGTGTCCATTTGGACCTGTAGCCAATCGAGTACAATGGGATAATGAGGGGTATATCTGTATATGTATGTAAAGTTGCAGTCGCTCTACACAAAATGGAATACTACATAGATTACAAATCCAACGAACTCTTTGATGACACTCCTTGCTTTTTGACCATCGTTTGGTATGCAACGGTTCAATTGTATTAATCGATGAAATCGAAATGAGCGCGAGCACTTGATTTAAAATAGTCAGTGGCCACAGAAAGATTCCTGAACTTTTTGTCGTAAAAAACTTTCACATCAATTTTAAAATTTACAAACAGAAATTGAGAAAAACTATTGAGTTTTATTGTCACTTACCGATACCCTGGATCGTGAAATATCAAAATGTATCTCAAAAAATATTACTGGGCTCGATTTGATATTGTAGAACTTAATAATAAAAAAACGATTTTTAGAAGCTATGGAACCCATCGAACACTCCAAATGATTTTAATGTTTCCTAAGCGAATCAATCGCAGTTATTCTTCAAAATATTTACCGCTGTACTAAAATAATGAATAAATTTTAGATTATTTCATTTAAAATAAATGATTTCAATATAAAGTTTATACTTTGCTTTATGGCAAAAAATTAATATAACTGAAACCAACTCATTAATTTCGTATAAAATTTCAAAGTCACTCTGACCTCAAAGCAGTGTCCATATACGATTTCATAATAATAAGCACAGAGCTGGTCGCTGTATATACTTTATGTGAGATCAGCAGCGGTAATTTGTAGTTATCAGCTTGCAAATTAATGAATTATATGGTATATGAATCACGTTCTTTTGTGTATATACCGGCTATAAAATATTTCGAAAAGTCATTATGATTTGCACTTTTATAACTACATATAAAATAACGACTCACATTTCTCGCACGTGATAAGAGAATTCACACCCACGCAAATTACAAAGTTTACTTAAATAATAATATTTATAAAAACATATTTACAGACACTGTAGACATTTTAAAGCTCCTCAAAATTTGTTTATATACAATAAATTGTCACGCATAACAAATAAGATATTGTCAAATAAATTCAAGCGCAGTTGAGTATTTGATAATCTAAAAATTTGGTGTTTCCAGATCAGAGTTGTCATATACCAAAAGCATTATAATAGTGAATCATTTTGCTTGAAGTCTGATTTTATAAATTTTTAATTTGAGTTCCTCTCCACTCTCTTACTTCAAATTACTGAGGCAATTTTTGAGGTACATATGTATGCATTTTCATATAAAAAAAATTCATTAAAAATATCACAATTTAGTGAAATTCAATGCTTTCGTTTTTAGTTTTTTTCAATGTTATCGCACTTTTATTAGATTATAAACCAAATTTTATCTGAAAGGTAGGTGGGCGTAGTTATTGCTTGATTTCAACAAATTTCATCATACAACATGAAATGGTGAAATCGTATGCTTTCACTTATTAAGGGGTTACATGGGTTTCGTGGATTAAAAAAATCGATGTTTTTTCCTTATTAATTTCTACAACATCTCAAGAATTTTTTTTTATTTCAACTCGATCCGAATAATGGTTTCGGAGTTACAGTCTTTGAAAGGTCTGCGCTCCAAGTCAGGTATTATTGTTACTCAAAACTTTAAACGCGTTTTTCTCAGAACCGTGTTTTTAAAGTTTGTTGTTAATTTTCTCGAAAACTACTCAACCGATCTTGATGAAACATAGAAAAAAATATATTGAAAATAGGTAATTTTTTTACCCAACAAAACCCATGTAACCATTTAATCGAGATATTAATATTAAAACTAGTTTAGGGCAGATTCAAGGTCATTTCAATATAAATATTTAACTCTAAAACTGTCTCGTTTAATTGTCGTATGTTAGCAATAACCGTTAGTTTAACAAAATTATTAGACTGAAATTATCATATTACGAGAGTGTAAAAATAGAATTTAAAAATCGTTTTTTTTTTTTTCAAATTACTCACTAACGAAATTGATTATGCCTATACTCTAGAAATAGATTTGATATATTTCTTTGCATAGTGTACGATTACTTGCTAAATCAATTCAAATTGATCAGCATAAAAATAAACGGCGCTTTCAATGCGCACGTTCAATAAATTATCGCGTATGTTTGCACTATTAATTATCATATCAAAATCTATTATCAAAACACAAAAAAAAGCTAGTCATATCAAATGGCGAAATTTATTTTTAACTACCAAAGAATATTAGTAATCGCATTCAAACTAAATGATCACAGATAACTGTTAGTTTTTATCTTTGCCAAAACCAGCCAGCGAGCGCCAACTCATAAGCGGAAGTAATACATTACCCACTGTGTCATCAACCTAGGCGCCATATTCTAATATTTATTTAAAATAACTCAATTATGTTGCGTAGCTTAATAGTTTATGAGCAGTGTGTAAAGCGGATGTATGAAATGTGACGTCACACGCGCTGACATTGACACATTTCCTCAAGCGTATGACTGTATCGATACGATACTATCTATCTGCGATATGCCAACATATATAATATGTATGTACACATATCTTATCTAAAGGCTGTTCGCCCGCCTGTCAATACGTCATGAATGGAATTTCCGATAACCAACGAACGGGTTCATTATACGCATTGTAGAGCAAACGCAAGCGTTTTTCATATACTCGTATGCATGTAAGCGCAAAAAGAGAGGACAAGCGCTCCAGCGAATGTGGGCACATACCGCAAATGATGAGTGTGCTAAGTGGAGGAATGTCATGCAAACGGAATTTTAACTTCTTATACCCAGCATGCAAATGCTTCGCTTTCATTTAATTGAATAGTAGTGTAGACATTGTAATTGAATAATTGGTAATTAGTTTCTGCACAGAAAATGAAGAAATAGAGCCAAAGCTTGGCCTAACGATTTATTAGGATTGTAACCAGATATGACTTTACACTTTGGTAATGTTAACAGCAAATTCTCCCAATTTCGGTTTCGTCGATTCCATTCCGGTAATTTAGATGACAACGATGCATCACGCTCTTGAAGGCCATTTCCCCTAAGCATCGATATAATAATGGGAATCTCCCAGTCCAATCGTTATGTAAGATTACCCAGGAGCTAACCATTGGATAAAAACACGTTTGGAAACATAAATAAGGTTGAATCCAAAAAGGAAGCTGGGTTCCACACAAGTTAATGCAAAAAACCTCATAGATCGATTCTAACTGCGAATCGCTTATCGGAGCGGATAGGTGACAAGAAGTGGGCCACTTAAGACAGCGTCAAGTGAAAACGGTCATGGTCGATTCGTGATGAGGCTGTGCATTCATTGCCCCAGTCAGTATTGACGATCGGAATCGGTGAGATTGGAGGGGAGTCATCTACTATGAGCTGCCCTTCCTTTCTGGCAAACTCTAAATTCGGATCTGTACTGTCAACGATTGGACTCTCTGAAGGAAGGAATTTCTCAGAAACGACAAGGTTTGTCCATTAAGTGTGGAATTGTGTTCCTTCAGAACAACGTCAAGCCACACACATGGCGAGCTCCGGAAGCTTTTTATGGGAGGTTCTTACGTATCTACTTTATAATCCGAACTAGGCACCAAGTGAAGAGAGCGAGTGATTTAAAAAAAAAATAGTCTCAAGAGAAGCTTGTGAAAGTAGACTGTTCCAGTTTTTTGTCAGTAGGGATGAAGTTTTATATTCAGATTAGAGACATAAGTGTACATTTCTTAATTATTTAACTAAATTGATAATGATTTCACAAATGCTTAGTAAATACACAAGCATATAAAAATATCTGCGGCCGATGGCAATACCGATCCAATTAAAAAATCTTAGGCGCGAATACGATGTGAGCAATTCATAAATTCAGTTTTAATTGCCAAATTTCAAGTCAGGCATTGCAATATACATAAGTATAAGTATCTTATTTGAACTTCATTATATTTATACACAGCAGTCACAAAAAATATTCTTATATACATATACATATGTATGTATATGACTGTATGTATCGGTGTTTAAATACACATAACTTCAACAGCTGTTGGTTTTAATTACTTTCGTGTAGTTAAAAAGTAAAATAATTCTGCAATTAAAACTAAAAAGACTACAATAAAAATACAAAAAAAAATATTTATACAAGAGATAAACCAAAGCATAAATGTTGCTACCGCCGCTTGTCAGTTCAACGACATTTTAATTAAGTCTTTACCACACACACTTTTCGGTAATAAACGTTCTAAATACAGATATACACTGCTGAATTCCTTTCAAGTAGCGAACCATAATTTTTTTTTTAATTTTATATATTTTTTTCTTTTACGCAGGGTGCTCTTGAAATTATATAACTAGTATTTTATACTCGTAACAAGTCATAATTCTCAGTGTGGTTAACAACCTAGTAAACCACATTTATGCAAGCGGTTGTTCAAATGTGGTTACATAAATAACTTAATTCTTAAACCGGCCGTTTATTAAAGCATAGTATTTAATATGAGCAGAGTTTGAAAAAAGAAATCTCGTTGGTAACTAGCTAAGTTATGGCATTTAAATACGATTTATATTTTAATTTTTCGGATTTAGCTAAAATTAGATCTGAGCACTTAATCGATTCATAGAGAATAAATATTTCTTTTATCGTATAATACAAATTTAAGTGGAGTCTGATTCTGAAGAAGTTTTTTACTTTTAATCTATTAATGTTGTCAAATATCTCATTGCTCATTATTCAATGCTTTATTAAAATTGTTATAGCGATCGGATTTAGTTCAAATATGCGCCGTTTCGTTCGATAATCTGTTTCCATCTAGACGGCAACTTCATAATACCCTCTCATAGAAGCCACCTTGCTTCATAAATTGGTCGAGTTTGTTCCGTTTCAGCAGCATATAGCAGGCGTTGATTCGGTCCATAAGGTTTTTTTGCGTCAAATCGTGCGGCACTCAAACATCAAGCTTTTTTGTGCATCCAGCCTTCAAATGGTTTAAAATGGTTTGGTTACTAACTCCCATCTCCTGGGCGATGTCACGAGATGACACAAGCCTTCAGGAATCGTCGAAACCATTCCACCGCAGTTCAAAGTGATAGAGTACTATCCCCCAAAACACCATTAATCTCAATCATGCATAGCGTCGTTTTGTAGGTTATGTCAAGTCCTTTCAAAGATACATAGCCTTACCTTTATATGTACATAGCCGCGAAATTCAAAAGACAAAAAGGATATCTGACAACCTAATATATTTCGTCATCTTAAATTTCGGTGTCATATGAACCATTCTATAAAATATACTAACTTTTCTCTTCTCTCACCGTAAATATTGTCATTAAAGATTAACATATCTTTTTGACAATCTCTCTTTTAGAAGGTTTTCAAAATCTCGAATATCCATTCTTAATTTTGGTGCAGTTTTATTTGAGAGCATATTTCAGATGGGCCTTACCTCCGACATAGATTTTGTTGCCCAACTGATAAGTTATCTCCCACTTTGCCCAGTTCTCTCAATATATTGGTATCTATCACATCGGATTCAACATTGGTTCAATACCAAAATTACTTATGAATGGACGGAACGATCTCAAAAGCGAATTATAGTTGTGAAGACTCACGTTTTCCGAGGATGTCACTAAGAATACAACCGTAAAACTGTCACTACCTCAAAGTAAAACTTACTGTAAGTTCAGTACAGTACTGGTAGCTAAACTATATCTCTTTGGCTTGCTGCTTCTCCAGGGATCATTTTGGATCCCCAATAGAACTTTAACTAACTTATTACTCACAGCCATACTTTTTCTTCTTATTGCCCAGATGAACTATATTCCTACTCTTCTTCTTGACTGATATTCTATGTTTCCGTGTTAAAACCATTTCTTAAACCCTTATGTCTTCCGAAGTGCCGAGATCACTGGCCATTATGGTAATAATCGTAACATTAATTCCTCATTAGAATATATTCGGCAGGATTAAGCATGATTTCTACTGCATAATCTAACCAAAATACCTCTAAGCATTAGTACCTTGTTCTATAATCCGCTCTACACAAAGTTGAGAGACGTAGTATTATGCTATAAGTATGTAGACCTGGTTCTATAAGTACCATCCACCTGGTGTCACAATACGACAATTGCGACGCAATGACTTGTGCTAAATAATAGCACTTAAGTACATTGCAAAATTTTATAAGTACACCACAAAAATCACTGCCACGATCACTGAAGATCACTTATTATTATAATCACACAGTATAGACTGTGTCTTTTGCGAAGTCTACATAAACAAGACATTGTATGTATGCAAAGCAAAAACAAAAGCAAATTTGCCCAAAACACTGTACTAATTTGTTTATTTAAGGGATCGCTGCCGACGTATAATGCGAGTGCTTGCGTTGAGTAGCTGTAAATATGTAGATATTATTCATATCTGTATGTATGTAAATAGCTTTAAGCTGATTTAGGCAAATTCAGGTGCTAAGCCATTTGTATTTATCGGCTGCGAAGAGTCGTCTTTGCGAAACAATAGAAACGTGTATGCATAAGTCGAAAATGGTCAAGTCATGCAATAGATGTGAAGATAGTGTGTGTGTGTGTATGTTTGTATAAGTGTATGTAAATATGAGTCTGTTGCAGTTTTATGAATTGGCAAACGAGTGGCAGCAAGGTGTATGCATTTTTGTTTTTGTTGCTTTTTATTTTTGCTTGCTTGTTTTTGCCTACTGTGCGAGGGTTATATAAGTATGTGTTTTGTGGCCTTTGTATGAAGTAACGGTAACCTGTTAATCCGAAGGGATTATTAAATGCGGGAGGGATAAGCAAAGGAGACATATTTACACACACATATACAGTTGCATATATAGCGCAAAGGTAGACATTTGATACGAAGAGAGGCAGAAATATTTTCATAAATGGGGTGTGCTCACGCTACGGGTTGGCAGAAACAACAAAGCAACATTATTACAACAACAGTGAAAGATATAAAATTTTCAATAGGCAAATTAAGGACAAAGCAATTCTACAAGTATACATTATATATTAAGATCTACTCAAATCCATACATATTTTACCTTCTAACTCACTACAATGACAATTACTTCCGTTGTTGTTGCTGCTTTGTTTTGCAAAAAAAGTATGGAAAAAACTGCACAACAGGATTAAAATTTCGAAATATGCACAATGCAGCAAGGACAATGGCAAATATGACCACTCGGTACAATCGCCAATAAATCGATGCTGCTTTGAGTATAAAAATAAATAAAAATAAGAGAAAACCTGAAAACGTTCACTCACAAAAGCGTTTGCTGATGAGTTTAGGTTGCAGTCGGTATCTTTCAAGATTTTTTTAATGTTTCACGCAGGAAATGCTGCGTTCAGTTGCTATTCTTTTGTAAAATTTTAAGCTGCTTATTGAATTTTGGGGTATTTGAGTTTCACATTGTTGAGTGTGAAAAGGACATTATCGGCATATTAATGTTGGCATGTGCTGTATAAATCTAAACGATTCCCTGACTATATGTATTCGTATATCTATTTGGGTATAGAGGTGTCAAGTGTCAATAGGTTTTATAATTCACATTTTTTATGCTATACAGATTTATTTATAACTGTTTATAGGCTTCATATGGTTATGACCCGCTTTTAACCATTTTTGGTACAGGGAAACACTATTAGAAGAAAAACATTCTCTCTAAATAACATTAAAATATCTGAGAGATCTACCGATATTTTCGGTAAAAAATTTCTCTTAAGCACTGAATTCGTCATTGGTTCCTGATGTATATATTATAAAGTGAAGGAATCAGATGGAACTCTAAATTAAATTATGTGGGAAGTAGGGATGGTTGTAAAGCGATTTCGCCCATTTTCCATGGGTAATATCAGGAAGTCTAAAATACATTATGTACCTAATTTTATCCAGTAGTTTCTGAGATATGGATTTTGACCAATAAGTGGGCGACGCAACTCTCATTGTCCATTTTTTTCAATCTGAGTGCATCTTTTTTCTTCCATTTCTACTGTAAAATGTAGTGTTTCTGACGTTTTTCGATAGTGAGTTAACCCACTTTTAGTAATTTTCAACATAGCCTTGGTATGGTTATCATCCGATTTCATATGTTTTCATGGTATGTGGTGGGGTACTGATGGTAAATGACTGTAGAAGGTTTAGTTGATATAGCTTCAGTATTCACTTAGTACTGGACGGAGCCGTTTTCACTTTCCCAAAAAAAATAATACAAATATGCCCCTCCATAGTGTGATGCTCTGTACGAAATATTAACTTTATTTATAGGTTTTCGGTTTTCACCATTTTGTAATGATTCAATGATTCCGATTTTGCCCAGTTCCAATAAACATGTGTTCCAAGTTTCATTTAAACATCTCCATTTTTACTCAAGTATCTGTTGCACGAACAGACGTCGGACAGACAGACATCTGGATTTTAAATCTACTCGTCACCCTGACCCCTGACCACTTTGTTATATATATTTAACTAAATAAGTTTTTCGACTTACAAACAACCGTTATGTCAACAAAATTACTATACTATCTGCAATATGTTGTGAGAGTATAAAAATACAAGCTTGTCAATAAATAGAGGAATGGAATCTACGTTAAAAATGTTAATAGTATTGCATAAAAATGTCATAAACGTTCTAGCTCTAATTTGCATATGAAAATACAGATAGCTCTAAGCATAATAGTTTCTCAATCACACCCCCGGTCTAAAACAAACGGAACTTTGAAATTTAAATCCCTTTTATAAATAACTGAAAATATTTGGGAGTCCCCGCTCTCATCAAACTGACTTTGTGTAAATCACCTCAGAAATAGTGTTTTTAATAAATTCATTGCATTTTATTGTCTATTAATAAATTTTACTGGTTTTACATTCAAGCATTCTAAGTCTAGTCGTTTAAGTAGGACTGCTGTAAGCGCTGTATAATTATTACTCAATCACAGCGAGTTCCAGCGTGTCGTGCAAATCTCATTT
This sequence comes from Zeugodacus cucurbitae, assembly GCF_028554725.1. Lineage (NCBI taxonomy): Eukaryota > Metazoa > Arthropoda > Insecta > Diptera > Tephritidae > Zeugodacus > Zeugodacus cucurbitae. The sequence goes on from NC_071670.1 coordinate 45,975,366, forward strand.
ACGAGCATTACAATGCTGGCGAAATCACTACAGGTAGCTTAAGCAGTACCGCTAACTTAAGTATGCGCACGTGAATTTCACAACTGCTGTTCCTGTATTATAAATCAAGCTAATGTATAAATGCAGATTGTTTACGCGATTTAATTAATTCCAATTTGCTGTAATTCATAAATCTTTGATTGTATTTGAAAAGTAGTACACGTTGCTTACATGTCCAGTCAGTAGTGCAATTCATTCATAATTATCTGAAGGTAATGAAGTGTTAATAACATGTTTACTGATTTTATAGCTTCAACCAGTACTATCTTTAAATGTGGCAATGAAGATGTTCATGTTTCCGTCTTATCTCGAATTCAAAAACAAAAGTAGTAGAAGAACAGTTTTAGATAGAACTTATACATAGAAACGAGTGGTTATTTTCTGAAAGTCAAGCTATAGGCTTTTTTGAGAAATAACTCTCAACTCTGTATCCTGAGCACAACTTAATAGTCATTATAGAATCTCATACTCATCCCTAGTTACCTCCAATAGAGAGAATAAATATCTCCCTTCCAATTTTTTGCTCTTTATTCAATGCTTTATAACGCCGTTTTGTTCGATAATCAGTTTCCATCTACACGGCAACTCGTAGAAGCCCCTCTTCTTTTTTGCGAAGAACTCGGACAATCACTTTTCACAAGCCTCGTTTGAGTTCAACTTAAGACCACCAAGAACAGGTGGTAATCACCGTAGCTTCTGATGAGTCATCAACGAAGTATGTGGTTTGACGTTGTCCTGGTGGAACACTACACCCTTCCTGTTGACCAATTCTGGACACTTTTGATCAATCGCCTGCTTCAAGCGGTCCAGTTGTTTGCAGAAGATGGTAGAATTAAGCGTCTGGCCATATAGGAGCAGCTCATAGTGGATGATTCCCTTCCAATCCCACCAAACACACAGCAAAACCTTCCTGGCCGTCAATCCAGGCTTGGCCACTGTTTGGGACAATTCACCACCCTTCGACCACGACCGTTTTCTCTTGATATTGTCGTATGTGACCCATTTTTCGACGCCAGTCACCATCCGCTTCAAAAATGCGTCGAGTTCGTTCCGTTTCAGCAGCATATCGCAGCCGTTGATTCTGTCCAGAAGGTTTTTTTTCGGCAAATCATGCGGCACGCAAACATCAAGCTTTTTTGTGTATACAACCTTCTGCAGATGGTTTAAAATGGTTTGGTGACTAACTCCCATCTCCTAGGCGATGTCACGAGATGTCACATGCCGGTCTAATTCGATGTTTTCCATGATTTGATCGGTATTCGTCGTCACAGGTCTTCCGCAGGCTGGCTTATCCATGGTGTTGTTTTCACACTCTGTGAATCGTCGAAATAATTCCCCCGCAGTTCGAAGTGATAGAGTACCATGCCCGAAAACACCATTATTCTCACGGAACGTTTCTCTAGCGGATTTGCTTTTAACGAAGGAAAACTTTAAAATAACGCGAATTTCGGTGATACTCCATGTTTAGACGTCTATAATTGTTGAGCGCAATATGCAAAAAGGCGGAAGGGAGATATTTGACAACCTAATATAAATAACCTCATACTCATGCCTAGTTACCTCCAATACACTTGAGCGAGTATGATTCCTAATCTTTAGTTAAAAATGTTACCCCATACTCTCGACTATTTCCTTCAATTTTACTTTGAATACTCCCAAATCTAGTATTGAAAATGATAAATAATTATTCAAATATTTTGCATCAAATGCTGATCATCCTGGTAACAGTTGAGCATCAATATATAATATCCAGTTCCTCTATTATATTATTGGCACTTGTTTTTAAGAAGAATATAATAGATCTAGGAAAAAATAAATAAATCCATTATTTTTCCACAAATTAGCTATATATAAGGTATGGATGGAGTCGTCTTTATTGATGTAGATAAGCTGGAAAAGATCATATTTGAATAAAAAATTTAATTTCTTCGAAATATTTCAACGTTGAAACCACTTCCATGATATAAGAATAAAATTCAATATTTTTTTATTTTACAAAATTTTTATAATTTTATTTTTCAAATATTTTTTTAAATCGTCAATAATTTTTCTTTTTTACATAATAATAATAAAAAAATGCTTACAGGTAAATTTACACTTAACGGCTAAGTTACTCATACAAGAGTTGTTTGTTTTTTTAGTTAGGCTTAACAGTACTAAGTATAATACTATATTTTTAGTGTAGACCTACTTCGCAAGTTAGCTGGGTCTTGGAATTAATTTTTAGTTTTTTTTTCGGTTTAGTTTTTTAACTTTTTACTTTTACATATACAATATCACAGCGCAAAAGCAAATGCATGCGAGCATTTGACTGAATGAAGTTTATTTTTAAGTGTTTGTTTTGTTTTTGTTTTTGTTTTTTTTTTTAATATTATTCTTTGTGTTTTTGCTTTGCTACTAACTAAATGCAAAAATAAATACATGTATGTGTGTATGTATGTATAAATATTTGTCGTCAATGATTTAGTTGACAAAATGCAAGTCATTTACACATTTTGTTGTTGTTGGTTTTGTTTTAATAATTTTTTTGTTATTTGTGACTTATGTGCTAATTGTACGCATTGCCATTTAAGATAATAAAATAACAAATAGAATGCGACTTAGATACATAGTAAGTAGAGAGAGAGAGCTTGTGAGAGAGCTTATTATTCGTAGTCTTTTATATTCAGTGTTTTCGATTTGATTTCGAAATGTGTTGAATGATAGTGAATGTTATGGATATATGCAGTTATGAGCAGAGATGCTTGTTGAGTGTGTTTAATGAGCTATTTTCAATATTTCATAAAAAAAGAAATTATTAAAAATTTGCAATTTTTGAAAAATTTTCCATAATTTTTTAGAAATAAAAATGTTTGCATTGTTTTTTTGATAACTGCATATTTTGCTGTTGTTGTTGTTTTGCAAATCGATAATTTTTCAATTAAAATTAATTATCCGTCTATTTGACTCATTAAAATCAATCATTATTTGAGACGCCTTTGTTGGCGCTGTTCTTATCGCTCACATGCCGCGCCTCTGCTCACGTGCTAATAAAGCTTCTGAAGCTTATATACATACAATTTGTTCATGCATGCATTTTCTATAAACATTTACAATAAAAATGAATTGTGAAAAAATTGAGGAACCAGTCAAGCAGCTTGCGCCACTTGAATAGCAATATAACTAGTATGTATGTATGTTGCTGCTAATATGTGCTTATTTGTGTTTATTAGTTTGTATGTATGTATGTATGTCTGATTGTGGGTGTGTGCGCTCAGTTATCAAAGTAATTGAAACTGCTTGTTGTGTGGTGTTGACTAGACGAGTGCTACAACTATCAATTTGTGTTTGTTTACATTTTTATTATTGTTGTTGTTATCGTTGATTTTTTTTTTTTGCATGCCAAGTTGTGTAGATGAAATCGAAAGTGAAAAATGGAAATGAAAATGAAAATGAAAATTCAAGGCAAAGTAATTTTATGGAAATTTGCTGTTTGATATTTCAAATTGTTGTTGTTGTTGTTTCCTTGTTATTGCACAACAACATTGAACTTGAACGTGTGCGCGCACTGATTGTTCTATATGAAACGGCATGTTGTATAATAAATAAATATGCATTTATGTGTGCGATAATTTTGCTTATATTACGTTTTGTTGTTGTTGTTATTGTCTTATTAGATATTGTAAGCAAATAATTTATAATTAAATACAAAGCCTTTTGTTTGCAGTGTATTGCTGCAATACTACTAAACTATATACATATATATGTATGTACATATGTATACAGATGTGTACAAAAAAATATTTTTTTTACGATATAAAGTTTTGTCTTATTAACATTACTGGAATGCAGTCACTGTGCACTAAAGAAGTAGCTAAATTCTTATTCACATTTTTTTGTTGTTTTTTTTTTTTCATTTAATACTATAATAAACTCAATACTATTAATGTAGCTAGATGTATTTAGGTATGTGTATATATATTTGGAAGTCAATGCTTCAACCTGGCATGTTTATATGTATGAATGTAAATATTTAACTAGCATACATATGTATGTATGTACATGTCAAATGTGAAAAGCGAAATATTGCTTTGAGACTCAAAATTACCATTTCATACATGCAACTTAGCTACTAACTACTCTGCACATATGAAATTTAAAATCTGTAATTATATAGTATAACCTCACCGCGTCTCGCTGTGCGCTTGCGCCAAACGTCGCCGACTACCAAAATTAGCGTTTTTACGCTTATTAGCGCCACTACTGCTGCGTGCTGTCACCAACGCCTCAGCCGCCTCCGATTTTGACGTCGTCAGTTGATCTTTCGTCCGCTTGTTTTTACTCATCTCATTGCGCTTTGTCGCCGCAATGCTGCCGAAATGCTTCTCCACCTCATTGAATGCTTTTGGATTTTCCGCGTTGAGCGCAATTTGTCCACGTCGCTTTGTCTGTTGACGCAACACCTTCCACATGGTTTTCAAAAATTCATAATAGTAATATTTCACCCACATTAAATCGATTGTGTCGGCTTTCTGCAGCACATTCGGATTGCTTTCGGCACGTCGCTTTGTATGCAGCTTCAAGCGTTTATTCATCTGCTGGCTTGTCACTTGTGGCAACGCGCTGCCGCGCAACATACGCGGCGCTGGCATTGTGCCATTGATAGCTGTCTCCAATTCGCACAGCATGTTGCGTGCGCTGATAAATAGACGCTTCAATTCGCGTGCGGTGCTATTCTCACGCTGCAATTTGGCCATATCCCAGGCGCGTTGTATGCTGCGCAAATAGGCGAATGAACCGACAAATGATTGCATATTGCGGTACCAGCGTTTTAGTGCGATCTGCAATGGGAGAGGAATGAAATAAATTTTTATTAATGAAAATATTGAGAAAAAATATATTAAAAAGATTTTAATTTTTTTATAATGTTTTATTTTCACTTTTTTATAAATTTGTTTATCAAAGTATTTTTTATATTTTATTTATTTATAAATTTATTTGTATTTTCAACAATATTCTTATCTCAAAAGCCATACACACTCATATTCATTATTCCAATTTGTTATAAACAAATTTAAACAACACAATTTTATCGCTCAAACGCTGAAACAGTCTACATTGGCAACCTTTTCACTTCAACAGCTTTTATCTTTAAACACAAGCAATGCCTGAACGTGTGCGCAAAATCAACCGTGACCTACCGCAACAGCTGTTATTGCGCTACGGAGTTGAGCTGAGCAGTGCAGAGCGTATAAACGCTCAGCGCCCACAACAAAACGCGCTCACTAGCTGTGACGTCACTGCTTCCTCTTAATTATAGTAACAGAAATTGACACATCAACGGGCCGGAAAGGCATTTAAGCCTTATATGGAAGATTTATACAGAAAAGTAGTTTTTTATATTTTGTATATTAAAAAAATAAAATAATTAAAACGCGCGCTCATTCACGCTCTTTGTTTTTTTTATCTAATAATGAATTTGTACGCATGTGTCAGCTTTGCTAAATACCGTAATGTCATACGTGATGGTGATAAGTTGGCGAAGACAAGCAGCACGCTTTCACATAGAAGCTATTTTGTTGTTGTCGTGATTTGATTTGTGCCCACATGCATGTTTCACGAATAAAAAACTTATCGTTATTTAAGACTATTATTATTATTAACGTACGGTATAATTTGAAGCACCTGACCATATAGCAAGCGATTTTGTGGCGTGTGTGATTAAATGGGTTTTCCAAAATTATTGAAAAAAAATATATGAAATTATTTTATATAATTTTTTATGATGACTATTTAAAGGGAAATTTACGGAAATTACTCATTATAAACAAACACATTTGTTAAATTAAATGAATATTTAAATGAATAAAAAAATATATTTCAAAACGCGATTAATAAAGAAAAATCGCTCAAAAAATAATGTTAAATAAACATTTATAAAAAAATAATTTATATAAAAAAATTATTCATAAAAAAAATAATTTATAAAAGAAATAATTTATAAAAAAATAATTATAAAAATATATTTTTCAAAAAAAATATTTATAAAAAAATTATTTATAAAAATTTTTTAGAATAGAAATAATTATAATAAATAATAATAATATTTATAAAATAAGATTTATAAAAAAAAATATTTATAAAAGAAGTATTTATAAAACAAAATTTTTTAAAATATATTTTTTTTAATGAATTTCCATTTTTGCACACAAAAAATATTTATAAAAGAAGTATTTATAAAAAAATTTAATTTTTTTTAATGAATTTCCATTTTTTGGCACACCAACTGTAGTTTAGCTCACTAATTTAATACTCTTTTTAGACTATTCCCTAATATTCTCATAATCTTTGCGCTCTTCTTGACTTGTAACACACTCTTTACCGATTTCGTTATTATGTATTTTTTATATTTTTACTTTCTTATTTTATTCGCTTAACTTATTGATTTGCGACACTTGTTGTTATATAGGTACTTACATACATACATATATACAAGTACAAATTGAGATTTCGCCACAATGGCACAGATAGCATACAAACGTACGCTGTGAATCATGACAAATAAAACAGTCAAACAGCAACAAAATCGACACGAAAAACAAAAACAAACAATCTCAAATAGCTTTAGGTTTTAGCATTTGCTTTTTCATTAGACGCGTCTAAAACTTTCAATGTACATACTGCTCATTTAATTTGCTTAGCTCTCCCTTACCTACGGTACAATTAGTGATGTCATAATGCCTATTTTTTGTTATACATGAGCAATAGGTCTCAAAACGAAATTAGCTTACATTTTGTACACAGCAGCGGCGTAGTTGAGTTATGAAGCGGGTGGTAGTGCCCCCAATTGATAAATTGTTAATGATTTTTATTAATTTAAACTAATACAATATTTTTCTTTCGTAAATTTTTTAATCATTAATTCTTAAGTTATAACTCCAAATTAACAAAAAAAGTATCTCACACACACACGCCCTCTGTATGAAATCTCAGCTACGCCACTGTCACATATCAGTCATATGTTATTGCTATTGATAGCAACACGCGATCACCTGGCATCGATCACACTTTTTAGCGCATGCGCACACACATACATACATACGAACGTCTACACCTTCCGCTTACATATGTACATATATTTACGGAAGTTTTCTTTTTATAGCCAGCGCGTAGCTAAAAGGGAGCACTTGTGATAAGATAACATTCTCAAGCGATGAATGAATTTAACTAGCCGTTGTAATTACATTAAGCAGTTATTGCCATTTATGACACTTCACAATCCACTGATTGAAAATTAAATGAAAGCAAAATTGCTTGTAAATATTTACACTACAGCGTTTTTGCAAAGTTTTGATTTTTTTTTAGGATTTTTTTCATTAATATTATTTATTGAATACTTCAATCACTTGTCATACTTCAGTTAAAAACAAAAATTGCAAAAACGACTGCAAAACGCATTGTTTGCGTATTACAAATGTCAAATGCATTGCATAAATGATATGAAGGCATGCCTTATAAGTGACTCACAGCCGGCAGTTTATTACTAATATGTCTATTACAGTGTTTTGGTGCCACACATGATGACATGCCGACGCTTTAGAGACATACATATGTACATATTATTTAACTTTGTTGGAATAAGCATGAGCTTGTCGGCAGCGAAGTGGAACCATAACAAAATTGTATACTTTTTGTATTCATTTACAAAATAATGCTAAATTAATTTTATCAAATTCTCACGATAAAGCAAATAAAATATAAAAAACAGTTCGGAAATACCAAAATATTTGTGTGTATGTACAAGCAAATGCCGTTAAAGAATTTTTTTTTTATTTTTTATTGGAAAAGCTTTCGAAAACTACTTGTAAGCTTATCAAAATACCCCGCTTTATTTTCGATACCTGACAGCACATAAGAATACACCGCTGCTTTGTAAAAGTTTTGTGAAGCTGCCTTGTAAAGCTTTGTGGATGTAAAGCTTGACTTAAAAAGCTTCCAAGTTTGATAGAATTTTGAGAAAAAATATTTAGTATGTATAATGTATTAAAAATTTATAAAAAATATTTCGAAAATATCTGAAGTATATTCGTGCATGTTTGCAAAAGCTTTCGAAAACCACTTGTAAGCTTATCAAAATACTCCGTTTTAATTTTCACATAAGACCACACCGCTGCTTTGTAAAGCTTTGTGAAACTGTTTTGTGGCAGTAAAGCTCAACTTCAAAAGCTTTCAAGTTTGAGAGAAGTTTGAAAGAAAAAAAAATATTTATATTAAAAATATATGAAAAATAAATCGAAAATACCTAAAGTATGTTCGTTTGGAAAAGCTTTCGAAAACCACTTGTAAGCATGTAGGAAAGTATATATAACTTGAAAAAATATATATTGCCCCATTTAGTTTCTATTTTACTACAGCGTTTTGTAAAGCTTTTAAGCACTAGAATTCGCTTCGGAAATTTTTCAATTTTGAAATCTATTAATTATTGGATTAAAAAAAATTAAATCAACTAAAGTTTTTTAATTGCTCAGCTATTACCGCATTTTTTTATTTCATTTAATTCAACTTTTTCCAAGTTGCTTTTCAATGTACATATGTATTTGCAAACGATCTAATGAGCAGCGTAAATGACGTGCAGTTTTTCGACGATTTTGTTGTTGTTGGCTATTTTTCACGCAGATATTTCCGTTTACTGTGTATTCGAAACACAGCAACGGAAATACCAAACTAATTTTTGTACTCCAGCGAACTATGTAATGCTATATATATACATATATATTATAGTATATACTTGTGTATGCCTTGAGGGTTTTTCGAAAATGCAATGCTATACATTAACATATCTACATATATAAAAAGCAAAAAATTTAAACTTACCGTTGAGTTGATCTTCAATTTTGGCAGAAACTTATAGGTCTTATTGTGCAGCGACCAAATTTGTATATTGCTTATATCAATATCTTGTTGGCCGGCTTTCAACGTTTTGTACTCGTTTTCTGTTAACCTTTTGAGCAAGTTGAAAATCTGAAAATACACAAAAAAGAAATTTGAAAACTAATTATTAGCTGCATACAATTAACAGTATTAAATGCCAGTTTTAAAAATTTAAATTTATTTTAATCCATTTCCATTTTCCACTCAAACCCACCTTTTTTGGATTCTTCCGCCGCATAGCGTTGCCACCCTGCGTCGCCGACGGCACATAGAAGCCACCACAAGGATTCACCCATGGCATATCTTTCAACGTTTCAATATTAAAATTACTGTGACGTTTGCTGTGCCGCTTACGTTTTCGCGAACCCTCAATGGGTATCGTATAGACCACACCGCTGCTCACATCGATCGTATTTTGCGTCACAGCCACACCCACAGCCTTGTTCTTGGCGCCAGTGTTGGCTTTTCTACCACCCGTCATGGTTGGCGCGTGTATGGATTGTGTGGCGGGACTATTTGTTGTTGTTGTTGCGGTGGGCGCTGCTAAGGCGGTTTCAGTGCATATTGTTACAATGGTCATTATGAAAATGAGATTGCTTATAAGTAGGACGCGGTAGCTTCTTCTTCTTCGGCTACGGCTACCGCAATTTCGCTGTATATGCGTGGTTTTTTGTGTTGTTTTTGTTACGTTTATAACATTCGTGGGTGACCACACGCTACATGAGAGGCGTGGGTGCGTTTGGGAGGGTAAAAATTCGTTTAGGTTCGCCGTTTTGCTGGATTTATTGGTTGCAAGTGATTTGCAACCACCTGTGTTGGCGAGAAGAGGAAAGAAATATTATTGTTATTGAACTTTTTAAATAATAGTTATAGTTATAATAAAAAAGTTAATATTACAACTAAAAATGTATAAAGTTCAGTTTCTTATTACGATAACTTAAATTTTCTATGGCTTTAAAGTACAATATTTTTGAAATGCATTATTTATGTAGAGGACATAAAAAAATTTTTTTTTTGTAATATTTTTAACGAATTATTTAAAGAACTTTTTAAACATTTTTTTTATTTCATTTCCAGTTAATAAATTTGGTTTACAAATATTTATTACTACGAAATTTTTTTAAATAAAATATCAACGGCTTCCGCTCGATCTACGCTCTGGTTTATTAATTTTTCTTTAAATAATTGCATTATGTAATTATTTAACATAATCTAAATGATTTTAAAAATATTTAGAAATATAAAAAAAAACTAAAACTAGCTTAAAATAATAAATTATTAAAAATGTAAGCTTTAATATATTCAATATAAACTTGAATAGTTAGTTAGTTAGAGCCAGAACTTAATATATTTTACATTAAAACACAACCTTATAAAGTTCTAATTACTAAATAATACGGATAACTTGATTATAAAACAGTATAAGAATTTTTAGAAAACGTCCTGCCTTTTAAACTCAAAGTTTCTAATCGCAGAGTTAATAATTTGTTAAAAATTTGTTTTGAAAACTGTAAAGGAAAGAACCACAATTAGAAATACCATTGAAAGTATATGGGGCACTTGAGTAAAGGAAGTCAAAAATAATATTAAATTTATAATTAAGATGAATTATTTTAATAAAAACAGATTTTTTAAGTAATTAGTACAAAATTAAAAAAATTACACTGATAGCTACTTCAAAAAGAAAAAATAATTTTTAGTACAACTTATGAGAATTAAAAGTATACTATTAATATTAATTAATAATTAAATATTACAATTTTCATATTTTGCTTGTTAATATTTTCACAAAATATTATTTTTGAAATTCAAAAATTTAATTAGTAGTTTTCGAAATTAACGCATTTTTTGTTTCAAATTTTTGTTTTAAATTTTTAATTTACTATTTATATTTTTTATATCCCTATTATCTACTCAGGTAATTTTTAATAATATTCCATTCAAATATTGCTTCTACAACTTCAATTTCCCATCACTTTCATTAAAATTATACTTTCAACACTGTCTTTACACTTTACCATTACCAATTTTTTTCATTAACTTATTGGGAAACACCACCTATCAATTAATAATTTCTTTCCATACTCATAAATCTCATATACATACATAAGTACATAAAAATAAATCAACTTATCAATGAATAAACGCCTCAACCTTTCAATTTCGTACGAATGCACTTTCAATGAACTGATAAGCAAAACAAAAATATGCTCATAGCCAAAAATAAACTAACTTCCAAGTAAATAAATAAATATAAAAATAACTTTGCTGTACTAGATAAAGCTATGAACAGAGAAAAATAAATAAAAACGAACTTAAATTTAACAACAAATCAAAAGCAATACACACACCGCATACTAATCCAAGTAAATTCGTAAAAATCTTTCGCTGCTCGTCCACGTGGAGTAATTGGCTGCGCACTGGGCGTGCTATTAGTCAAATATCGATAAATGACTAAGGCAATTGTTGTTTCGAGTGTCACGACACTTCACTTTAAAGACGCGTTGTCGCGTACAAAACGCCGGTTGATAACAACAAGTGCGCGTTTTACTTTAATTTATGTATGTATTTTTGTTTTTATTTTTTTTTTTGTTATACGCAGCAAGCTACTTTGTGTTATAAATCTGCATTGAATTAGGCAATTTCACAAGAATGTGTTAATTTCGCAAATTAAGCAAGGTATTGAGCGTGGCTTTCAATTTTCAATTTCTTTATTTTCAATTTCGCACAACGACGGCAATGTTGTTGTTATTATTTTCGGTTTGCTGATTTTTGTTTGATTTCAATGTTATACAGTTACTTTCGCTCGCTCGTTGAGTTTAACACTTTTTTTATTTCTTATTTAATTACTTTTTCTTTACTGTCAGTCTTTCAGAAACACACAAAAATTTTATTTCGATTTGGTTTAAATAATTAACGCTCTACTAAAGTCCGAAATACGTTGATTTTGTTTTTGCTTTTTATTGAATTTGAACTATGTCACTTTGCTAGACGCATAATGTCTAACAGTGTCGCTGTAGGTAGATGTGTAATTAACAATTTTCAAACTTTTTCCCCAAGTGACTTCCGTTCAGTAGTGCTGCACACTTCCTTACGGCACAAACTGTTGAATCAGACTGATCAAACCTTAGCCATAAACGTCGACCGTAACTTTTCTGCGCCACACCGACACTGCCAATGCCGAGACAGCAACGACACTACTTACAACTACCACTACAATTGTAGCAAAAATAACAATAACAACAACACAAGCAACGACATGATTACGCTAACGTTTGTTTGCTTGTGTATGTGTGTGTGATGTGTGCCTTTGCCGGCCAAGCCAGCAGGCCGGGCAATACCAGACCGACCAGACAACCGACAATTGCTGATGACTAACCAACACACACACACACATATGTACGTACATTAAAGCACGATCGGTGAGATACAAACCACCACCGTCGTTCATAAAAGAAAGCAACAATGCTGCGGCTACGTGCACCTCACTGTGTGTGTGTGTGTGTGTGTGTGTATGTGTCTATATGACGTTTGTAGGTGTGTCTGCATGTGTTTGTTATTACGGTTCTTCTTCTGTCCATTGTTGTATTGTGTTGTGTCTTCTCACCTAATCCAATGATCTCATTTTTACTCAATTTACCCATAGCCATATGGCAATGCGATCGTCGTCGCTCAGCAAATATACGAGTATACACACACACATGCGCGTAGCATAGTACCTGCGTGTCTATTGAGTGAGTGAGTAGTTCACTGAGTATATTTACTGCCTTTTCTACTCACTTCAATTAGTGTGTGCGTGGTAAGGTAAGGTTAGAGCGGAAGGCAAATCTAAAATACATATGGCTATAGTGAAGACAAAGAGACAAGATACGTGCAGACATGCAGACATACATTCATAGGTTTTTGTATATAATTGCGCATTCATCAGTTTATGTTGGTGGTTCTTTTGCGCGCACGTTTGCTCTCTTTCTTCCGCGCACCAGTATGCCGTTGCAGAGGTTACCTGCTGGCCTTGTCTGTTGTTAGTTTGTCTGCCATTCGTCGATTAATTTTATATACACTTAACTGTAAATAGATTATGCATGATTTTCGGTTGTATGCGTGTGGGTGTGTGCTATTCGATGATTATGCACTCAAATAGACAAATACATTTACATAACACATACAAAAATATAAAGAGCATTATACAAATTTGACAATTTTAAATTCAAACAAATTCCAACTCAATGAATATTGAAATAATATAGCTTTTGTTTAAACCAATATTTAAATAAAATACTTATGATATTCGGATAGTCACTTTCTTCAAAATACAATGAGTTTAATAAATTTATTGTTCAATATTTTATAATATTTCTTTTTTTATTCTAACAAAATTAAACAAAAATCCCTCCTGAAAAATTTAACACTAATATTTTTTGGTTAATAATTTATTTTATTACTTGTTACAAATCTAAACAAACTCTCATATTAAATTCTTCTTTGATGATTATTGTAGCTCATAATTCAAATTTTCCTACCGACCGGGTTTTTATGACCAGTACTGTATAAGGTTCTCAAAATCATTATTAAAATTTGTAAAATATTGAAACATTAGTTTTCCTTGTCATATTCGCTGTACAATCCATAACCGTAATATTATATTTTTTGTTCGCCTCCATACGATATAGAGCGAATCTGTTAAATTCTGGCCCGATAGTAAAATTTTAAATTTTGTATTGTGCCCTGGACGAAAAGTTCGATTAATGGAAGGAAATTTGCACAGAAGTTCAAGTTATGTAAGTTCTAATGTATTCCAGTTAGTCGACTCACAAAACTCTAAACACGATACTAAGTTCAAATTTCACGATACTAACCGAAACCAAAAATTAAAATGCTTTCTTTAGTTTATTAGTTTAACTTTCAATTGACGTCGAGTTTTTTTTTTAATATTTCAATTTTTCTATTTTTGGACCATTTTCAAGCCAAAATGACGATTTTAGACGAAAAAATCGACCTATTTGTTATTGTAAAATTGTTAGTCATTTCAAAACGATCGATGCAGCAGTTTTTTCTGTAGCCTGGTCACCGACTTTAAAAATGACATATTTGGGAAAATCGATTCAAAGTTTTGTACACTCAGCACAGCTGGAGGTACCGTTCTTCAACCTGCTGTAGTTAGTCGTTAGTTTTTCTCCGAATGACCTAAAACTTTAGCACAACATTCTTGAGATGTTGATGGTTCCGAAAAAATATATAAAAAAATGAAAAAAAAAGTTGTCAAACCTTACCCCCCTTTAACCTTTTCCAAATCAGTAATTTTAGAAAAAGAATATTTGAAGGTAAAAACATACATACTTTACCGCAACGCTTATTTAGATTATGATTATGGCATTTTACAGTTTTTAATGAAGCAGGATTCTCTGGAATTTATTATTCATTTTTTTATTTACAATTGTACCAAGTATACAATATTGTACAATAAATGTTAGAGAAATTCATTTGCTGCTACAGTTGCCTTGCTAAGTCTGAAGGCCTCTACGTTTCAGTCGGTTTTCTCGTACAGCAGCTCCGATGAGTCTGGATGCCTCTTCATTTACATGCTGTATAACCCTCATTTCGTGAGTCTTTGCAAGTTTCGTTTTTTCGTTTACAACTAAATTCACACCAAGATCACGGTGAAGGTCAGCAGATCTAATATACCAAGGAGCATTAACTATACTTCTTAGTACCTTATTTTGGAAGCGCTGAATGCAATATAGCTTTGACTTGAACAACCCCATAGTTGAGCTCCATAGGTCCAAATTGGCTTTAGTACTTGATTATATCCAAACAGCTTATTTTCAATTGAAAGCATGGATCTCCCACCGACTAGGTGCTAAAATTAGGAAATTTTATACCAAGCTCACCCTTTTTTTTGACATGCTCTTTCCAGCGAAGCTTATCATCTAGGGTGATTCCTAGGGACTTAGCATTATTGCGATGTGATATAGGAGTCCCATTTGTATAAATGGGATGGTATGACGTTTTTTTTAAGTTAAGTTTTTTATATCTTTATTATAACTATTTTTTTCAAGCCAATATATGCCGAAAATTTTATAAAAAAAAGTGAGTTTTATGTTTAAAATTCTGTCAAAACTCAATTTCAATATTTTCTTTTTTTCTTTGTTCATTAATTAGATCTATCCATGCACTATATAAATATTTTTGGTTTATTGATTTTCGCAAGATCTTTCATGAGAGATGAGGTGCCAACGGCTGCGTTGTCGGAATTTTTAAATAAAAATTTCACAAAATACTGTTTAAACATGTATCTTCGATACGCTGAAGTGTTTAAATGAAATATATGACTATATATATTTAAACAAAAATTGTAAAAATACCCTTGTTTTTAGGCTCTGAAACCCCTTCAATAAAAATTCATAATCATTATTAGTTGTCTACTTTTGTGTGTGGTTTAATCATTTATAAATAGTTGCTATTATATATGTTGAATATAAATTTATTTTGTATCTGAAATGAGAAAGAAGATCGTATATTAATAAGACATACGAATAACAATACGAAATTTGTTTGTAGTGCGTTTCAAATATTTGAAATATTTATATTATCAAGAAAGAACATATTAAATCTATCTAACAATCTGTTTATTTTTTCATTTTTAGATATCATAAAACAATGATGGATCAGATATGTATATACTCGTACTATGGTAAGTCACATCTGAATAATTTAAAATAATTATATTGTTAAATAGAGTTAAAATACTAGACCTATTTTCATTATGCAAATTTATTATTTTACATAAAAGACTTAAGGGATTGAAAGGAATCAGGCCTAATAAAATATGTATTTGAGTGTTCTTACATACAGCTACGGTGAAATAATTAGCAACGCTGCTGTTTGAGCCATGTTATTATTCATATGTGAGTCGAAAAGTTGACTAGAATAATTGAAACTTTTGGAGTTTAATTGAGCGATATTTCGCTACTTTTTAAATAATATGTAGTTTTTTAATTTAATTTTACTCTGCACTACGTTTTTGTTAAAAAAAATGTTTGAATGAAGGCTTTACAATTAACTTCTCACATATGCTTTTGGAAATTGCTCCCAATTCTACCTTTATCCTTCCTAATTGTTCGATGAAATTTGCGATTTTGTTCAATCTAACCCTCGTTTTTAATTTCCCACAGAGATTCTTAATAGGGATTCAGATCTGGACTGCACATAAGTCAGTCTAATAAAGAAAGTATATTTTCGTTCATCCATCGTTTAGTTGACCCCGCGCTATGTTTGGGGTCGTTATCTTGCTGAAACAGCCAAGTAAGAGGCATATTGTTGTCGGAATATGGAAGCACTACACCTCTCAGTATAGAAATATACCAGTACTAATCCATATGACCCTATTCTTTTGTTTTTGGCCTAACACTCCTTCATGATACAACATCACATATAACACCCCCGCCGTGCTGCAGCGTAGGGCAACTGTACTTGGGGTCAGACCCTCTACTTTGTGAACGCTAAACGGAAGTTTTTCCATCTGTTGAAAGTGTATTTATTTTAGTTTGTATATACTCGTACTATGGTAAGTCACATCTGAATAATTTAAAATAATTATATTGTTAAATAGAGTTAAAATACTAGACCTATTTTCATTATGCAAATTTATTATTTTACATAAAAGACTTAAGGGATTGAAAGGAATCAGGCCTAATAAAATATGTATTTGAGTGTTCTTACATACAGCTACGGTCAAATAATTAGCAACGCTGCTGTTTGAGCCATGTTATTATTCATATGTGAGTCGAAAAGTTGACTAGAATAATTGAAACTTTTGGAGTTTAATTGAGCGATATTTCGCTACTTTTTAAATAATATGTAGTTTTTTAATTTAATTTTACTCTGCACTACGTTTTTGTTAAAAAAAATGTTTGAATGAAGGCTTTACAATTAACTTCTCACATATGCTTTTGGAAATTGCTCCCAATTCTACCTTTATCCTTCCTAATTGTTCGATGAAATTTGCGATTTTGTTCAATCTAACCCTCGTTTTTAATTTCCCACAGAGATTCTTAATAGGGATTCAGATCTGGACTGCACATAAGTCAGTCTAATAAAGAAAGTATATTTTCGTTCATCCATCGTTTAGTTGACCCCGCGCTATGTTTGGGGTCGTTATCTTGCTGAAACAGCCAAGTAAGAGGCATATTGTTGTCGGAATATGGAAGCACTACACCTCTCAGTATAGAAATATACCAGTACTAATCCATATGACCCTATTCTTTTGTTTTTGGCCTAACACTCCTTCATGATACAACATCACATATAACACCCCCGCCGTGCTGCAGCGTAGGGCAACTGTACTTGGGGTCAGACCCTCTACTTTGTGAACGCTAAACGGAAGTTTTTCCATCTGTTGAAAGTGTATTTATTTTAGTTTCATCCGAAAATAGGACTCTTTCCACTTCTTTAGAGTCCAATGGCGGTATTTCTTGATGAATTCAGGTCGCTGTTTACGATTTCGCTCTGGCCGCAGTGGCTTCTTCCGAGAAATCCTCCCTTGGCTTGGCACTCTTACTGATATTTAAAGTACTGAAGAATGTTGAACCCATTCTTTTAAAGACATGGGACTTCGCATCGTTGCTCATATTAATAATAATGGCTATCATACTTTCGTCACAGTATTTATTGCTGTCCATTTTACACCAAAATAATTATGCACTATATTAGGTTGTCAAATATCTCTGTGTTCAAAGTTTTATATGCTGAGCTGATCGACCGGGACGCTTCGATTCTACAATTGAATTATATCCCTAGAAAATAAAAATGTAACCGGTTTTTTTAAATCTTAGACTGCGCTTACCTGGACAGAAAAGTTATTTTGCAGTCCTCTTTTAAGAAGATTCTTGACTATTTTTTCTCTTTAAGAATTTTGATGCAAAGTCTTTTTATTTCTAAAAGTAAAGTTTTTAATAGTTTCGGCCATCAGATACTCTCTTTGCTTTACTCATTTTTACATAATAGTTTAGTCTAAATTTTTTCACTCCTTTCAAGACTAGTGGTCTTTCAAAAGATTAGCACGATTTGATAAAGATAAACATGTACCGATGAGACTTATGAATACGTACTGGTGACTTAAATTTTCAATTGTTGTTGCACCTTATCCAATCGTCTTGCTACATTTAAAATTCAAGTTCGATGACTAACTTTAAACGATGTTTTGATTTAAGGTTTTAATAAATTAGTAAACACGGTGTCATCAATAACAAAAAATATTGTTGATCGCAATTAGGCGATTTTCTAAATAATTTCACCTGCATGCAGAACAAGTGACCACACCTTGTAAACATGTAAACACATTGCAAATGAAATTGATTCACGTCACTGAATTACGTGACTTTGATATGATATATTTTAACTCAATTGTATTTATATCGTGTAAATATCGGTAGCTATTAGAAATAATTTGTTGTGAAAATATACTGCTATTTTGAAAACATTCAGATTTCATCACAAATCAGAGCTAACTAACTATGACTCAATACGAATAGAAAAATCTTTAGTCAACAAAAGAACTAAAATGAAAAACATATCATATAATATAAAATATTTGTGTATGTATATATCGTATATTCTAAGCATAGACCTCCCGCAAAACAACTCTTACCTCAATCGAGTCAAAAACAAACAAACATTTAAGGAAGGGTCAAGTTCGGATGTAACCGGAGAGTCTGAAAATCTGTATATTAGGTATATGGAAGACGGGGGCAGAACTCACATTATTAGAAGAAAAATATTCCCTCTAAATTTCTTTAAAATATTATATCTGAGAGACCATTGCCACGCACACAATATGACGAAAACAGAAAACACATAAAGTGCCATAACTAATAGTGGGCCATAAATAAAGTGGGCGTGTTTTCGGCCCCTACTAAGTTTTCTCTATATATCTAGTAAACTACTAGAGCTATATCAACCTTACTCTCTACAATCATTTCTTTTAGGTAATACTTTATACAGTCCCAAAATGTAGGAAATTGGATTATAACCACGCCTACCTCCCATACAAAGATTATGTTAAAAACGACTAAAAATGCTTCAATTCAGTAAGGAAAAACACCAGCAACCTCAAATTTCATTGTAAAGATGGTACCGAAAGGCTGCACTCAAATTTGTATGCAAAATTTTGAATGGGTCAAAAACCATTCGGAGCATATCTCCGAAACTACTCGACCAATTTCAATAAAATTCGATTCATAAGATTTGTCTAGCCTCCCAATGAAAATTGAAAAAAATCGGTTCACAACCAATCTTAAAATAATAACCCATCTTAAAATTGTCGAAATCAGGCCAGAAGTTTTTAAGGCCCCATATATTGAATATGAAGACCTCAGTGCTTCTAATAAGTTTTTAACGAAAATATTTTGAAAAAATTCAGAGGAAATATTTTTCTTCTAATAATATGTCTTCCGTGTCAAAAATGAGTGAAATAGGGCCATAACTTCCCTTAGCTCCCATATACCCAATTTTAGGGTTTCCAATTTTCAATGAACTTTATACCAAACATATGGTATATGACGAATATGTGGTTCAAATTGTGTGTTATATTAATAAAATTTAATTATAGTCCTCAAAAATGTATAGCATGTAAATACATACTAATTTCAAAATGGCGAAAACGCGCTTTGGGAAACCATTTATCAATATACGTACATGCATATGTATATGCTTCTTATACTAATACGTTATTATAACGAGACAATTTAGAAAATGAAAACCAAACCAATATGTACAGAATCGTGTATTCCTCATTGTCAATAAATCCTTCGAAACTATGCAGCTCGATTGCCACAATATAAAGATTTTAAAAACGTATTAACCCCAACGTTTATTATTTATTTAACGGTTGTGGTTGATTGGTTGTGAGATAAATAACCTAAGTACACAATGAAGTGTTCACTCCCACATGAATCAGTAAAATGCTTAAAAGCAAGTAAGGCAATTAGAAGTTCGTAAGAAACCAATGAGGTGCACCATTCAAGATTACACTTCCATCAGTGTTGATATTCTTATTCAACCCTTTAAATCACATGCAAACTAATTTAATTACATAAATTTATAACAAATAGATAAACTACATTCATTTCGTCATTCATTGATATATGTATACACACGTACAACTTGCAGTTGCATTTCAATATTCTTCAATGCCAACTACGCCGAGCTTTTCACTCATTTTCCTGTTAATAAACAATAAAACAGATCCGGTTTGGGTGGCTTCGTAGGGCGGTGGTGCCCCTTCATTAACTAATGCGTCATCAGTTAGGCATTTAGACATACATAGACAGGTATGCAAGCCTAGGTATACTTATCTTATTACGATGTGGTTAAGGCTTAGATCCGCCTGTTATGTATGCAGCTGGGAAGAGAGTACACAATTATTATTGTAACGTTGTTTCGCTATCGTTGTGACATATGTTCACAATTTTCTTTATGAGATATTAGCACTAATCAAAACGATCAGTGTTTCATGTTATTGTAACTTGCTATGAATATTATATTGATTGTTATTGTATTGCCTTTATTGATATAATCATTCACTTGTAAATGACCATATTTATATCTAGTCTATGAATATAATTGACATTATCATTAAATCGTCTTTTGAGTTATACTTATTTATAGCAGGTGTGTTAACAAAAAACCAATTTATAATTTTCGGAGAAGCAATTGAATGCAAGTTTAGTAATTAAGTTTGAGTTCATGAGATCATGGCTGTTTGCTGAAATCAATGCATATCTATCTATTTCTATATATCTATATCTATATTCTATATCTACATCTATATTCTATACCTATATCTATATTCTATATCTATCTATATATACGAGTATAAGATTGCCAAATATCTTCCTTCCGCTTTTTTGTCTTTTGAATTTCGCGGCTATGTATAAAGCGCTACAGAGCTCGTATTTGACACAACTATACATCTTTGAAAGGTCTTGACATAACCTATAAAACGACGCTATGCATGATTAGTTTGGATATTGTGTTCAACAGTTAAAGACGTGTAAACATGGAGTTCATTAACGCCGAAATTCACGTTATTTTAAAGTTTTCCTTCGTTAAAGCCAAATCCGCTAGAGAAACGGTCCGTGAGATTAATGTTTTTGGGGGATGGTGCTCTATCACTTCGAACTGCGGAGGAATGGCTTCGACGCTTCAGAGCGGATGAAAACGACACCATGGATAAGGCATTCCGGCAGAAGACCTGTGACGACGAATACTGATCAAATTATGGAAAACATCGAGATAGAACGGCATGTAACATCTCGTGACATCACCCAGGAGCTGGGAGTTAGTCACCAAACCATTTTAAAGCATCTGCAGAAGGCTGAATACACAAAAAAGCTTGAAAAAAACCATCTGGCCCGAATAAACGCCTGCGATATGCTGTTGAAATGCAACGAACTCGACCCATTTTTGAAGCGGATGGTAACTAGCAACGAAAAATGGATCACATATGACAATATCAAGCCGGTCGTGGTTGAAGTGAAGGTCGGTGAATCGTCTCAAACAGTGGCCAAGCCGGGATTGACGGTCAGGAATGTTTTGCTGTGTGTTTGGTGGGAGTGGAAGGAAATCATCCACTATGAGCTGCTCCCATATGACTAGACGCTTAATTCTACCATCTATTGCGAACAACTGGACTGCTTGAAGCAGGCGATCGACCAAAAGCGTCCAGAATTGGCTAACAGGAAGGGTGTAGTGTTGTGTAGTGACCACACACTTCGTTAATGACTCGTAAGAAGCTAAGGGAGCTCGGATGGAAGGTTTTATTGCATCCACCATATAGCCCGGACATAGCGCCAAGTGATTACCACGAGTTCCTGTCCATGGCGATTAAAATACGAGTTCCGCTATAATTAACATACTGATCCTATCTGTTTGTCCACGCGTTATCTTGGGTTTGAATGATGTTTAGCATTTATATAAAATAGTAGTAAATTTTAAGTATTGCTAACTAAGTGTTTCTAAGTCCCACGATGTCCACTAATGATTTCCCCTAAAGAACTCAATAGTTTACGACAAAAGATGCTAAAGAATTTAAGTCAATATACATTTTTAAAAAGTGTCCCCATTATTTTGGCCATAACCGTATACTTATTTGGGGGGGGAAAGATAACAAATATCTGCTGTATTCAGTCGTATACATATGTTTTTTTTGTCATATTAAATAGTAATAAGAAAGGATAGAAAATATTATTTTTGTAGCGCAAGTTCAATCCAGTGGCAGTAAGAAGTACATTATTATTCATAAAAATGTTTCATGAAATTTTTTTTTGAATAATTTTGAAAAACAATTCCAATATAACCAGTTATATTCAATCCAGTAGCCGTAATAAGTACATTATTATTCATAAAAATGTATCATGAAATGTTTTTTTAAATATTTTTGAAAAACAATTCCAATATAACCATTTGGAAATTGTTTCTTAGCAGCTTATAGATTTGATTTAGCTATAAATTTGGCCAAAGAAACTTTGACTTGACTGCTGATAGCCGATTGTTGTTTGAAGAAGAATGGTATTCTTCAATATCCGATTTTGCTTTAACATGCTGGGTTTCGGAGTGTATGAAGATTTGTTTAATTTTTAAATCTTTATTTATTGCCGCTAAATTCCATAAACACTCTTAAAAATATTTAAAAAAAAATGTAATATCGTAGTAAACACCTTTGATGATGACAAAATGAAGTTTAAAATGCATTTTTTGCAAATGAATTTATTGTATTAAAAACACAGCGCCACCGTTAATCCTTTATCTTGGTTTATCCACATTCAACCATATTTTAGATGACTTTTGTTTGGCTAATAACACCGTGACGCTGCATATTATCATAACTAGCATACAAATGTAGTCACTTACCTGTCTAAATATAGCTAAACATTACAATGCAGTCAAAAATCACACTAACACCTTCAACTACTTAAAATTTGACAACTCAATTTCCTTTTTTATTTTTATATTTCTTTACTGCTGACAACATTTTTATCACATCACTACTATCTACACCTATTTTTATTGCATTTATTCTAATACACTAACATGTTTGTGCATTTTCATGCCTACTTGGGCACACAATCACACCTTTGGGCGCACACACACATACAAATACTCAAAGTATTAAGGATTTTCTAGAGGCGTTGTACATAAATATGCAAAATGTGTGAATGTGCGCAAAGGTGTAGATATGTATGTATTTGTGTGTGATTTTTGGTTAGACCTTAAAATGCCGGGCGCAGTGGAGAAAGAAAGCAAAAGGGCCAACTGCTGGTGATGTCCTGTGGCGTTAGCGTACTTTTTGTATACCGACAACAGCAGCAGGAGCTCATCAATGCAATAATCAATGTTGTTCTTGTTGTTGTTGTTCTTGTTGTTGCAGTGGTGTGTTTGCTTCACAATGGCAATGGCTTGGTTACAAATGTGGTTTATTGTTTTTGTTGTTGTTGCTGCTGTTATGCAGCGTCCACATCCGCCGCCGCCGCCGCTCAGCTGCGAAATAGCCAAAACTGGATTGAGTGCGAGCAATTGGCTCGATTTGATCCATTTGACTGCCCGATTGTCTGTTTAAAATTTAATTTTTCTTGTTGTTGTTGTTGCTGTTGCGCTGTGCATTTTTAATTGCTTTTTGTTTGCCCTGTGGAAGATGCCAAACTTACAATTTTCACTTATTGTTGCGCTATTGTTTGCAAATTGTTGTTTGGTACATGTTGTTGTTGTTGTTCTTGTATAGATAGGTCCTCACCTTTTTGTCGATAAATAAAGTTGTACAGCATCTAAATATATGTGTATACGTACATATAATTGAAATGATAAGTGATACTTTTTAGATTTTGATGTCAGATATCTCAATGCACTGATGGTGGCACTTTGGCGGTGGAGATCAAGCAATACGCCCCACTGTTCGGTGTTTTATGGCCAAAATGGCTCAAATAATGCCCATTGGTGTTCGTATAGACTTGAAAGAAGTTATACGTTTTTGTCTTCTATGTGTTTTCTCGTTTGTGTGTAGTAGTGTCACCGTAGTGTCGAACATCGGAATGGCGTAGAAATAATTACAGTTGAAGTGATTTTGAGAAATTGCAATAATATTTCATGCGTTTTGACATTTCGAGAGGAAATGACTGTAAAATGCCGAATTCTAAAGGATACTCAAACTACTGATATATACATGGATGTACATACTATATTCATTTTGAAATAATGTGCTGTATAGTTATTTACCAGTGGAAATATATACCGATGGAAAAATAAGAAAAAAATAGTATACATAAATAAACCCAAAATTTGACTTTTGACTCTGAAATGAAATATTTTTTTCATCAACCGAAAAGTGAAATTTAGTCCACTTACAGTGATCATTATCAATTGGCACTACAACTGGGTGCCGGTGGTGGCCACGTTCACAAGCCTTCGCTAGTCGTATCTTCATTGCGCATGACGGGCCAGTTGGGGATTTCAAGCTTCGTCAGGTCGATATACACTTGATCCTTCCACCTGAGTTTTGGTCTTCGTCGGCCGCCAGTGGGTATCGTGTCGTACATTTTTTGCGCTGGAGTGTTTTCTTCCATTCGGGCGATATTTCCAAGCCAGCGCAACCGTTGTATTTTTATGCGCCGCACTTGGTCTATATATGTATATATATCCTTCGTAGGACTTTTCTCTCGAATGCTCCTAAGCAGTGTTCATTTTTGTTGGCCATCATCCATGTTTCACACCATACGTCAGAACGGTTATGATGAGTGACTTATAGAGCGTTACTTTACTTTGGTTTTGCGAGATAGAGCTCTGCTTTTCAATTGCCATCAAGGATCACGGATCAAATTCAAGTCTTGAATTTTACGAGGTCATGGCAATGATTCGTTTTTACTTTACTAATCCCCTGAAGGTGCCAAGTTTATCTCTTTCACGAAAAATTAAATCTTTTGATGATAATTCAGTTCTTCTTCGTCTTAAAATTATTTGACCTTTTCCAAATGGCACATATAAGAAAATCAAGGGAAATAAACCGATCTCCTGTGAATGATATACTATTTCTGCACTAATTTTTAATTTCTTCACCCGGATATCTCCAACAACCAATAATTTCACCATCACATAACTCTTGTTCTTAGCATTACAAATGTTTCCAAAACAAACATAAAGAAAAGTAGAATAGGGAACCTTGAGCGCAGCAATTTACTGCATGTTTTGTGATTCACAAATTGACTTGCCAAATGGAAAAATTGCACGTGCTCCCTGCTGTCGGCTTTTTATTCTTCATACTCCTTATCTTACCCAAATGTGTGCAAATTTTGTGCTCTACTGTCATTGTTCAAACTACTATATAAAGTAAATAGAGTTTTCAATTTGACAATTCAATTGTTTTACACCGCCAACGGTGCACCCAGCAGGTTGCTTAAATTATTTACCGATATGGTGTATTTAATTTTCACCTTTTTTGTGCGTACTTCACCAACTTTGGTGGTCCACAACTACATAAATGATCGCTATGATTTCTAAGTTTTAACCGATATACGTATGTATATAGATTGTTTTTGGAAGATTTAAGTACATTTTTTTGTAGGAAAAATTTTGCTTTTGAATTAGACTCTAATTTTTTTCTGGTTACTTCCTTTCCACTGAGTAGTAATAAAAACAGCAATAGATTTGATTTTTTCTAAAGTCAGTTAGGTTTGTTAAATTTAATTTATAATTTTATAAAATATTTCAAAATTAAAGTTTCTCAAAGGCCAAAATCAATATTTTGGGTGGTATCTTGGAAACAGTTAGGTTTTAAATATAACTATCGCAGCAAACAAGTAAAATGTCTAAAATGATGTCTTGTAATCAGTTTCGTTTTCTTATTTTTCCATACCCAAGCGCCTATTTAACTTGTGAAATATTTTTCTTATTTTCTTTCTTAACTTAACTTAACTTAACATAACTTAACTTAACTTAACTTCACGTAACGTAACATAACGTAACTTCTCGTAACGTAACGTAACGTAACTTAACTTAGCTTAACTTAACTTCTCGCAACGTAACGTAACGTAACTTAACTTAGCTTAACTTAACTTAACTTAACTTAAATATTATATATATATGTACTGATATTCAATATGTCGAAGGATAACTAAAACTTCCCCACCTCCGAATATCGTTATTGACTCAAAAACTATACATATATTCTGATTTGAATTTGAATCTGATTTTTTTAGTAATTATAAATATTAAAGTCCTGCAAAAGCGAGTTAAGTTTTGTTCTGATTTGTGGGTACGTCAAGGAGCCACATTGAAGTATCAACCAAAAAGTATTCATTTCCTTCATTTAATCTCACTCCCACAAATTTTATGGGCACGTCCAAAATGGTTTTAAGCTTGATTAAAATAATTAATTTTCATTAAAAATTGCATCAACGTATTTCATCACAATTAAAAAATGCTCTGACATGCCTACCAGTGAGCATAACAGCAATAAAATTCTGCTCAGTGCTCACTGTACTCTCAACTAACACATACAAGCATAGCAAAAAATGAAATCAAATAAACGGCAAGAAGAATACTCAAAAAGTATATAAGAAAAGTAGGAGTTGCCTCCATCGAAATCTTAGCTAGTGTGTGTAAATTGTCAAATTTTGATTCGTAGAACCAACAAAATGAGTTACACTCTTAAGAAAAGCTCAATTCATATGTGAGTATATAAGCTGTTATATACAGTTTTGTACTTATTTATTTATATCCATATATATATACATAAATAAAGAAGAGCTACAGTCCAGCAGAGAGCGCGAGTGAGCGCAAGTAATACAAATACTCATTCATAAATGAAATTTACAGCTAAAATATTCGAGAGGAAAGCAACAGGTTGCCGCACTTAGTGATGTGAGCGATAATTTGGTGAGTAAGTGAGCTAGCGTCGTGAGTACAGCGGACAGTTACGCTCTCAAAATGTGCGCATATATGGATGTACGAATGTATAGAGAAATTGTTTCATTCATAAAATTTGTTTACCAGCTGTTCGAAATGCCAACTGAAATTATTCATTCATTAAATATGCATTATGGCTGGTTCAATATTTTGATTACACTTTGCGTTTTACAATCTCTTTTACATATACAATATGTAAAACTTTGTTTAAATATTTTATAATATAAATTGTTGGATTTACTTTACTAAATAATTTCTATTTTATACTCTACAGAAATGAATCACATCTTTGTATTTGAACGAAGATCTATGATAAAAAATGTTTTGCTTCTATAAAATTACTTGGATTGACTTAGTTTACTGTTAGGGGTGTTGTGAAATCCAAGACAGATTTCCGTTAACCGTTTTCAATGAAATTTGGTATATAATATTTTCTTATTACCCTGATGACACGTGTGAAAAATGGATGAAATCGGTTCACAACCACTACTACTTCCCATATAACTCAATTTTGAATTCCATCTTATCACTTCACTTTATAATAGAGTGAAACTTCCATAACTCGAACTTCTATAAGTCGAAATTCTCCATAACTCGAATTCTTTAATGGGCAATAAAAGTAAAATTTCATACAAATTTCCTTCCATAAATCGAACTTTTCGACCAGGACATAATGTAAAATTTACAATTTTACTATCAAAGAACAATTTTAAAGGAGCCCCTATATTCGTATGGAGGCGAAAAAAAAATAATATTAAACTTATAGATTTAATAAATCGTGTAACAAAGGCATGAGATAAAGACGTCAAGAGCCAAACAATAACAATTGCAATAACGTGCAACAATCAAAATTACAGAATACATGATTTAATGGATTTAAATAAAACTTTTTGCGAAGTAACTGTGGGTAAATCTATATTTTACGGTTTTTTTGAAAAATGTATGTTTTAATTATTCTATAACTCGAATTTTTTTTTTGTGGATTATGATGATTCGAGTTAGAGAAGTTCCACTGTATATACATAAGGAACCAATCAAGATAGCGGACTAAAACTTTACACAAATACTGTATATGATATGTGGCATCTCTTGTGAAAAAATTGTCGAAATCGAACTATAACTTTTCAATGCTCCGGATATCGAATAATAAGAATTCAGTGCCTTTGTGTAATTTTTCACCGAAAATATCGGTATATCTCTCAGATGTCTTAATTTAATTTAGAGAGAGTCTTTTTCTTCTAATAGTGTGTCTCCGTGCTAAAAATGGTTAAAATCAGGTCATAACTTCCCCTAGCTCCTATAAACCTAATTCCAGGTTTTTCAAAAATACGATGGGCTTAACACCTTATAAATCGGTTAATATGTGAGATATCTTAGTCAAATATATCTATATATATAAGGTTGCCAAATATCTCCCTTCCGCCGTTTTGAATTTCGCGCTCGTATCTGGCAATACTATTCATCTTTGAAAGATCTTGACATAACCTACATGATTATCGGATGGGAGGTTTTATCGCATCCACCATATAGCCCGGACATAGCGCCACGTGATTCCACCTGTACCTGTTCATGGCGAACGTCCTTGTTGGTGTAAAGTTGAACTCAAAAGAGGCTGTCCGAGTTCTTCGCAAATAAGGAGCGGGTTCTTCTACGAGGGAGTATTTAGAAGTTGCCGTCAATATGGAAACAGATTATCGAACGAAACGGCGCATATTTTAACTAAATCAGATCACTGTAACACTTTTGATAAAGCATTGAATAAAGAGCAAAAAAGGAAGAAGGGAGATATTTTATAACGTAATAGAAAAATACAAGAATACAAAGAACTCAAATCCAGAAAATTATTAACAAAATTTCTTAACTTATTTAAACGAAATTTTTACTCCTCTCCCCATGCATTCCTTTTTGTACATGTTATATGGTCTTTTTAAGAATACAAAATATGTAAACTTATTTGATTCATATATTTTGTACTTATGTACGTACATATTTATATGTAATATATTTGTGAAATTGAATACCAAACCTTATGCTTAAAGCCTTATAAGTGCAAACTAACTCTCATGGCATGCGTAAGACTTGGGCCTTTCTGTGGTTTGGTCGATCTTCATGCAACAAGTTTGATTGTATATTTATAATTTCACGCTGTGGTTTAAGTACCGTTAACGTATATATAACGGTAATTTATTGCTGAAGAAAACATGGCAGAATATCAGATATTCTTATATATTCATTTTATTTAAAAAATTAAGTAATTTTTTTAGCACCCCTAGCGCCATATCAGTTTCAACAGTCGCTTCACATATACGAAGCAATTATACTGTTATTTATATTGTTGCTTGTCAAACTTTAACATTATTAAAGATTATATACATTGATTTTATCTTTGTCATTTGGAAACTGAAGTGAATCTTTTGTTATGCCGAATTACAGACAGAGAGACAAGTTGGAAGAGAAAACCTAAATGTTTTTCTGTAATGTAAAATTTCAAAATATTTCTAGGGTTCATACTCACTCATTACCTCAATTATTTATTGAAGAAATTATTTTTGTATAAGCTGTGTTATAAGCCATTTAAAAACAATCCATATAACGATTATTATAGAAGTGTTAAGATTACTTAATTTTGCTAAGATATTTCAGATCTTAACCGATTTATAAGGTATTAAACCCACCGTATTTTTGAAAAACCTATTATTAGGTCTATGGGAGCCAGGGAATGTTATGACCCGATTTTAACCATTTCTGCCACAGAAGCACACTATTAGAAGAAATAGTTTCCCTCTGCATTAAATTAAGATATCTGAGAGATTTACCGATATCGGTAAAAAATTACCCTTTGGCACTGAGTTTTTCATGTTCGATATTCGAGGTATTGAAAAGTTCTAGTAGGATCTGGACAATTTTTCCACAAGTGTAAAGTTTTATTCCGTAATCTTCATTGGTTCCTAATGTTGTTATATCAGATGGAATTCAAAATTGTGTTATATGGGAAGTAGGCCTGGTTTTGAACCGATTTCGCCATTTTCAATCTATGTTATCGGGGTGTCAAGAAAATAAAATGTATCCAAATTTCATTGAAATCGGTCGTGTAGTTTCTGAGATATGGTTTTTGACCCATAAGTGGGTCCATTTGGTAAAAAAAAATCTTAGAGAGCTTCTTTCTGCTATTTCTTCTAAAAATTTAGTGTTTCTGACGTTTTCCGTTAGTGGGTTAACACACTTTTAGTAATTTTCAACGGATCCTTTATATAAGAGGTTGGCGTGGTCATTATCCTAATTCAGCTATTGTCATGGTGTGTGATGAGGTACATAAGGGAAATTCCAGAATTCAGGGTGGGGCCTTCCACAAAAAAATTACATCCAAATATGCCCCTGCCTAGTGCGACAGACGGAAGGAGGGACAGATAGACATCTGTATTTTAACTCTTCTCGTCTTCCTGAAGCGCCTCTGGAAAATTTTATACCAAAACTAAGTGTGCTCTCTTGATGAAAATGAATAAAATCGGGTTAATATTTGGTCTAGCTCTCACATTTTACCTAATATATGGATTTTCAAATTTATGACTAAATCTTACCAAAATGATGTCAACGTATAATTTTAGATGTATTTACTATAGTTTGGTGGCGAAAATGAGGGTTATCTTTCTACGACTTACCCCAACTTAATATACTATATATAATTATTTTCTATATTCTGGAAGATTTTATGCGGAATATATACATAATAGATCTTAATTAAATGACATTGTCACTGAAATTGTAATGTCTCAGAAAAAATAAGTAATTAATACTATACGTTTTACAGTTAAATTTGATTTATTTAAATAAATATTTGTTTATTCTTTACAATCACTTTTGGCATTTACATGCATATATATTTGCATTTTATTATTTTTAATTTATGATAATTAGTACACGTGTGTTGTTTTTTTTTCTTACACTCTTTTTTTGACATATCTGTAATTATAATTTGTATACTTTTCAATTAATTAGATTATTTTTCATTAATATATTGTTTTAGTTTCAGTTTTACTGATATTTTTTAAATTAAAATACAATAAACAGTTCAATTTTGCTCGAAAATAAATTAATTAATCTATAGGTAATGTTATACATTATGTTTTATATGTTTGTACAGCGTTATAGGCATATATACAGATAGTCTGAATTATGATTATAATCTTGAAGACAAATTATTTATTATGATTTTACATATACATACATAATTAGCATGAGTGGGGGTTTTTGGTTTTTATTAGCATTAACATTATCTTTTTTCTTTTAAATTTAACTTAATATGCTATTTATTTTTTATTTATTATTTATATATTTTACTCTTCTTTAATTTTTTTTATTTTTATTTTTATTTTCTTTATTTTTTTATTATTTATTATTTTTTATTTCCTATTTTTTACTTTTTAAGTACAGACATAGCCATAGTTTTTAGTATACATTTCTGGATACGAGATTTGTGTATATTTTTAATTCAGTTGTAATTGTTTTTAAAATTTACGCACATACGCACTTACACGATTTTTACAAATTGAAATGATCACAAGCGATAAGCATCATATATAAAATAATAAATCAATATAAATATTTTAGGAAAAAATATGCTTTAAAGCCATCCTTAACAACTGAACACGACTTTAAAAACCCAGTATTCATGTGACTATTGCTGATATGTGTGTAATGTTAAACATATAACATTTAATAGTTACCATATAATAAGATGTGATATCAGATAAGCCACTTGTATAATTTTCGATTTTTTACAATATGATGACTTTTAATGGTACACCATAGTGTAAGACGTGATATCAGATAAGTCACTTGTATGGTTTAAGATTTTTTACAAAATGGTGACTTTTAATGGTACACCATAGTGTAAGACGTGATATCAGATAAGTCACTTGTATAGTTTTAGATTTTTTACAAAATGGTGACTTTTAATAGTGTACCATAGTCACTTCTATACTTTTAGAATTCGGATTTACACTTTGTCAAAGTGATTGTTAAATATGATCATCATGTGTTGTGCATATGCTGCTGTGATATGATATTAATAATTCTTCCATAAAATCATCGCTTATTCAGTGTCTGGCATTAGCATATCATGTAGATATCATATCTAGTTATCACATGCATATTTGCGTGCGATGTGATAGCTGTTTCACTTCATACTTCTGAGAAGATTTGATTTATTTTTGTGGAATATACTCACATCATATGATGTTTTATCAAAGGGCACAACATCATGTGACGTGGAAAATGAACACATCATATGATATTTTATCATAGAGCATAACATCATTTCTATAATCACTTCTGTTATTATTCTTGTTATCAACTGTTTTAATTTGTCAGAAATAAACTGAAAATGAAGAAATCATGTGGAATGGCAGCATAGACTTTAGCAAGATATTAAAATGGTGATCTGATAATATGATAGGTATGTATGATATAACAATTGCTGCAGTCTTTGTTGCAAATTTTTGTGACATAATCACTGGTGAATTGAATTGCTATATTATTATCCAAAAATAAGTAAATCACTGTTTTATGCATTTTGAGAGTTTCTTTAATGGTTTTTTGGTGTAATAAATAAACATGTTATATGTTATGTGTTATAAATAAATAAATAAATAAATAATTATATAAATAAATAGTGTAGTTAAACTTGTAATTATTTTAAATATAGTCCTATGATATAATTACATTATTAACTGGCATTTTTTAAGTAATAAGCATCATTGATAACATTTGTACATATTTTACAAGTTTTTTTTTTTTTTAGATTTATGTATGTATATATATTATAGTATTATAATTTTTGGTAACTTTTTTTTTAATGGTATAAATAGCATAATTTCAAAATATACTAAGTAAATTTACAATTTTGTATGCGTCACGAAATATTTGAAAGTATACGAGAATGTTTTTTTTTTCTTTTTTTTTTAATAATTTACAGAGTATTAGATGTACATATTTTTTAGATATATATTTTTTTTTTTTTGTATGCCTCGTTTAAGTATTCTTTGGGATCATGGTTTTTTTAACTTCTACAAAATTCGATACAATTTAAAAAACGAAAATTTTGTGCGAACTCGCAACGTCAAGTTTCTCTAATAAACTGTTTTTAATTAAATTAAAAATTGTAATTAATAATAATTGCATAATTGTCATAAGGTAAAAAATCATTAGCTCTTCTTTCATAATTATAAAATATAAGTCATTGTTGGTATATACATATACATATATATATATATAGAAGTCTTTAGCTAAAAATCGCACACACTGAAATTCTTTGTAAATCTGTATGAAAAACACGAATGCATTCAACAATATTGTGATTGAATAACGGAGTGACGGCCTCTTAGGCATATACATAAATACATACATTATTTGTTTGTTGCTTTTGTTTTGTTTTGTTTGTGAGATTATATCTTTCATTTACACATTTCCATTATTTTTTGGCAGAGTTGAGTTAGATATTCTAAAAAGCTTACGCTCTCCACCACCAACAACCATTCTCTCACCTGAGCGCTTTCATTGTATTTGGCTGTTGTTCTTGGCACATCGGGGTTATGCAATATAAGTTTGACATATTGTTCAGTTTTAGTCAGCTCGTCGTAAGTCTTTTCCAAAAAGTTGATCATTTCTTGGTGTTGTTGATATTTACCCTTCCACTCGTTCTGGTTGTTGTCGGTTACGGTATCATTATAGACGATTTTCAAAGTTCTCAATGTTTTAAGTATATTAAACATTTCCGCACGAAACTAACAGAAGAAGAGAACAATATTATTAATTTTATTTATTTTTACATATTTTGAAAAAAAAAAAAAAATTGCCAAAACTATACATGTACATATATACAGTTTTTTATTCAATGCTTACCAATTCTGTACTCATTGCCTGATTCTCTAAATGCGGGAAATTGTACTGGTGCCCTTTAGTGTCAAAGGTTCGGTTAATATAACTCGAATATGGATGTTCTAGGTTTAAATTGTGCATATTCCACTCTATATTAGCATTAAGGGCTACATTATTGAAGCGCACTTTCGTCTGGAAAATTATAATAATAAGTTGGTAAATTAATGGAAAGGTATAATACGCGTATATAGACAATAACTGACTTATAAAATATCAGTTTTTATGTTTTTCAAATGCAAACGAAATACGTTTTAAACTGTGCATATAAAATATATTTTGTGTTGTCAAAAAGCAGTTAATGGTATAATAAAATATATATTTTTAATCAAATCATTTTCAAAAACTAAAAAAAAAAAATGTGTAGCAGCTTTGAAAAATTATGAGAAATTTTTAAGTTCTACCCAATAATCGCTTAATACTATGAATTCGAAAATTTTAAATTTCATGAAAAATTTCGTGAAAGCTGCAGCTTAAAGCTTTAAGCTTTCTTTTTGTTTTAAGCTTTGTGAAAGCATTTAAGCAATATTGTGATCATACATGTGTATTAGATATATTTTAGAATACTTACAAAAGTATCTATATCTCCCTTAAGTGTTTGGTGCGATGCGTTTGATTGATATTTCAATTTTGTTAAAAAATGTTCAAAATTTTCGGGACACATCATTTGGTCATTCGAACGTACAATACGGTGATGACGCGCTTGCATAAGTTTGGGCGCGTTTGCACGTTCGTACCCCATTAGATTTATACGATGTTGCATACGATTTCGCAATGTGTGTAAGAATTGTCTTCTTCCGGGCAATGTGCGACCTGAAGTCGTAGAAATTTGTGCGCATATGATAATGCAAATTATTGGCAGGAGTGCAAAGGTTTCTGTAATTGAAAAGAAATATAATAATAATTACAAATTTGTTTATAAAAATATAACTTAATAGAATCTCATATGTAGTATAATAAAAATCATGAATTAAACCACTTTATTTTTGTACATTTGAACTATTTTATACATAAGAAATACATACACATGTAAACACTAGCGCATACTCAAACCTCCTCACAATAGGCAGCAAAGCTGTCCGCACGCCCATACACACACACACCCAATCACACCTGGCCGACTCGTTTCGGCCAATTGCAGCATACACCAATGAACGTTGCGAATTTGTCGCACACTACGAAAGCTCGCTGACAGCCAGCGTATGTGCGCTCAAAACCAATGTCAGTTTGGCAATGGCAGCCAAGTAGCGGACAAAACACATACATATGTTTATATCAGATTCAACTCCACTATATAGACATATATCATATATTATATACCTATATACATATATATATATAAAAATGTTGATTTATATTGTATATGTATGTACTGTGTGGCGCTCGCGATTATCGGCTTGCAATTACTGCTGCGCATGCGTACACACAGTAATTTGTAGAATGCACTAAAGCGCACAAGTTGCTGTTGCAACAAAGTATGCAACAAGCGTACGTGTTGGCATGCGACATATGTATGTATGTATGTATGTATGTACGTTCGATCTGCCGTTTAACGCTTTTGCGGATATGTAGATGTGTGTGTGTGTGCATGCAATAGCGTACTTAACAGGTGGTCTAAATCCACAAGTTAGACTTAGAGACTTAAATTGTTTAGGCTTCTCTTCTGCTGTTTCAAGATCAAGGCAAAGACCGCCAACAATAGAAATTAACTGCCGGCTGCTGTTATAGCTAGATTTTTTTTCATTATTATTGTTGTTGTTTCTTTTTTTTTTTGTTTTGTTTAACTTTGAAAGGTATTTAGTAAAGCGCATACTGCAAATGCGTCGCCGGCAATTTTCATTTGTGTGGCAGACATAGCTAAGTATTAGAAATTTGCTAATTATCATTTGTCATTAAAAATTAACGATTTTAATGTGAAGTGATCTTGTTGGCTGTTTAGAAAATCGTAACTATACTTGTATGTAATACATATGTAAGAGCGTTGCATTTGCTATCAGGTGCGCTAGGTGTGGTGTGGTCGTGCGCTTTCTTAAATAGCAGTAATACAATTTTTTTTTATTCTATTATGCGTACATATTGATTTGTAATGATTTTGAAAAAAATAATTAACAAAAAAAATTAATAAAAAAAATTATGTATTCCAAATGTTTAAAAATTATGTTATTAAAAAAAAAGTACGCGATTGAGAGTCTAGTACGGAGCGTGTGCAGTGTGTTCATTGCAAATAAAATATAATTTCATGTTTCCTCATTTTACTTTTTTTTTTAAATGAACCCACGCAAGAAGCGGGAAAGTACATACATATGTATGGGAGAGTGTATATAAGTGTGGAGCGGTCTGCTAGTTATTATATATTTATGTACGCAATTATTCCCTTTATCAGTTCTCACTTTGCTAATAACTTGGAGGATAAAAAACTGATTATTTGGAGTAATCACGCATTTCTCATAAAAAAAATATATATATTTTTAATTTAATTAAATTTAAATAATTATTATTAGCATTACTCATTGAGAAGATAAACAAATATTTTTTAAATATTATATTAGTATTATTAGCGTTACTAATTGAGAAGATAAAAAACATGACACATATTCAAACCGACATTTAACACTTCCTGTGTATTCGAAGCTTGACCATCGAAATCAAGACTTCTATGTTTTTTGTGTGTGACATTTAAAAAGATACACTCTGACGTAATTCTTTTTGTGTTTTTTATAGAGCAGCTCACAGTGCTGATAAATTTGGTAATTTCTTTGTTCACCAATAAATATCAAAAGGCCATAGTTACCCATATATGGATTGAATGTGAAATTAATGTATTATTAGTTTTATAATAATGTATTAATGTGCTCGCATTTCTGTGGTTAAGCGCATATAACATACATATAACTGTACTGGAGAATTATTTAAAATGAAATTGATAAAGAAAAACAAAAACAAAATATGCTTTGACGTTGCTTATTTAATATTAAACGCTTTCATTGAGTTTCATTCATTAAGAAGTTTCATTCATTAACACATTGCTTGAATGTTTGTCTATATAAACACACATACACACACGCGAGCAACTACATACATACGCGCGCAGCGTTTGCTTAGTGCTGCTTATTGGCCACGTGTAGGCGGATGCGCGTTGACCTGTAAAGGAAAATCATTGAAGAGTATCCTGTTTGCACACTAACTAAAACACCGTTGTGCTAAATAGGTAACTTTTATATACGCCACGCATGTTATATATGCGCGTGTGTGTGTGTGTGTGTGCATGTATATATATCACTCCTATTTGCTTTTTAATTATAGCAATCATTGCAATTATATTTATTTCAACATATTATTAATATTAATTAAGCAAATATACTATACATCAGCATTTACATACATACTAACATAACGGTAATAACGCTAAATGCACTCCGAGTCACGTATGTACGTACGTATGTACAAACATACATACGATGTTTACCACCTCGTTTATTTGTATGCTCATTTAGTAGAGTTAAGCAAATGTGCAAGGCGTGTTGCTATTGGTTACCCTCTTAGTTAAGTGGATGTTAAAAAAAGATAATCAACATACATATGTGTGAGATGCGTACACACACACACATATGTAGGATGTAAAAATACATTTCTAATGAAGCATTTCAAGGAGAAAATCTTAAGACAAAATGAATGCTAAGGATTCGTCGCATGATTATGTTGCGCTACTTTTCTGTTTTTGAATTCCATTGTGATTATATTAATGTTCAGTATGTATGCTCTAAGTCTAACTGAGTCTCAACAGCTACATATTAGACTTATAATGTTTTATGTAGTTTTATGGAGACTGCATGGGCAATAGTTAGTGAGACCACAGAATCTTTTTGAAAATTCGCGTTAAGCGTTGACATTCTAAAGGATGTCTACTGCTCATGCACTATATGACGGAACTCCATATCGCTAAATCTATAAACGCTAAAGTTTCAAACATTATTCATCGGTGGCTTAGTTGCTTGGCAGACTAACGTAAGGTAACCTTTGCAATGGAACAGCTATTCTTTCATTGAAATTTCTTATACTGTTAAGAAATATTAAAAATTTGAACTTTTATTAAAAATATATATTATAGATTTCAGTTGTTTCAATAACAAAAAAAAATATATATATAGAAATATATAGAAAATGTTGTTTATTATTACTTTTTCAAATTAATTAATTTATGTTATTTCATTTTACTTTTTGAGTGAAATTGAGCTGCTAGAATTCAAAATTTTATTCTATATGAATTTAGATTTTTTTATTTTTAATTTAACTTTTTAACTGTTATTGAAATTAAATTCTTCAGTAATGATGTAAATTTCTATAAATTAGTGAAATAAAATAAGCTTTGATTTATTTAAATTATTTAAAATATTTAAAAATTGAGAAGTTTTGGCGAATGAAAAAAAATATACATATGTATGTATATGTTTGAAAACAATTGGGACAAAAATTATTTCAGAATTAAAAATTATTAGAATTAAAAATTTTGAAATTGAAAAATTTTAAAAATTAAATAATATAATAATAATGATTAAAAAAGGAAACTAAAAAATTTTGAAAATTAAATATTATGAGAGGAAGCAATTTTGAAATCCTAGAATTTAGAGAAGTAAAAATTGCAAGAATTAAATAATTTAATTAAAAAAATTTGAAAACTAAAAAATTAAAAATTAGATATTGTGAGAGTAAGCAATTTTGAAACCGCGGAAGTTAGAGTAGAAATAATTGTAAGAATTAAATAATTAAAAAACAACTAAAAAATTTTGAAAACTAATAATATTGAAAACCAGTACATTTGAAAAAAATATTAATTGAAAATTATTCAAATATTATTACACTTCTTATACATGTAAATGCTATTATTGAAGTTTATTTTTTTTATACATAACTGAAATTTTCTTTCAATATTCCTAAATAAATTTTATTTAAAATAAAATAATACATTTTTATTATTTTTTTAAATAATAATATATGTAGCAGTTTGTGTATATTTCTTTAATTTAAATTTTAAAATTATTCACACAAAAAATAAAAGTAACACCAAAATTCCCCAATAATATTTTTGCATAAAAAAAAAACAAAAAAAAACACATTTATCTTAATACACCAAAAATATTGAATAAATCACACTTCTAAGCAGCATCAATGGCTTGCACTTTATCGGCACTTCTTATTTAAATTTTTTGTTTAATAACTTGACTTACTCATCATGGGCTTCCATTTGAGTGAATGCGCTTGACACACGCTTTGCATTTGCGTTGACTTTTTGCCTGTAATGACACTTTCAGTGGTGAAATCTAATGCACTGACCAATGGCGCAACACCGCAGGTTAACACTTTGACGGTAGGCTGTTGTTGTCGTTGCAAATATTCTTTTGCGTTAATTGTACGTACTGTGCGCGATTCACAGCAATCAAGTGTACTGCTAATATTGTTGTTGTTGTTATTGTTCACTTGTTGTTGATACATTTTGGTTTGATTTTTTTTTATAGTCTTGATTTTGTTAAACTTGTTTCAGTAAAAATTATCACAGAATGATTCACACAAAGACTTGAAAAGTTGCAGACTTTAAAGAAGAAATTGAGTTTTTTTTCAAATCTTAAGTTTTGTTTAAAATTTGCAAATTTTATGTTTCAGTCGGCAAATAAGCAAAAAATACTGTTTTTAATTGTCCTTTTTTTTACAAATATTAAAAGGATTTTTAATTTGTTTAAATTTAATATTTTAAATTTGTTTAAGTACTTTGTTTTTTGTTTTAATACTTTGTATACGGTGCTATATTATTTGCAATTCGATATTGAAATTGAAATAAAAATTTCTTCAACTATTGCAGGCACGATCTCCTCTTTTAATTTCACTTGTTCGCAATTGATTGCGGATTGAACTGATACAATGGCAGCTAAGCTGAGTACTTTTATGCAGACGCTCAAACAAGTGCCAGTTTATTGTGAGTACACAAGCTGTATACTCACACACACACACACACACACACACGCGAACACACATAAATATAGTACACACACTAACAAATAAACGTATGGAGAACAGCGTCGTCTTAACGGTTAGGATGTGAGCGAAGCTCGACTAGTTAGCCGTAGCGTCGTGAGTGTTGGGGCTTGTGTTAGCGTGAACAACAAACAACAACAAATGTAACAGTAACTCTACCAGTAGCAACGCGTCGTATAAAATCAGACGTTGACGACTGCCGATATACACACACACATACACAACGCCAGCATTGAATTTCTCATTTAATCGTTCAAGCGTTGATCTTGGCTAAGAGTTTGCGCGTGCTTATTGAAAGAGCGCCATGCAGCTTTATTATTGAATTCGAACTTCGATTAGAGCAACTATCATTTGTTATGGCAGGTGTATATTGGGCGAAAAGAATAATGGGCGACCCATTGGAGTTAAGAGGGTAGTTGTGAGCGTGCAAAAGAGCGTTGGAGTCATATATATATAGTGCGGGGGAGGGGGGTTTGTTGTTTATGCTGCGCTGTAGACAACAAATATTACAACTGTTTAGCATTGGCGATGCCAACAACCAAACATCGTAGCAGTCGCTGACGCTGACGCTGTCGCAGCAACGTCCAACGTCGCAGTCAGCGGCACTGCAGGCAACGCTGCGGTTAACGTTTTCCGGCGAGCACGCGCACATATTCACTCTTTTAATGCATACATACATACATATGTACATGCATGTGTAAGTAGCATTAATATGCGGTAGCACCCAACGCAGCCCCCTCGCGTTTGAGCACACATACATACATACATAATACATAACAAGCAAGCGCGACTCATACGGGCTATGAGTATAAACTACAAGTGAGCTGTTTTAGTTCAATCAATTCTACTCTTTCTCGGCACGATCAACGAGATTGCGGTTACTGCTGATTAATAATGGCTCGTGCAAATGCTGCACTTAACAAGTGTGCCAAACATGCGCCACTGTTACCAACAGCCTGCTGCTCATTATTACAGCAGCAAATAGCCGCCCCTGCCAGTGTTTGTATGTGTGTGTTTGTGTATGCCTGTGTGAGCACGCGTACGCGCGCCAAGTTCAGCTGATGAAATTTCATGAGTCAACAGACAGACGAAGTTGGGGTTTAACTTACAATACAATTATGGCTCTCTGTGTCAAATGCACCGCTGCAACACTGACCGCTGCACACCGTTGCTGTTGTTTGGATATCAGCCGCTGCATACATGATCATCTGGTGATTGAGTGATCGCGCGCGCGCGTTTAAAAAAATCACCAGATCGCTGAACGGTGACAAGTCAGTGTAGTGGCATGTGTTGTGGGTTAGTTGTTTCCTCTTTTTTTTTTAATTAATTTATTTAATATTATTTTTTTAATTTATAATATTATTTTGTTGTTGTTGCAAGTTGTTATGATTTCGAATTCTTTGCAACTTTGTTAGTAAGAGCTACTTGCAAGAAATTGTCAAGAAAACACAATT
This sequence comes from Zeugodacus cucurbitae, assembly GCF_028554725.1. Classification (NCBI taxonomy): domain Eukaryota; kingdom Metazoa; phylum Arthropoda; class Insecta; order Diptera; family Tephritidae; genus Zeugodacus; species Zeugodacus cucurbitae. The sequence continues at coordinate 46,016,681 of NC_071670.1, forward strand.
AAAAGTGCAACGATGATTCACATTGATGATGGCGCGCGCCCGCTTTCATCACTATCTTTGTGGGCTTGAACACACACAGCCACACAGCTCGCTTGGCGCACTTCTTATGATGACAACTATTTTCGTGTTTGCAGCACACACATTACAGAAATGTAGTTTTTCTCTTTTTTTAATTCGGTGATTGGGTTTTTCCCATGTAATGTATGAATATTGTAAATATTATGAAATGGTATGATTATTCAATTGTGAAAATGTTTCATCAACTATTAGTAGGGATATTAGAATTGCTGTGCGCATTATTTATTGTTGTAGAAGAAGATTATTAATTGTAGTAGAACAAGATGTGTAGAAATTTTTTTTACGTTCTCAACATGTTGCTTGCAACAACTAAAATTAATCATGTTAGATATATAGAGCATATATGAAATGGATTATGATGACGAGACGAGTTGTATGTTAGATTTCTGTCCGTCTGTCAAGCATTGTGAAAATAGTTGAAATCAAATTTTAACCACGCCCACGCCATATAAAGCCCCCTAAGTCACCAAAGCATATAGAGAGGCATACAACTCTGAAGTAAATATGAGAAACGGTGTAAAAATTGCATAAATGGGTGTGGCACCGCCCACTTGTATTTGAAATTCCATAACTCAGCGACTACTCGTGCTTATTGAATCAAATTTAATGCTTAATCTTCATTATAACAAATAAGGAAGGGTAAGTTCGGGTGTCACCGAACATTTTCTACTCGCGCAATTTATTTATTTAATTTTATTAATATAACAAACAATTTGACTCACATCTTCGGCATATATATGGTATAAAGTCCATTGAAAGTTGGAAACCCTAATATTATGTATTTGGGAGCTAGGTGAAGTTATGACACGATTTCACTCATTTTTGGCACGGACATATAATTAGAAGAAAAATATTCCCTCTGAATTTCTTCAAAATATCTTAGAGACTTACCTATATTTTCGGTTAAAAATTTGTTAGAAGCGCTGAGTTCCCCATATTCGCTATATAGGGTCTTGAAAACATACGGACCGCTTTCGATGATTTTTAGAATTATGATGCCAGTATTTTTGCAAAGTTCTGTTCCGATATCTTCACTAGGGCTTACTTTATATTTTGTAAATTAAACGATTCAGATCGACTTCAAAGTTCTGGTTTATGAGAAGTAGGCGCGGTTATGAACTTGTGATTTGGACTATTTTCACAACACATCATTGGGAAGCCAGGAAAATCTTATGAACCAAATTTCATTGAAATTGGTCGAGTAGTTTCGGAGATATGGTTTTCGACCTATAAGTGGGCAGCTCCTCTGTACCATCTTTGTAACGAAATTTAAGGTTTCTGGTGGTTTTCCTTACCTAATTAAAGAATTTTTAGTAGTTTTGAACATAACTTTTGTATGACAGGTGGGCATGGTTATAATCCGATTTCCTAACAAATCGAACACAACTATAATACTCTCTTTAGCCGATGACCGAAATTTTACTAGAACCACGCCTATTTCCAGTTTTAAATACCAAGAAAAAATTTTCTTTTACAATATAATATATAATATATAATTGCCGAGGTATATAGTGTTTTTATTTAAAAAAAAAAATGAGTCAAGGTGGTCTTCTTCTGAAATTCCATGGCATACATACATATGCTTGTACTGATATGTAAAAGCTTCTTTAAGGCATATAATCAAAAATGAATAAAAAATATCTTAAATGCAAACTATTATTCATTTAAAAAATGTGTGACATGAAAGGAAATTGTAGTACATAATTTCTTTTTAATCGAAAGGCAATGTACGCACTTAAAACCACAAACACAGCTCCGCGTCGCTTGCAAAAGAAATATATAAATTTCACAATTGCTGAATGAGCGGTAGTGGCGGATTAACTTGTTAAATACAATTTATAAATGTACATATATATATATATATATATATAGAACGGAAAGGGATATTGCGGGTACGAGCGCTACGTATATATTTTAACTTGGAAAAAGAAATGAACAAGCGAAAAGCAATTTCTCCAAAAAGTTAACCGGAAATAATTTGAATTGGTCACAGTCACAATTTCATTTGTCACCGCATACGGAATAATTACTATATGATATTGGAGCTAGGGTTAGGTGTTGTAAGAGTATATTATATTTATTAAGATTCTCAGTACAAAACCCAATGGATTTGACTTTGGTGTAAAGATCAATCAGAATGCCATATGAGTAAAAAGTGATAAAAATGGGTTAAAATATTTACAATTGACAATACACTGCACTTTATCAGGTTAGCACACCTTCACCAGACTTATATAAATGCTTCTGATTCTGTTCTTGTTCTTAACTTGAAGCTACTGTGGTTTTTTCATTTTTTCATCTATGTATGAACCGTCTCTGGGTAAAAAAGCAAGCCATAACAATTCCCACCAATTTGTTTTTCAATTTATCTTCGGATTTTGAATCAATTTCAAGAGAAGCATACAATTTTCATCAATCGACCGTCAAGATCAGGACAAATGGTGGTGCTACACCGAGCTAAGCTCCTGTTTAATGGGTTATAAAGTGTGCTCCATATGTAAAAATATTAAAACTAAAAGAACATTGAACCCTTAAAGATGCCCGAAGAGATACACGATTGCATTTTTCCCAGGTTCATAGAGATGGGAGTCCAATTGGCACTATGTTATTTATTCGGAAGAAAAGCAATTTTATTTGCAAGAACCCGACCCATGATCTCCAGACGTCAGCTGTGATGGCTACATAGTCGTGGGGGTGGTGTGATGGGTTGGGGGAGCCATCTCCTACCATGATATAAACTGATTCCAATTTGTTAATACTAATATAACCGCGAAGACATATAAAACGTACGGGAAACTGATTCTCCCTATTTTCAAAATTTGTTTGGAACTTTACCATAATGTTTCCATTATAATAATGTATATATTAAAAGTGGCCGGGTGTTTAAGTCTTGAATTAAGTGGCAAAATGGTGTTTTAACGCAGTGTCCGCCTAACTCATCGGATAAAGCGCTACAGACCTCGTATCTGGCAATACCATACATCTTTGAAAGGTCGTGACATAACCAACGAAACGACGCTATGCATGATAAGCTTGGATATTACGTTCAACAGTTATAGACGTGTAAACATGGAGTTCAATAACGCCGAAATTCGCGCTATTTTAAAGATTTCCCTCGTTAAAGGCAAATCTGCTAGAGAAACGTTCCGTGAGATTAATGGTGTTTTGGGGGATGGTACTCTATCACTTCGAACTGCGGAGGAATGGTGTCGACGATTCAGAGCGTGTGAAAACGACACCGTGGATAAGCCAGCCGGCGGAAGACTTGTGACGACGAATATCGACCAAATCATGGAAAACATCAAGTTAGACTGGCATGTGTCATCTCGTGCCATCGCCCAGTAGATAGGAGTTAGTCACCAAACCATTTTAAACCATCTGCAGAAGGCTGGATACACAAAAAAGCTTGATGTTTGGGTGCCGCATGATTTGACGCAAAAAAACCTTCTGGATCGATCCAAAGCCGCGCAACGATATGCTGCTGAAACGGAACGAGCTCGACCCATTTTTGAAGCGGATGGTGACTGGCGACTAAAAATGGATCACATACGACAATATCAAGCGAAAATGGTCGTGGTGGAAGGCCGGTGAATCATGCCAAACCATGATCAAGCCGGGATTGACGACCAGGAAGGTTTACGCTTAATTCTACCATATAATGCGAACAACTGGACCGCTTGAAGCAGGCGATCGACCACAAGCGTCCAGAATTGGCCAACAGGAAGGGTGTAGTGTTCCACCAGGACAACGTCAGACCACACACTTCGTTGATGACTCGTCAGAAGCTACGGGAGCTCGGATGGGAGGTTTTATCACATCCAACATATAGCCCATATAGCCCGGACACAGTGCCAAGTGACTACCACCTTTCCGTGTCCATGGCGAACTCCATTGGTGGTGTAAAGTTGAACTCAAAAGAGGCTTGTGAAAGTAGCTGTCCGAGTTCTTCGCAAATAAGGAGGTGGGCTTTTACGAGGGGGATATTATGAAGTTGCCGTCCAGATGGAAACAGATTAACGAACGAATCGGCGCATATTTGAACTAAATCCGATCACTGTAACACTGTTTATAAAGCATTGAAAAAAGAGCAAAAAAGCGGACAACTTAATATCTATAAAATCTTCCAGCTCAACGCATGATTCCAGTTTTTGTGTGCATGCATAATTACAAGATTAGTCACGTAACGAAAAACCCAAAGGTCATTGCAGTGATTGTACATTACAAAAGCACCCTACCGAACCATTTTTATTTATTTTTGTGGTCAAGAAAATATGTCAAGAATGTGTCAATATATCAATGATGCTCTTAGTTACCAAAAAACTGCAAAGAATATTTAAAAATACAAATCAGGGAGAAAAAAGTAATCTCAAAGGCATTTAAATGTGTAAGAAAAAGTGTAAAGAAAGCAAGCAATTTAACAGCTGTTTGCTGTGTCACTGCGCTACCCATGCGCACATCAAAAACCGGCCAACAATTGCTGTTGTTGTCTAAGTCACAGTTGTTTTGGTTTACGTTACATACATACATATTTATTTGACTTTGAAGCGCGCTCAATTAATTATGCAGTATTCAAAACAAGAAGACGAGTTAAGACGAGCCAAACAAGTTGTTAACCAAAATGATAACAACAACAACTTGTCATTCAACTCATTTGTGTTATTTGTTTATATTATTATACGTTTTTTAAACAACAACAACAAAAAAAATAAATCATCAATGAATAATGGAATTATCTTCATTGATTTCGTCAATGAAGAAATTCTCACAGGTTTCACACTTCTTTTTCGCTGTGTACAAACAAGCTGGCAAACTACTATTGCTTTTAAGCATGCTTGTGCTCACGTGCGTTGTTATTCTCCTTTAACATTGTACTCCCACTTTGCAATTTTACTTTTTCACTTTTATTTTTTTCATTCGATTTTTTTTTTTGTTTTTTATTTTTAATTTTTTTTTTGCATTTCATTCATTAGCTATTTTGCACAAAAAATATTTTTTTCTTTATGTCCACCTGTTTTGGCGGCCGCGGTGTGTGTGGCAACGCGTCAAAACGGAAGTAACTCCGCCGCCTTCGCGGCTGCCACAGTAGTAGACGCAACATGTGTGTTTACCTGTCTTCCTGCTTTGCTTTGCTGCCCACCAAAGTCAGCTATGCACATACATACGTATGTACGCATGTTTTTGCATACTTGCAGTGCGCGCAAATGCAATTGCTCATTTGCACATTTGCGATTTGGCCGATATGTGATTTTCTATGCAATGCACAGTGTTCATTTCTTTACAAAAATTATAGCTTTTGGCATATTGTGCAACAGTGAGCGCTTATTACTAGGCATTAAAATTGTTGTCTATTCTTCCTAGATATTTTTATTATATTTTCTTTTTGTTAAAAAAAAAACGAAAATTATGATTTTAAAATTTTATTTTTAATAAGTTTTCGATTACCATAAAATTGTAATTTTTATATTTTTGTTTCTCACACAAAAAAAATTTCAAAAAGATTGAAAATTTTTCTATTAATTTTTCTTATTAATTTCATTTCTACGAATAAGTAATGAGTTCATTACTAATATCTCGAATATACGTAATTTAAATGCTTTCAATTTGTATGCGAATACATAAAATTCTATTACACTTGTGGCATAATTTCTGGAAATCGTTTAGTGGATTTAGCATACATTTTGGCAAATAATTTTTCATTTTCATAAAAACTATTGTTTGACGTTTCTCGAACAACATACATACAGTCATACAGTTTTACTCGAAGCTTACTAAGGTCTAATATTGGAATATTGATGGATTGGTTTTCTTCTCTATAGAATATATAATCTCATAGTAAATAGTGAGACAACAAGTGGCACTTTACACCGACTACAGCAGACTAAGGTGTCGTTAGAACTAACTCGGAATCTGCTCGTCGGAACAGTGCAGGTTGTGTGAGCTGGCAGCAGAAACATCTGAGCATTTACACCTGGACTGCCATGCGATTGCTAGGTTAAGGGGTTAGATGGGTTTTATCAGTAGAAAAAGGACTATTTTCAATATATTTTTTCTATGTAAAAAAATTTTCCCCTCGGAAATAGGTGCGTCCGCGTTGTCAGCATAACTTCTGACAGGGTCATTTAAAATTAAAAAAAAAAACAAATATAAGTGTTTTAGTTAAGACTATAAACTTGTGCTTGAACGAAGGTAAGACAAAAAAGTAAAAATTGGAATTTTGGCAGACATATTGCCAAGAAAAAAATAAAAATTTCGGTCAAATTTGTTTGACATTTTATTTTTTTAAAATACTTGTAATTGAAAAAAATCGTTCGTCCATATACGAGTAAATATGTATTATGTCGAACACCAGTGCAAAATTTCCTCAAGATCGGTTGAGTAGTTATCGAGAACATTTGACAACCGACTTTGAAAACACGGTTCCGAGAAAAACGCGTTTAAAGTTTTTGAGTAACAATAATACCTGACTTGGAGCGCACACCTACCAAAGGCTGTATCTCCGAAACAATTATTGGGATCGACTTGAAAATTTAGTATAATATTCTTGAGATGTTGTAGAAAGTAATAAGCCAAAAACGATTTTTTGAACACACGAAACCCATGTAACCGCTTAAGCAGTAAAGCAATGTTGTCTCTCTATCCCCAAAGGGAAAGTATCTCGTCCATCAGCACTGTAACGCTACTAAATTTTCTTAAAGCGACACGACTGGATGGTATTCTGTGATAACAGCTGAGGACACAATATACCTAAAGTCCTCAAATCATCTATCTATCTAAACACTCGACAAAGAATAATTGAAAAATGTTTCAAAAATTTTTTCTTTAGCATTTTATTTATTTATTATTATTTTTTAATTATTTATTTATTTTTTTTTTTTTTGCAGAAAACTATATTTGACTTTTTTAATGTTAAGAACACATTTTTTTTGTATTTTTATCTGTAATTCTTATACTAGATGCTGCTCCATTGCTACTTTCATAAAATTTTGCACAAAAAATATATTTTTTTTCTAAAAAAAAAGTTTATTTTTTATTTTTTTGTAATTAATTATTATATTTGTAAAGACGCTTTATGACAAAAACTGCAATATTTCAAAGCGTTCATGGACGAATTCACGGTCATTAAACTCTATTCATTGTGGTTTCATTAAATCAGTGCTATAATATTGGTTAATGGTGGACGTGACAGTTACTAAATTCAATCGCTAGTACACACTGTACGTTAATTTCTGCACTATGAGGCAACTGTAGCCACACATATGCTTGCGGCATCATTATAAATGTTGCTATTAATTTTTTTTATTTCATACAATTTATTTCATATTTTTATTGAGTAAAATTAATAATTAATCACTTTAATACAATTTAAACCGCTGTACAACATACGTTTTACATATGTTTGCGGTTTGAGTATCATTTCCTTTGGTTTTTTGTAACGACACGCTTCATATTCAGATATTACACAATTAATTTTTTTGTAATATATTTTCATTTTATTATGCATATTTTATGCATGATGCACATTTTTAAACCAACAAATTATTGACAAAATTTTAGAAGCCGGTAAAAAAATTACAAAAATCGGCAAGCAAAATCAATATTATGTAATCACTGCCGATCAAAAAATTATCCGATCAATACAATATCGAACTGTTCAAGCAACTAACACAGCGATTGCCTTCGAGAATACAACTGAGCGGATTTCAGACGCAGGCATATGTTGGATGAATATAAGGGAAAATGCAACTGAGCAAAAAAAAAAACTATCAATAATTATAAAAATCGTGACAAAAGCCCCCAAACGTCAATAAAAATAGTAAACAAGAGACGAAAAACGGATACGAAATTGCAACAATGAATTGTAGGAGAGTGTATGTAATTACACATGTATGAATGTATGTATGTATGTCTGTAAATGCATGCGTTTAAGAAGTGCGGAACACAGCTAGTAGCACAATATTTACATGCCGCAACGAAGAAGGTGACGTTTGCGCACTCTCTCCACATGCAACAAACAAACACACATATTTAAAGACATGCGCACAAGCCATAACTGCTGTAATAGAATGAAAATGAAAATACAAGAATGCAATGAAAGAGTGTAGAAGAGTACTTGCTTGCAACTCTTTGGTAAATAAATTCCATATTTATTGTTAATAAGTGCGCATACAACATCAGAAACCGATTTCCCAAACGATGACCATGGAATAGATGTTCCATTACCCGACCGTGGAGAAATTCGAATATCAATTGCCTGCTTGAAGAACAACAAATCGGTGGGGTCGATGGTTTGCCGGCCGAGCTATTCAAATACGGCGGCGAGGAGCTGATAAGGTGCATGCATCAGCTTTTTTGTAGAATATGAGAGGGAAGAAAGCATGCCTGACGATTGGAATCTCAGTGTGGCCTGCCCAATTTATTAAAAGGGAGACCCCACAATTTGCGCCAACTAACGTGGTATGTCTTCTCAATATCGCATACAAGGTCCTGTAGAGCGTATTGTATGGAAGACTAAAGCCCACCGTTAACAAACTGATTGGACCTTATCAGTGTGGCTTTAGACTCGGAAAACCCAGAATGGATCAGATGTTCACCATGCGCCAAACCTTGGAAAAGACCCGAGAGAGTAGAATCGATACACATCATCATCTACGAAAAGGAGATCCCTCTATGCCGCATTGTCTGAATTTAATATCCCTGCAGAAGTAATACGGCTATGTGAGCTGACGTTGAGCAACACCAAAAGCTCCGATCCGATGAGACTACTCTTGGGGTTTTCGAGAGAAAGGTTTTGCGAAAGATTTATGGTCCTCAGAACATTGGCAATGGTGAATAACGCAGACGATGGAACGATGAGCTGTACGATTTAAACGACGACATTGACATAGTTCTGCGAATAAAAAGACAGTGACTACGCTGGCTAGGTCATGTTGTACGAACGGATGAAAACACTCCAGCTCTGAAAGTGTTCGATGCAGTACCCGCTGGAGGCAGCCGTGGAAGAGGACGACCTCCACTCCGATGGAAAAACCAAGGAGAAAGTGACCTGGCGTCACTGGGTGTTTCCAGTTGGCGCCAAAAAGCAAAAAGGAGGGATGAGGAACCAATAGGTTGTCAAAACCAATTTAGTTTTAGACAGGGGACGCTACGTAGTGTTTAATCACCTAATCACTAAGAAAGTGAGGGTTTTTAAATAGCAACTTTTTCTCGCTATAGACCTCATAAAAATTCTTTGCGGTTGGTATTTTAAATTATTTGTCACTTGATGGAATAATACATAAAGTGGGCACACTTATACTTAATCACAGGGATTACACATTTTTTTGTAAATTTTAATTTAATTCATTGAATTAGCCGCAAGATTTAGTTGTACTACAATTACGCGTGAATACATTTTAATAAGGGTTATTTCCTTATAGGGTTGTATCACTTCAAAATTCATATGATTTTTACGCGATTGTGGTTTGTGGCTTATCAGTGACGTATACATACATTGTTCTGTTTCCCATTGGTTAAGTATTTTAACTGAAGAACAAATATTAAGTTAAGCAGTTATTAACTGAATCACTTCCATATGGGAAATTTAAACATTTTATACCAGCGTATAATGCGGATATTGAAACAAAAAAAAAAAAATAAATAACTTACCAGGAATACAAATTGATTTACGCAAATTGTGAGTGAAAGGAAAAACCATGGGATATTGCCAAAGTTGGTAGCTTTCGCCGGAATTCGGAACTAATTAATGCAGACTTTTGATACAAATAAACTTCCCATTGTGGCTACTTGTGACGCAAGTCAAGCGAAAGACATATTCAAAGAATATTGGAGCGGTTAACTTGAAGAAAACTCAATGTTGAGCTTATTTGCCAAATATATTTGAACTCGTTAACTTTGGCGAATCGAAATGAAAAAATGAGATAAAAAATTATTCAATACTCTTCATGCCATAATATTAGGTTGTCAAATATCTCCCTTCCGTCTTTTCGTCTTTTGAATTTCGCAGTTATGTATAAAACGCTACAGAGCTCGTATCTGGCAATACCATACATATTTGAAAGGTCTTGACATAACCTACAAAACGACACTTTGCATTAGTAATAATAAAATAATAACTCCGAAATTCGCGCTATATTAAAGTTTTCCTTCGTTAAAGACAAATGCGCTAGAGAAATGTCCCGTGAGATGAATGGTGTTTTGGGTGATGGTACTATATCACTTCGAACTGCGGAGGAATGGTTTCGACGATTCAGAGCGGGTGAAAACGACACCATGGATAGATAAGCCAGCCGACGGAAGACCTGTGACGACGAAATATCACAAAAAAGCTTGATGTTTGGGTGCCGCATGATTTGACGCAAAACCCATTTTTGAAGCGGATGGTGACCGGCGACGAAAAATGAATCACATATGACAATATCAAGCGGAAATGGTCGTTGTCGAAGGCCGTTGAAACGTCCCAATCGGTGGTCAAGCCGCGATTGACGGCCAGGAAGGTTTTGCTGTGTATTTGGTGAGATTGGAAGGGAATCATTAACAATGAGCTGCTCCCATTGGCTAGACGCTTAATTCTACCATCTACTGCGAACAACTGGACCGCTTGGAGCAGGCGATCGACCAGAAGCGTCCAGTATTGGCCAACAGGAAGGGTGTAAAGTTCCACCAGGACAACGTCAGACCACACACTTCATTGATGACTCGTCAGAAGCTACGGGAGCTCGGATGTGAGATTTTATTGCATCCACCATATAGGCCGGACATAGCGCTAAATAATTACCACCTGTTCCTGTCGATGGCGACCGCCTTTTGTGGTGTAAAGTTGAACTCAACTCAAATTGACTAAAGAGCAAAAAGGCGGAAGGGAGATATTTGTCAGCCTAATATATAAATTTTCACAAGTGAAAATCAAGCCCAACACGGTAAAATATTGTTTCATTGAAAGTGAGAGTAAAAATTTGTTTCCTAAAATGTTTATGAAATTTTATATAAATACTGCATATTTATGTTATATTGTTAATAAAAATCTTTAATAATAAAATGAAACAATCGTCCAAATGTATGTCCGAGCATACATACCTACATACATATATGCGTATGTAAATATGTTGAGCTGAGCATGCTACTCGAATTAATTTAAATGAAAGACAGTGAGCTGCTATATCACTTCACAACTGTCTGCAACCGTAACGGCATTGTCAAACTGTCAAAAGCATAAACCAAAAAAAAATCAAAAAAATCAAAACCGCCAAATAAGTTGTTGACGCTACTGACGTCACGACACTCACCAGATACACCAAAAAAAATTAAAAAATAACAGCATACTTATCGCCTTCACTTTACAATTTCCATTGTTGCTGTTGTTGTTTTACTTTATTCATTCAACAGAAATATGTGAAAATTAACACTAAATAATAGCGCGTCATCAAGCAGTCAGCGACTGACAACGCCAGTAGTTACACGGGCGCAAATGAAGTGCAACCAGTTTTTGGGATTAGCCGGTGGCAATAAAGACAGCAGCAGCCGCAACAACAACAACAACAAGCAAATGTAAATGAAAATAAAGTTCAAAAAATTTGTATTTTTGTTGTTTTTTATAGGCGCGCTCTCCAAATTTCAAAATTGACATAATTGCTGAACTCACAAAAGCATCGAAACTATTTTTAATTATATACTTATATGTATATGTACGTATGTATATCATATATAATCCGAGCATATCACGCATACATATATGTACGTATCAAATCTAGTTAGCGCGCTGACGATTACTTTATATTGTGAAATTAAATAAAAATTCAAAGTTGTAATTTAACAGTAATGAAATTAAACAAAAAAAGAAAGAAAATTCAAAGAGGCTGATTGTTTGAAAAACCCCAGACGACTATAAACACACAGAAAGAAAAAAAAAACATAAATAAAGACAACAGCACACGGCGGTCGGTGGCGTCGCCACGCGCTCACAATAAAACCCGTCTTGATCAAAAAGCCGCTAAGGTGCTAAGGTGGAGGCGCAACAGGTTTTTTTACAAAGTGAATTAGTGAGTATTTACGCTTGTCGGTCGCGCGGCGGCAAATCAGCGCGTTGACATACATAACTACATAAGTAACATATTGGCACAGTTGTAGGGGTTTTACGTTTACGTTTTCATTCATAATTTCATTTGCGCGATGCAAGGTGTGTGTGTGTGACTAGTCAAACTTGCGCCGCGCTCAAGTTTTGAATATATTTATTGGTAAACTCTAACCGATTTGGCAGCGCAAAGAGCGCGTTTACTAACATTTATTATAAGATTATCTTTCATTTTGTCTAGTACGTAAGTCGCGCTCTTCACAATTTGCTTGCAATTTTTCTAAAGCGCTGCTCAGCGCTGTGAGATATTTAAACATGTATCTGTGTGCGGCTTTGATGTTCATCTATCTATCTATGCGCGCATACGCGATTGGTAGTGCAATACCACAATTGTTATAATCTACGAAACAGCCAGCAAGCAGCGAGCACACTCTTTGGCTACTTCATACTCGCAAGCCATTTGAGTTTATCGCTTGCGGCTTTTTGACGTTTGCTCTTGATGTGGTGCGGCCGCTGAATGTGTGTCGCGCGTCATACTCGCGCTTTGCGGCTTATGGCACGCGTGTAGTCTTTATGCCCGTATATTAATGAAATGCTGACGAGAAGGGAATTTTTTCGGGGATTTTTAGGGGGTTACATCTAGTTGGGCGCACTAAAAGCAGAGATTTTTCAAACATTTTTCCTTAGAAAACTTGTAAATGTATTATCCTAAGAATTTGTATACATGCTTTATAAAAATGTTGCAGTGATCGGATTTTTTTTTTTCAAAAATGCGCCGTTTCGTTCGTTAATCTGTCTCCTTCTAGACGGCAACTTCATAATACCCCCCTCGTAGATGCCAACTTTGGTGGGACACTACACCCTTCTTTTTGGCAAATTCTAAACGCTTCTAGTCGATCGCCTGCTTCAAGCGTTCCAGTTGTTCGCAGTAGATGGTAGAATTAAGGGTCTGGCAGCAGAGATTTTTTGGAAATGAAATTTTTATAATAAATTACTCATCATTTGCTATAGCTCAGTTATGTACGTTGAACCATTATCATTCACGATCACCTTATTGCGGAACATATGATGCACATCGTGCATACCCCATAATATACATATGTATACCAAAGGCAGTACACTCAACATTTCAACTAAACAACATGCAACTTTTACAACACATCACATGAACTTACCACGCGCAGTTAGTTGCCGTGCACTTGGCTAGTATTAATATTGGCGATTTGATCACATGATTAGAAGTACTGGCTAGTTACAGCTCTAGGAATGGGTTGGGGCAATCCCCTACTCTGTTGTATGGGGAGAATTCTTTGAAATTTGGCGCAATAAAGTGGGAGTCATATATTGTTTTCGTGGAAGAGCCATAGTAGATCAATTGAAATAGCTTAGGGATTATTCAGTGACGTCGTTCTATATATATTTGATTGGAATTTGAACAGATTATTGTTAAAAGAAAATATGTAGACGATGGTTTTGTGAGAGATCATATCTTGAAGCTGTAAGCGTTACAAACGGAGAATTGCATAAAATCATAAACAGCACTGCAATGCGTGTAGAGACTGCGCGCAGCGACAATGCAGTAAGCATGAGTCATACACAGTTACAAAGAATAGTTCAATATGGTATTAGCTAAAAACATAAATCGATCTTCAGCAAATCATATCTGAGATTTGAGTATATTGACCCATCTAAGGAAAGAATTTGTATTATATTGTAGATATATAAAATTTAATCTGTATTAAAGTGGGAAATATGATTACAGCATTCTAAAACGATTAGACATAGTAGACATATAAATGAGGTGAATTACACTCCCTCTATTTGTGGTATTTCCGTTGGTTAGCGGTTTCTTTTATTTCAGTTGAAATTTGCGGTTCCCAAATGTTCCCCATACATTTTTATTTAACTTTTAGTTACTAACTGAAATTTAATTGAAATAAAACCACATTTGTATGTATGGCTAAAGTACTAGATCACTATCGGGAAATCTTTAGAGAGTTTGTAGATTTCACTCATTTTCACCACCAAGGTACACAATATCCAAGATTATATGCTCACTTCATTTTACTAAGATCTTTCACATATTAACCGATATATGCGGAATAAAGCCCAAAGCATTTTTAAAAAACCTATAATTAGCTATAAGGGAGCTAGGGGAAGTTATGACCCGATTTTAACCATTTTTGGTATAGAACACACTATTAGAAGAAAAAGATTCCCTCTGATTTAATTAAGATATCTAAGATAAGGTACTGAGTTCTTCATGTTCGATATCAGGTACCTTGAAAAGTTATAGTCCGATTTCAAGAAGTAAAAACCAATTATTTGACAAAACCAATTTAGTTTTAAACAGCCAACACTAAGAAATGTTTAATCACCTAATCTAATCACTAAGCAAGTCAGGGTTTTTAAATCGCGACTTCGATTCAGAACAAATTCACCACCACAGAAAAATTCTTTGTGGTTTTTATTTTAAATTATTTGTCACTAGGTGGAATGGTACATAAATTGGGCACACTTATACTTAATCACAGGGATTACACATTTAATTTAATTCATTGAATTAGCAACAAGATTTAGTGGTACTACAATTAAGCGTACATACCCCATAAGGGTTATTTCCTTATAGGGTTGTATCACTTCAAAATTCATATGATTTTTAAGCGATTGTGGTTTGTGGCTTATCAGTGACGTATACATACATTGTTCTGTTTCCCATTGGTAAATATTTTAACTGAATCACATCCCATATGGGAAATTTAAAAAATGTATACCAGTGTTATCGGTCCGGTTTCGACAATTTTACCACAACTGATGCTACACCTCAAATACAGTATTTGTGCAAAGTTGTATTCCGGTATCTTCGTGGGTTCTTGATTTATATATTGTATAGTGAATGAATCAGATTTGAAGTCCATCTGATACTGCATCTGAGTTGTGGTAGCATGAAAGTAGGCGTGATTGTGAGTCGATTTCAAACCATTTTCAAACTGCACCATTGGGATGCAAAGAAAATGTTATAAACCGTATTTCGTTGAAATTAGTCGAGTACTTCCTGAGGTATGCTTTTTGTTCGTAACGGTTCTCCATTTCAGATGAAAATTACGGTTCCCTGAATTAACTCAGGATGTTTAGTCTAATTTTGATCTGCAATATGGATCGTATGTTGCTAATATTTTGCAGTTTTCCAAAGAAGTTCTACAAAAATAGTATATTTATATATGTATACTTATTCCCGTATAATGAATATACAATGAAATTCGCTATATAATATTTTCTTGACACCCTGATGACAGGGATTAAATATGAGCGAAATCGGTTCACAACCACGACTACTTCCCATATAACTCAATTTTGAATTCCATCTGATTCCTTCACTTTATAATGTATACATAAGGAACCAATTAAGGTAGTGGAAAAAAACTTTGCACAAATACTGTATATGAGCTGTGGCATCATTTGTGGAAAATTTGTCGAAATGGAACTATAACTTTTCAAGGCCCCGAATATCGAATATGAAGAACTCACTGATTTTTCACCGAAAATATTGGTAAATCTCTCAGATATTTTAATTTAATTTATTTAATTCGGAGGGAATTTTATTATAATAGTGTGTCACTGTACTAAAAATAATTAAAATCAGGTCATAACTTCCCCTAGCTCCCACATATAATACGTAATTATAGGATTTTCAAAAATACGACGGGCTCGATACCTTATAAATCGGTTAATAGGTGAAATATCTTAGCCAAATTAAGTGAGAAAATAGTCTTGGATATAGTGTACCTTGGTGGTGAAAATGAGTGAAATCGGTTCAGCAATTACCTCAGCTCTCATACACTATATATGATGATTTTCGTTATCCTATTGGACTTTATGCCGGGTATATGGGTCAAATTTTGTGTTATCTTAATAAAACTATAACAATAAATTGAAAGAGTATAAAATGTAGCTTAACATAGCCTTTCCTTACTTGTTCCCTGTGTATATCTAAAATGTAGAACTATCAAGAATTTATTAATAATTCAGCAATAGAAAACCATTTTATTACTTTACACCCTTTTTAATATATGTAATACATAAGTACCTCCATTTCCATTTGTACATATGTAAGTCAACTACTTAAAACTAATTTGATAATTTATTATAATCTAATATGCTCCAAAGCCGCGCAAAACTAATCTCATTTTACAAATTATACTACGAACGGAAAGTAATCGCTAAACGCTACTCGTACACACCCTCAACAAGTACTAGCCGTCAAATACACGTCACCCGTAGCCACCACAAATGCTACCGTTGCGCCTGACCATAGTACAGCAAAGTAATTCTGTGTACAGGCTCACTTTGACAACGCATAGAAATGTGGAGAATTCATTGTAAATACTTGCTGGTGAGAAATTCCTTTAGCCATATAAGCGTCGCGTCTATACCGCGTAAAAGTCTCGTGAATTTCGTTATCAAAATTGATTAAACATTAATGGCATCGATTGTGTGCCGGCGAATGGCATGCGCGCACGGCATAGAAATAATTTTTCCCAACCAGTTATTTTGAGAAAAATGTGTGGAGAAAATCCCAACAGAGCATAATCAACAATCACACAATAATTTCACTTTCAACACTTACTTACGCTGCCTTTGCAAAACATACACACAAAAAAGTGCTGTTACTCGTAATAATGAAGTAAAGAATACGGAAATAAATTAAATACAAATTGAAACAAATTAATAGTTGTAGTGTTGATTTGATAAAAAGTTCATTGTTCGTGCCGGTTCATGAGATTTTCTAATCAAACAAATAGCTACATACATACATATGTACATATATAGTGGGTTGAAGGCGTAGACAACGTGCCCATTGTTGTATACAATCGTACCCTGTAGGAAATTGCAATCACTTGCTCTCACTACGTTGAATACTACTGGCGAATTTTAACTCTGTAATAAAATAGAGGTATTAAGTGACACACATATATATGCGGTTCCAATCATAACAATACAAAAAAAATATTTTTTCTATTAAAAATTATTATATTTATATTTTATAGCGGAATTTAACGTTTTCTAAATTTAGAACTTTGTCAATGAATTCCTACAGTGCATGTGCATTTTTCACAAACATACAGATTACATGATAGCCGGTTAAAATGACGTTTCGCTTTAGGTGCCGTGATGAGTATATGTGTTAGACATTATTTTCATTGAAAGTATTGTTTACACGCTTATACGCATAAAATACAAAAACAAAAACACTAACAACAACAACAATTACTATCAGTTAGACAATCTAATCAATGCATCGATAAGTGACTGCATTTGACGGCATGATCGGCATACTCACTAAGCATTGCAGCTACTTGTTTGTTGTTGTTGTTTTATTTACAAATTGATATTTCGCGAATTCGAATATGTTTTCTCGTAATACATGCCAACGCGTGGTTTTTCCCACATAACAAAGCTTTCAAGCAAACATTATTAGTTAGTTCTACTTTATCTCACACATCATAGCGCCTGCATACGCATACGCCATACGCCATACGCATGTGTGTGTGTGTATGTGTGTGCGTGCGCTAAGAAGTTAGCAGCGACGCCGCCGGCACTGACGACGTTGTCGTTAGCAGCTAAGCGCTAGCGTTGACGCATATGCGAACAGCAAAGCTAACTGAAGCGCTTACGATTTGTGAGTATGTAATAAACGTTTAGTTGACTCTCTGATTATGCGCAATGCCTGCAGTGCTTGCATGCATACACACCAAATATATGCGTGTGTGTGTGTACACATACGCATACATATGTATTATCTGTATATATATATAATTACATATGTATGTGTATGTGCAAAGTTTGGGTATTTTGGATTACAGTTACTACTAACTGACTAATAATTTAGAGCAATCGCGCGATTACTTATCGAGATTTTTTTTGCTGATGATTAGATGTCGATTCTTGCGTACACAAAGTCAAGTTGCACTCCAACATTACCCCTTAGAGTCTTAAATATTTAAATGGAACTCGTATATCTTTGCTCTAAAAATATGATTTTGTAAACATTTCCTAGGGGTTATGGGTCAATACTCAACTAACACTAATATGACAGTAAATAGTTAATCATTAAGTTAAATTTCGATAACTGTCGCTTACAATTAGCAGTTGATTAATTATCTCACTGTAAAAAAAATCCGTTATGTGCAATTAAAACAAGAATTCAACGTTTTTTTTTTATTAAGTACCTCTTTCACGTGTTACCCGCAATCATACGCACATAAATATATAGAGAAGCAGAAATGTGCTCATATTTCCTAATAATGAGAATTTTGTGGAATGCCGTGACGTATGAGGAACTTTAGCGGCTCTTGTGAGCAAACGTCTGCATCAAACAACAATACTAACCACAATGAAAGGATATATGTATACTGTAAATATAACTTACTGGACGACATGTTTAGCTTAAATAAACATGGATAACACTGGTCAACAGTGCTTTTGGTGGCCGGGTGGTTTCAACTGTTTTGGTATAAATTTGATGCCCTGATCCCAAATCTATTGTTAGTTTTTGCCTAGGAGCTCAATTTTTTTCAAATATTACATTTTAGTAAAAACCTTAAATTATTATTTACCACTTTATTAATTTAAAAAACAAAGCAATACATATTTACATAACTCAAAAACGTAAAAAAAATAATATGTATGATACGGATAAAAAGCATTATTAAAATTAGCTGTTAAAATTCAAGTTTTTCTGAACTTAACTGGCATACTTATTGGGGCTTTATCAAGAGCCTTCACAATATTTTTCATTAGACTCAGTTAAATATAAAGTGGTGGGAATATGATTTCCTCCCGTTTAACAAAGGGAACGTTAATAACGTTATGTTTTCCACTTCCAGGTTTTCTATTTTATTATACATTTTAAACTTGGCTTTGAGTCAACAATAAATAAGCGCCATTCATTTAGAGAATAGTCAAAAAGGCCCATTGTTCTAGAAGACCTTTAACATTCTGGCAATATACAAAATTGTCTTCTTTAGAAAAAATGTAGAAATTTCTTTTATCTAGTGCGGTAAAAAGTAATCTTAGTTTCTTGAACCAGTAAATTCTTATTCTTCTACCTAGAAGCTAAAATTTCAAAAGCTTCCATTTAAAGGTTAAGATTTCTGCTGAGATCGTTTAACTAAATTTTATTAAAATGTTGGGGCATTGATGTCATCCCCAAATAATCACTGTTACGTTCATCACTTTGAGGAAAGTGATCAGAGGAAAAATTCTCGTCGTGGTCAAGGCCTGGTAGTTGATGAAATGTGGGGAGTGATACTTCATCTCAGTGAGCGATTGCGCACCTTGCAGACTCTACATCAGGATAATTCCATTTTCTACGGTTGTTTTCTTTTTGCAGTAATCCACCGACGTAAATATCATCCAACTCGTGCGAGCCGTACACACGTGTAACCTTTTTAATCAGCGCCCCAAATATTGCTAAAAGCAAGCCAAAAAATCTGGGCACCAAAAATATTTTTGTTTGTTGGCCTGTGTAATCATACTTACCTAACTACATACCTATGTATATCGCATACATAGTTAGAAGAAAAAACAAGTAAGAAAGTGCTACTAAGTTCGGTTGTAACCGAACATTTTATACTGTCGCAATTAGTGGAGTAGTTCCGTATGCAAGGTTTCTAGACGGAGAGTGGACCACGCCAATTTTTAATTTTTTTATTTTCTGTAAAACAAACACTAATGTGGTGTTTTTTGTTAGCCTGGGTCATTTTAATATAAGTACATATATAAAGCTCTATATCTAACTCGTTTAGTTTTAGTTATGAACAAACCTATTTTACTCTCTGTGCAACATGTTGCGATAATATAAAATAAAACATAGAATCATTGCAGATGCTATAGTGATATAATGATATAATGACGCACAACAAGCATATAGCACCAACAATAACAATTACGTACTCATTTATTTACCTACATATGTGAGCATATTTCTATATTTATACATAAGCACATGTTGCTTTCTTAACACTTTCATGCATCGCTAGTTGACCAGAACAGAATGCCTGTGAAGACTAAGGTTACTAGCGCCTTGTCATGACTTTCAAGCACAAATTCTGCTATGACGCACTTGTCACCCACATTGTCTATAGCAAAGTAAATTGTATATAATAAATCGAATGTACATATGTATGTATGTGTGTAGACATCCACTACCAGTTTGAGCAATAGCTTCTTACACGCAATATTGAAAATACATGTAATTATAGGTAACTACATATACAGTGGAGCTTCTCTAACTCGAATCACCATAATCCACAAAAAAACTTCGATTTCCATAAGTGCAATATCAAACTTTTTGTTCGCCTCCATACCAGTATAAGGACTCCTTTAAAATTCTGCCTCGATAGTAAAATTTTAAATTTTGTATTATGCCCTGGTCGAAAAGTTCGATTTTTGGAAGGAAATTTGTATGGAAATTGATTTCGAAACGCTATTGCCAAATCAAAAGGTCGAGTTATAGAAGTTCGAGTTATGGTAGTTTCACTGTATATCTATAACTAAATATACATATATCTAATCTAAATATATCCCCGATACATATATCACATATATCTAATCTAAATATATCCCCGATTCTTATCTGTATATTTATTTAGTATACATAATCGAATATCATGAAATCGCATGCTACATTTCCATGACATCACTGATGAATGATGATAAATGATGTCACCAAGTGCGGTAGTCGTTAGTACGTCAATACTCAAAGGGTGCGACTAAATATAATGTAAATGTTTCAATTTATTATAATAATATACCCTTCACAGGTGCATTTCTTTTAGTAACTATGTGTTTAAGCAAATCTAAAGACGTAAGAAAAAGTAAGTAAAAAACAAACACTTGATTCCGATCGTTCAGTTTGTATGGCAGCTACATGCTATAGTGAACCGATCTGAACAATTTTTTCGGAGATTAAATTATTTCTATGTGCAATAACTCACACCAAATTTCGTGAAGATATGTAGTAAAATGCGGAAGTTTTACATACAAACCCTTGATTCCGATCGTTTAGTTTGTATGGCAGCTATGTATATGATATAGTGGTCCGATATCGGCAGTTCCGACAAATGAGCAGCTTCTTGAAGAGAAAATAACATCTACAAAATTTCAAAACGATATCCTAAAAACTGAAGGACTAGTTCGTATATATACAGAGAGACAGACGGACATGGCTAAAGCGACTCAGTTCAATAGGGCCTCCGACGCTTCCTTCTGGGGGTTACAAACTCCGTGACAAACTTAATATACCCAGTTCAGGGTATAAAAATTACCAATGGAAAAATATTACTTAGTGCAGTAGTCGGCACTGCTTGTGTTAGACACAACCAACAACAAATGAACATCGATGATGCTTGTGACACTTTGCATAAGTGCCTTGCGCGAAATGCCTTACTGCTATGAATGTCGTTTGATGTTATGCATTATATTTATGATTTTAATCTGTTTAAAGTTAAGGCTTTTGTGATCTAATAAATTTGTTTTAATAATAAAATAACTAAAATGTAGAAATGTGTACAAAAATTCATATTTTATGAAACAAATGGAACACATTTTCAAAATGGAAGATTACAGAATTCTCACTGGGTGCCCTTTATAATGTGATCACCTACACCGACACAATTCCTCTCGCACGGACCACTGTTTATTGAAAAATTATTAGTAAGATATGAATGATAATAATCATATACAGTTGAACTTCCATGCGATCGGCGTTAGATAAATAACGATTTCGTACAAAAATTACGTCAATCAGACATTTTAGTGACTGATTGACTGACTCATTATTGTTTGCACTAGTGCCAATGATGGACATCAGTAAAGAGAAGTAAAGGCGAAAACTCAAACTAGTTGGCTGAATATGTGATTAGTACTTATACATTATAAGCGCAATTTTCATCGATTTCGTTTCGGTATTTTTGATGTAAAACATGAACTACGCTCTAGAAGCGCAATTGTCGAAAATGTCGATAAAATAATGGAAGTCGTCGTGAGGCCGTCGATCATAAGTACACTATTTTGCACAAAAAGCAAATTTGGAATCATTTAGATAAAGCTGGATACAAAAATAAGCTCCGATATATGTATGAACATCACAAAAATTAACAAAAAACTCATGGACGAATTTCCATCTGCGAATTACAGCTGAATCGCTATAAAATCGATTAATTTCTGAAGTATATAGTTACTTTGGGTCACTAACGATAGCGTCAAGTGAAAACGGTCGCGTTGCGGTGAGTCGACACAAATGGTAACCAAGCTGGAATTTCCGATGGGAAATGTTTTGTAATGGGATTGGACAAATACTTAACGTAGCCGAACCGTCTAAAGGAAGAATCTGCCCAGGAGTGGCCAGATTTGGTCATTAATAGAAAAATTGTGTTCCATTATGAACAAGTCACTTACACTGCTGGGCACAGGTTAGACGCACCAATTTTTTCCTTAAAGAACTACCAAGTATATTTAAGTTGAGCAAAACCTTTTTCTTATGAAAGTTCAAACCGTGTTCGATAAAAAACAGCTCATAGTTGCTTGGCTTGGCTTGGCATAACTGTGCATTTGAAAACTTTAGAAACTTCGACGATTACACATGCGCTTTCAGTTGGTCATTGAATAAGACGCACTTAACGTTTTTTTGTCCTGTATAAAAAGGAGCAATTATTTTCATAAATAAAAGACATAATATTAAGAAATCAGTTGTTTTTAGATCAATTTTAGAAATAGATAATGTTTTAAGCCTATTGAAACGCTTAAAAATAGACTGCTTTCACTCACAAGGACTATTGAATCTAAATATTGCCAAACAAATAAAGTGCCGTTCCAGAACTGTTGACAGATGTTTAAAAGATCCAGAGAAATATAGAAAACTTTGAACAGCGAAAACAACACGATCGGATCATAAAATTGGTTACAGTTCGGCATTTAAGATCAGTTAATTAACCGGAGTAAACACAAACTTTTCAACCGTTCCACGTGCACTCAGAAATGGAAAACATCTTTAGCGTCTAAAAATAATGAAAATTCTACTTCTGGATCAAGTGATCAGTTGTTTTACTGATGAAAAACTTTTAAATTCAGAGGGCCCCGATGGCTCTCAATACTATTTTCATGATCTATGCAAATAATAAGTGTGTTAAGGTCGCCATCATGCGGGATGACATCACGTTTTCTGCCTATTATAGAACATATTGGTTATATAGAACAATTGCTTTTATTTTTATTGATCAGAAAATGAATGTTGAGCACTTCAAAACAACAATAAAATCAGTTTTTCTATTGTTAAAAGATCTCTGCAGATCTATCCCATGGATTTTTCAACAAGATAATGCCCCGATTCTTATCGCTCGATAAGTCAAGTCATTTATTTCGAGTCAAAACGTTAATATCATGACTTGGTCACCATATTCTCCGGTTCTTAAAGTAATTGAAAACGTTTGAAGTTGGCCTTCATGGAAAGTTTATGAAGACGGAAAGCAATACGAAGATAAAGAACCATTAATTGTAGCAATAATACTTGCTTGAAGTGAGAATTCGCTAAATTCATAGACTCTCTATATCATTCAAGGACGAAACAGATATATAAAGTTGTTTACTGAAAATATTTTTCATTTTATCCTAATAAGTCAAAGATTGACATTCACTAAAAATTAAACTTTTTATGTAATGCGAAAATAATGGATTTTTTAGATAAATTTAGAACCAAAAGAAATTAAACTTCCCAACAAAATATTAAAATCAAGCTAAATGACTAGTATACAATGAACTAAAACGAAAAGTTGAATATTGCAACACTATTTATATTTTTGTATAATTTCCCAAAGTTCCTAGGTGGAACACTAACCATGGATAAAATGCCAAACTGAAAATTAATTATGAATATTTTAGAATAATTTAATAATTAATAATTTGTAGACCTACAGTTGAACTTCCATAACTCGAACGTCTATAACTCGAAGTTCTTCATAACTCGAACTCTTGAATTGGCAATAGATGTCAAATTCCATACCAATTACCTTCCATAACTCGAAGTCTCGCTAACTCGAAATTTTTTTGTGGATTATGGTGATACGAGTTAGGGAAGTTCAACTGTATTTATATTTTTGAATTTTATAATATATAAAAGTTCATAAAAAAAACACAAATTAAAAGTGCTTTGCATTTTTCATCAAAATAAATGCCTACGATTCTTTGGATATCCTCTAACAATTACTATGAAAACCGAATACTCACTTGTGTATACAAAATGCGAACAAATTGAAAAAGTGCCACTTTTGCCGTTCGTGTGCCGACATCTGTTGTGTTTCGTCGTCTTGTAAAATCGTTTCAATTTCCAATTGCTTGCCCAAAAGTTTCTTTTTTCACTTTTCAGTTGTTTTTTTTCTGATATTTCTCAACTTCAGTGAGTATGTGTGTGTGCGTGCGTGCGTGTGGCTTGATTTATATCAATCTTTACAATTTTTTATTTATTTATTTTCGAAAATAAAAAAGGAAAATATTAACAAAATTTGAGCTAAACGTCTGTTTTGCCGCGATTTTGGACCGAAACGAAAATGAAATAGCACCAATGCGTTTGATCTATTGCCTGCCGAAGCGCCTGCGTATAGTATTCACTTGTAATTTAACACGTTTTCGCATACAAATCTAATTCTTGCGATGATATTGTGAAAGTCTTGTCAGAAAAGAGGAATTTAGAATTTAATTTTTTTTTAATTTTTTTCATTTATATCCGTTTGTTTTTCGATCGTCGCAAGTCTAGTATTTTGCTACCGTTTTGTTGCTACAGCCTTTTCCGCTCACTGTGTTTTCTTGTATTCTTGTTTTCTGTTTTTTGTTTTTGTTTTTGTGTTTGGTTTTCCTTATTTATTAGTTTTCAAACAACTTTCGCGACAGGTACGCCGCGTTTCTATCGTTCTTTCTTTTAATTTTTACTTAATACTGGTTTCTGTTTTGGGTTGTTGCTATTTTTTGTTTTGCTTATTACGTTATTTATCTTGTTTATTCGCTTGTCATTGCGTATCTCCCAATTGAATCACGTTAACATCAAAGTACAAAGTTTATACTATTCGAATCACATGTAAAATTTCTACAATTCTTCTTCTTCTGCTCATTTTCAAGTGTTATAAAGAGAGAGAAAACTGTTTGTTTTTTTTTTTTTTTACATACAGACATTTTTGGAAACATTATTTAAGTTAGGTGCCGTAATATATAAGAGCAAAAGCAGCTTAGTTAAGGTGAACACAAAGTGAGCAGTCAAAACTACTTATCTCTTCAGTAAGCGAAAATTTCGCAGGAAAATACCAAATTATAAAAAAAAATCAAGGAAATTTCTAAAAACTAGCATTTAAACAAGCTCCCATCAATAATGAAGCCAAATATTGCAGTATTTTATTAAGTTCATTTATTCAGTGCGTAGTGTGCGCGTGTTTAGTCTTAGAATTAGCATTGTTTCATGCGATAAACTTGCAATGGCATTACACAACAGTGTACTGCGACAATGTCATATTTGGGAGTTTTAGCCGCGAAATTATTGGAATTTTTAACTTAATTTTTTTTCATGAAACGTTCATAAAACCCAATATTATAGCGGTTGACCTTCAATAATTGGAAAAAAATTTCCCATGACGCATTTCCTGCAGCGTTCCATTGGATGTTAGAAATACAAAATGGTCGTATACATAAGTGAGTGAGCTGAATTTTTGGTGTTGGTTTTATTAATTTTTTTTTTTTTTTTAATTAAATTCCATTTCAGCCATTTTTATTAGTACCACAAAAACACTATGCAACCTGGTCTATGGATTATTCTTTATAGTAATTTTTTGTCATTAAAAAAAAACACACATTAAGTGAAGCTATCTAAAACGAAATTTCAAGTATTCATAAATTAGCTTTGCAGACCTTTTGATACACATATATAGTACATCTTTGGTAGACTTTTAATTGTCCACAAAAAATTGTATCTATAAATCGGCACGGCAGTTAACATCATTGAGCACGTGTAACTTGTTCAATCTGACAGCTCTGACGTCATTCATCGAACGTGTTGTTCAACAGTAATAAAAGTGTTTATTTATAATATGACAGTTGAGTGTTGAAAACTAAGAATAAATGTATCAAAGAACGTCTGCAGAAAACGATAATTAAGTTTTATTATACCAATTGGGGAAATACAAATTCTTTTACATCATGAGAAACAAATTCCCATCTTCGTTGCTTATGTCAAGGAAGGTAAATAATAAAATATTTCGAATTTTAATTTACACGAATAATAACTATTATGCCTAATTTCTTTATTTCTGCCTTACATCAAAAAGCCGTTGTTCTCTCGCTTCTCCCTCCGTTTCATCATTCAAATTCTTTCAAGCTTGAAATATTTGCAAAATAGTTACTCTTGAAGCACATTTTAATAAAGTGATATACACATAATATATAGGGATTAGGTGGGTTTCAACATTTCAAAATTAAAAAAAAAGTATTATCTTATTAAATAGTGTAATATGTTTAAAATATCTATTAACCCATATCAAATCAATTCGAGTAAGATTCTAAGAAATATACACTTTGGAAGTTCGCCAAAGTGTCAGGCAGTCAGTATTTATTTTATTTTTTATTATTATTATTTTTTTTTTTAAATTGTACCTAGTATACAATAATTAAATACTAACAACAATTCAATTCTAAATAATAAGTCTACAGGCCTCTTACGTTTCGGTCGGTTTTCTCGTTCAGCAGTTTCGATGAGTCTGGATGCCCCTTCATTTACATGCTGTCTAAGCCTCATTTCGTGAGTCTTTACAAGTTTGGTTATTTTGGAAGCACTGAATGCAATATAGCATTGACTTGAACAACCCCACAGTTGAGCTCCATGGGGCCAAATTGGCTTTAATACTTGATTGTATTATATATAAACAGCTTGTTTTCGATTGAAAGCGTGGATCTCCTACCGACTAGGTGCTAAAATTTAGCAAATTTTATATCAAGCTCACAGCTTTTTCTTGACATGCTCTTTTCAGCGAGAAGCTTAGCATCTATGTTGATTCCTAGGTACTTAGCATTATTGTGATGTGATATAGGAGTCCTATTTATGTAAATGGGATGGTATGACGTTTTTTTTAGTAAAGTTTATTATATCTTTATTATAACTATTTTTTCGAGCCAATATATGCCGAAAATTTTATAAAAAAGTGAGTTTTATGTTTAAAATTCTGTCAAAACTCAATTTCAATATTTTCTTTTTTTCTTTGTTCATTAATTAGATCTATCCATGCACTATATAAATATTTTTGGTTTATTGATTTTAGATGAACCCATCATGAGTTATGATGTCCACCGCAAGATCTTTCATGAGAGATGAGGTGCCAACGGCTGAGTTTTTGGAATTTTTAAATAAAAATTTCACAAAATACTGTTTAAACATGTATCTTTGATACGCTGAATTGTTTAAATGAAATATATGATTATATATATTTAAACAAAAATTGTAAAAATACCCTTGTTTTTAGCTTCTGAAACCTCTTCAATTAAAACTCATAATCATTATAAGTAGTCTTCTTTTGTGTGTGGTTTAATCATTTATAAATAGTTACTATTATATATGTATATAGAATATAAATTTATTTTTAATATTCTTTCTTGTACTTACGAACTTTATTTGCAAAGAAACTTACCTTATTGGTTGTTGAAATGCAGTATTTTGTATCTGAAATGATAAAGGAGATCGTATATTAATAAGATATAAGAATAACAATAAGAAATTCTGTTTGTAGTGCTTTTCAAATATATGAAATATTTAATCCATTTCTACTCTATTTTATTCTATTATGTTTATTTTTTCATTTTTAGATATCATAAAACAATGATGTATCAGCCAGATATGTATATACTCATACTATGGTAAGTCACATCTTAATAATTTAAAATAATTATATTGTTAAATAAGAGTTTACATCTAGAGTTTCGAAAAGGCTTATATTTGTTATAAACTTTTTTTTATTATTTATTTGACACAAAAGACTTAAATGGTTGAGTCAGACTAAAACCCTTAAGATGGGTCTAATATTGACAAAATACACTGAGAGTTAGGAAAACGGCATCGGACCTAATTAAATATGTATTTCAGTGTACTTATATATAGTAAAAACTGTTATATTAACATTTTGATATAGTATTTGCGGACAATTTTTGAAATATTTTTTTTTTCAACAGCGTCTCAACAGACGACGCTGATTCATATGCTCGTTAGTAGCTGCACATTAATTTTTCATATACATAACTTGTAGAAAGTGGTTGAAATAAACAGTAATTGTTTAAAACATCTAAAGTTCTCCACAAAATTTGGAATGCGCTCATGAAGAAATCGAATCTTTATATTTTCCATAATAAAAATGATTTTTGTTTCAAATTACACAATACACAATTTAATCACTAATAATAGTACTAATATTTCGACAGTCCACAGTGTTGCAATTAAACGTAATACAAATTTTTTATCGCGGCCTTTGTTAAATAAACTCGAAAACTAGTTTCACAAAAAAATAGTAGTGTTCGATGTAATACGAGATAATTTTAAAATTTTACATTTAAAAACTTTCAAAACATTATAGAATAATAAAATAATTATTATTTCATTGAATAGCTTCGATTTCTTCGAGTCCATGAGATCCTGGCGACGCTTATATCATCGTCCTTCCCAGTCCTCTTTCGCTACCAGCGACAAATCTATCAAATTGGTTGGTTTTCGTTAAGCAAACACTTTTTTTCATATCGGTCTTCATGTTTTCAATGAAGTTGAGGTCAGGAGACTACTATTTAGTCTAACCACACCTAACCACTTCTCTGCCAACTCGCTGGTATGTTTAGGTTAATTATAAATGTTGATATACCCACATCAATGGTATATTCCATGAACGTTATCGTAGCAATACTATTTTGGCATATTCCATGTGATCCATGATACCTTCCATCAAGAGAATTGTACAAACTCCGCTATTTTAAAAGCTAACCAATATCATGATTTTGGCGCCATCACGTTTGAATGGATTTGATGTAAATTGGGGATATTATTTCATCTTATGTGGAGCTCTAACAATGTTTCTTGAACAGCAGGTTACAGTACAAATAATTCAATTTTGGATTCATTTTAATATAATATGTGTCGCCATTTACCCAATAGGTAGTAGTCATTCTATTTTGCAAATTATTTACGGGCTTCTATGTGTTTATTTTTAGTTATTAGTAGGGATGCTTTTCCCGGATTTTTTTGTTCTGTGCCAAGAGAATATGAACAATTTAAGTAATAATTGACAAATCCAAGGAGAGGATGCTCCTAACTATTTACTTCTCTAATTTTGTTAATATTTTTTAGGTTATAGTTCATTTTTTAAAGGAAGTATCTAACACTCCTATTTTTTGTGGAATGCAAAACCTTATACTTCTGAGAACTTGCAACACTGTATTAAAAAATGGTCAATTGAAGAAAAATGTTGATTGGTATTATATGGTATTGGTATTTATCTCATCATTTTCTTGAGATCCTAGTTCTGGAGCCAAATACATTTTTCATACTGGCACTCCTATTATTTTGTGGACAACTGTACGTACGATATTAAATAGATTATCGCCCGATTTAAAAAATACATTTTCGAACTTAGTGTTCTAAGTTTTACGTGCTGAGCTGATCGACCAGGACGCCTATTCTACAGATAATTGTAAGATATTATTTTCACTGTTCTACCAATTGAATTTTATCCTTAGTGTATAATAAAAATCCCAGACTGGTCTAACCTGAACCGACAAGTGATTTTGCAGTCCTCTTTTAAGAAGTTTTCTTGACTCTCTTATCAAGATTTTTTTCAGCTCTGTCCATTGATACAAACTTTTGGTCTATTTTGAACTAATATGGGGCTATTGTTTTCATTACTGACACTGAATAAATTATATTTCATGGGATATCGCCAAATAAAAAAAAATGAATATTGAAGAAATATAACAATAACTTGCTTGGGTTTCTTCAGTTTTTAAGAATTTTGGTGCAAACTCTTTGTATTTCCAAAAGTAAAGTTTTTAATAGTTACGGCCATCGTTTAGTCTAAATCTTTTCACTCCTTTCAAGACTAATGGTCTTTCAAAAGATTACCACGATTTGATCTAGATGAACATGTACTGATCAGATTTATGAATACGTACTGGTGACTTGAATTTTCAATTGTTGTTGCACCTTAACCAATCGTCTTGCTTTAATTAAAATTCAAGTTCGATGACTAACTTTAAACGATGTTTTGATTTAAGGTTTTAATAAATTAGTAAACACGGTGTCATCAATAACAAAAAATATTGTTGATCGAAACTAGGCGATTTTCTAAATTATTTCACCTGCATGCAGAACAAGTGACCACACCTTGTAAACATGTAAACACATTGCAAATGAAATTGATTCACGTCACTGAATTACGTGACTATGATATGATATATTTTAACTCAATTATAATTATAGAGTGTAAAGATCGGTAGCTATTAGAAACTACTCATATCATATAGTGCGTATTATTATTATTTGTTGTGAAAATATACTCCTATTTTGAAAACATTCAGATTTCACCACAAATCAGAGCTAACTATGACTCAAAACGAATAGTAAATATTATTTAGTCATTTCATCAACAAAAGAACTAAATGTATGTACATATTTTTTTCAAACATCCACCAATCACAATTCAAGTTCAACTATGAGTCAAAAAGAATGGCAACAAGTAAGGAAAGGCTAAGTTCGGGTGCGACCGAACATTTTACACTCTCGAAATTTATTGATGTAATTTTATTAAGATAACACAATTCGACCCATTTATTCGGCATAAAGTCCAATAGAATAACGAAATTCATCATATATAGTAAATCGTCATAAATCGTATTTTTGAAAAACCTATAATTAGAAATATGGGATGTATAGGAAGGAAGTTATGACCAGATTTTAACCATTTTTGGTACAGATTATTATTAGAAAAAGAGAAAAAGGTAGGCTTTACCTATATTTTCGGTTAAAAATTACCCTTATTCATTGAGTTCTTCTGTTCGATATCCGGGCTTTTAAAAGTTATCGTCCGATTTCGACAATTCAACGCCACGCTCATTTTCAATCAAAAATCTGAGTGCAGCTTCTTTCTACCATTCCTTCTGTAAAATTTAGTGTTGCAGACGTTTTTCGTTAGTGAGTTAACCCACTTTTAGTAATTTTTAACCTAAACATTGTAGGGGATGTGGGCGTGGTTATTATCCGATTTCTTTCATTTTTGGACTGTATTAAAATGTGGCTAAAAGAAACGACTGCAGAAAGTTTGGTTAATATAGCTTTATTGGTTTTCGAGATATATACAAAAATCCCATTTGGGTGCGGGGCAACGCCCACTTCTCCAAAAAAATTACATCCAAATGTGCCCCTCCCTAATGCGATCATTTGTAACAAATTTTACTTACTCATAACTTTATTTATGGCTTAGTTATGACGCTTTATAGGTCTTCGGTTTTCGCCATTTTGTGGGCGTGGGAATTGTCCGATTTCGCCCATTTTCAATACCAACCCTCTCATGGTCCCAAGGAATATGTGTTCCAAGTTTCATTAAGATATCTCCATTTTTACTCAAGTTATCGCACGGACAGATAGACGGACGGACAGACAGACGGATTTCAACTTCACTCGTCATCTTGATCATTTATATATTATATATATGACCCCATGTCTAACTCTTTTATTTCGGGGTGATACAAACATCCGTTATGTGAACAAAACTATAATACTCTGTGCAACATGTTGCGAGAGTATAAAAATGTCAGCCAAATGTTAAACAACACTTGCGTCAATCGAGACATTTTGATAAACTAAAATTATATAGTTTATTTATTAAATATATATGTGTATGTATATATCGTGCAACGATAGAGCGTAAGCGTGCGGGTGATCTCAGTCGGCACATTTGTGCCAAACAGGGCCGACCACTGATCTAAGCTTAGACCCATTGCAAAAGAACTCTTACGTCAATCGATTCAAAGACAAAAAAAAAACAAGTAAGGAAGGGCTAAGATCGGGTGTAACCGAACATTTCATACTCTCGCAATTTATTTAATTTAATTTTATTAATATAACAAATAATTTGACCCACTTATTTAGATATTTGGGTGATAGAGGAAGTTATGACCCGATTTCACTTATTTTTGGCACAGAGACATATTATTAGAATAAACCTATTCCCTATGAATTTCTTCAAAATATCTGAGAGACTTAACTATATTTTCGGTAAAAAATTTGTTAGAAGCACGATATATAGGGTCTTGAAAACTTATGGACCGATGTTGGCGATTTCTAGAAGGGCGATGCCACTCTTTAAATGCATTTTTTTGCAAAGTTCTGTTCCGATATCTTCACTAGTACTTACTTTTTATATTGTAAAGTAAACGATTCAGATTGACAGATCTGTACTCTGTGCAATATTTTGTGTAAATTAACAAACAATATATGGCTCTTAAAAAACAACTCTTGCGTCAATTGCGGAGTTTTTTTTTAATATGTATTATAGTCATCAAAAATGTATAGGTACGTTACATATATAATAATTTCAAGATGGCGAATAACGCGCTTTGGGAAACCATTTATCATTATACGTACATACATATATACTTCTTATACTAATACGTTATTATAACGAGACGATTTAGAAAATGAAAACCCCACCAATATGTATAGAATCGCATATTCGTCATTGTCAATAAATGCTTCGAAACTATGCAGCTCGATTGCCACAATATAAAGATTTAAATAACGTATTAACCCCAATGTTTATTATTTATTTAATGGTTGTGGTTGATTGGTTGTGGGATAAATAACCTAAGTAAACAATGAAGCGTTCACACCCACATGAATCAGTAAAATGCTTAAAAGCAAGTAAGGCAATTAAAAGTTCGTATGAAACCAAATATGCACGCCCATTCAAGATTACACGATCATCAGTGTTGAAATTCTTATTCAACTCTTTAAATCACATGCAAACTCACTTAATTACATAAATTTATAACAAATAGATAAACTGCATTAATTTAGTCATTCATTCATTCATTGATACATACACTCGTACAACATGCAGTTGCATTTCAATATTAAGCAATGCCAACAACGCCGAGCTTTTCACTCATTTTCCTGTTAATAAATACTAAAACAGATCCGCTTTGGGTGGTTTCGTAGGGCGGTGGTGCCCCTTCATTAACTAATGCGTCATCAGTTAGGCATTTAGACTTACATACATATGTATACAGGTATGCAAGTCTAGGTATTGTATGTGTCTTATTACGATGTGGTTAAGGCATAGATCCGCCTGTTATGTATGCAGCTGGGAAGAAAGTACACAAATTTAAATATTGGTGTTGTGCTATCGTTGTGACGTATTTTCACAATTTTCAATGAGATATTAGCACTAATAAAAACGATCAGTGTTACATGTTATTGTAACTTGCTATGAATATTATATTGATTGTTATTGTATTGCCTTTATTGATATAAGCATTCACTTGTAAATGACCACATTTATATCTAGTCTATGAATATAATTGACATTAATGATCGTCTTTTGAGTTATATATAAGTATACTTATTTATAGCAGGTGTGTTAACAAAACGCTTGCCAATGTATAATTATCGGAGAAGCAATTGATTGCAAGTTAAAATTGGCAATATGAGATTGTATTGTAGATAGGCAAAACCAGATGAATGCAACAAATAAAATTAAGAAACAAGCAAGGAACGGCAATTAACCAATTTCCAAGGTATTAAGCCTATCGTATACTATTTGAAAAACCTATAATTAGGAATATGAGAACTAGAGGAAGTTATGACCCGCTTTTAACCATTTGTGGTACAGGGAAACAATATGAGAAAAAAAGATTCAATTTGAATAATATTAAAATATCTGAGAGATTTGGTCATATTTTCGGTAAAATATTACCCGTAGGCACTTTCTTTATAAGTAACCGCCATTTTGTGGGCGTGGCAGTGGTCCGATTTCGCCTGTCTACGAACTTAGTTCTTTCTTATAATGCCAAGGAATACGTGTACCAAGCTTCATCAAGATAGCTCAATTTTTACTCAAGTTACAGCTTGCACGGACGGACGGATGAACGGACAGATTTCAACTCTGCACGTCACCCTGATCACTTTGGTATACATATATAATCCCACATATCTGACTTTTTTCAGTTTTAGGGCTTCCAACCAACCGTTAGGTAAACAAAACAATTATATTTTCATAGCAACATTGTTGCGAGAGTATTAAAATAGGTGATGGGGTTTACTGATTATTGTTAGGTAGTTCTGAAAGAAATTTTACATATATTTTTTTTCTCAAATAGATTGCTTTAGTAATGTTTAGGTGGTAGCAATCGCCCAAAAGCAGTAAGCTGCTTAAAGCAATCGGCGAGGAATTTCATCTTTCATGCGGGAAAAGGGAGACCACACACATCGATAGTGACTCGCTCAAATCTCCGGAATCATGGTTAGGGGGTTCTTATACATACAGCTTATAGTGCAGATTCATAGTTGATATCTACTAAGTTGTGCTGAGCTGACTCGAGCAGTTTATGGTGAAACGAAAAAAAATTCATAACGAGATGTGTAACTCGTGTTGCTCTCGAATGAAGCCATTTTGCGGTTAGAAAGTTTTTTATATCAAAATTTAGTCCATCCTCCATAATCGGGGTTGGTGAACAAAACTATTATGCCTTGTGCAATATTTTGCGAGTGTCTAAAAACAAATGGGATCGGCATCTAAATGAGGTAGCCGATTGAAGTTATGGCGGTTATGCACACATTTGGCTTATAATGGGGGAGATAAGTTTATTTATGTATGCTCAATTTGACTCTACAGTGTTTAAGTTTGTGTTTACATATGAATACACATGGAGTGCTCTTTTCCATATTAAACGCTATCAAGGTAGAAACTTTAAAACCTATAAAACAAAAATAATATAAAATAATGTTGTTTATATTTGTATATCAATTAGAGATGAGTTGAAGGATAAAGAAAATGGTATAACAAGGTTCTTTCGTGTATCAACAAAGCTATAATTCTATAGTAATTGTATTGTTCTATAGTAATAATGAAATGAGAAGAAAATGTATATTATATACAACTATGGACAAAACAATAGTGTCACGCATTTAGATTTTACAAATAGAAAAAAAATTGAAATCTTAAAAGAAAATAAAAAAAAAGGTTTTCACATAATTAAAAAAATGAAAATGTTAGGTCTCATCAAAATCTCGTTGGACATAAAAATAGAGTCAAAGCCAAAACAGATGCTTAAATGCAGAAATATTACTATTATTATGTGGAATATGTGTTAAAAACAAGATATTGAGTGGAATATCCGTTATTGGCTATTACGGCCATCATTTACCATACAACCTGTTCATACATTTTCTACAAAATTCTTAAATGTTTTAGGTCTGGTGATCAGCGTGCAATAGTTAAATAAGGATCTTGAAAATTTGATTCAGATCCTATTGCTATAAATCATTTAAATTGATGCTGTTTCTATAAGGATGTTATAACTTTTCAACGTTTTACGTGACTTTCCTTTTCTGAAATGAAATTTTATTGGTAATGAGGCATTATAAAACGAAGTATTGATATTATATATTACACTGATTTTCGCAATTTTTAAATCATCTCACGATTACTTCTATACATTTTCTTACGTGTATGGTGTTTTAAAAAACTTATGAAAATTCATTACTTATTATACATGTATACAATTGAAACATACAGTAATTGATGTCCACTAATGATTTCCCCTAAGTAACTCTATAGTTTACGACAAAAGATGCTAAAGAATTTAAAAAGTGACTCTATTATTTCGTCCATAACTGCATCTATTTTATATTTTTTGTAGAAAGGTTCCGTAATTAAAAACCTTTTTTAATAAGCCTTTCTTCGAATCTACAAGGCAAATAACTAACTTCGAAATTCGGAGAATCCACGTTTTTTACTTATAACTCAACCTAACGGAAATATTTTTAGTTAGTTAGGACCAGAACCCAGAAAAAAAGTCGACTTTGCCGTATAGTAATGTGTAATATTTCAAAATTATTACGTAACTTTCAAAAATGTACATATTTATTTTTGTAATCAAAAATTTTTTTTTCTCGCCGCCGCAGTCCAAATAAATCATAAATAGTCATACACTCTCAGATATTAATCATTGAAATTATGATATTTTAATTTTTCCTAGAATTGTATTTAAAATGTATTATTTTTTCTGAGAAGTAATAATATCTGATCCATAATTGATTTGGCAATGCATAAATATATGTAAAATCATATTTTTAGAGATTACTTTGTGGTGGAGATTAAATTTTTTTCTGAAATGTAATAATATCTGATTCATAATTGATTTGGCAATGCATAAATACAAATGTAAAATCAAATTTTTAGAAATTACTTTGTGATGGAGATTGAATTGATTGAAAGTGCCTCAATTTATACTGACAACAAAAATGTGTATAATCTCCTAAGCAAAAACTTTTTCAGAAAGCAACAATAGCAGCTGCACTTACTCCACGCGCTACCTGAAAGTTTAAACGCATTTTTCTCAAAACGGTATTTTTAAAGTCGGCGATCTCGACTCAATATCTTATCTTATCGACTTAAACAGAATGTGTACAAAATTTCAGACCGATCGGTTGAGCCATTTATGAAAAGCCGAGATCACCGTCAACCAATTTTTTTTGGAGGTCGTTGGGGTCATCATTCATAAGAGCTCTGTATATCAATGTGCAATATTATTTGGTCGACCCACTCTAGTATTCTTAAAAGCAAGATCTGCATATGTATTTGAATTACTATCACTTGTAATACGAACAGTATTTATAACAAATGCATACAAATAACTCTTTCTGGAGCTTCAGAACAGCGTTTAATCCTAATTGAAACCAGAGAACATAAAGTGATCGTTTGATCAGGAATGAAATGTTCAAGACTGCATGAAGGCATCGGAATGTGTTGCAACAGCACACTTCTCGCCTACCAACCAATACATTCAAACACAATAAATTATGAGCGAATATGTCGTCGAGCAAGTACGACCTTAATATACTTTTAGGCTGCTTCTTTTATTAATATGAATTATTGATTTTCCCATATATATGGAAGCATAGAACATATATATGTGTATACTTTTAGGCGCTGTGAAAATAAATTGTACGTACTGTGGTGAATTTCCGATCAAAAACCGTTAAAGCATTCTTTATTTGACATAATTCGTGTATACTACAATGTATATGCATGTATGTATATATACGTATTTAGTAAAGCTAACCATTTTTACACGAAATACAGTGACTTACAGACAAAATGACGTAAGAAAATAATAATAAAAAAAAATATCAATTAATACTTTCTGGGATAGCCATTTTTATATGACTTTATAATGCCTTTATACACAATTTTGTCGACTGCAATAATGACGAAATCCAAACTCCCCCCATATACCCATATACCCCCAACCAATACATGCACTTCACCATTACTAACGATGTTACGTAAATATCGAAACAACGTGAATTTGCTTTCGTTTACAAAACGGTGTTCCAAAAACCATATTAGTATTATTTTAATGTTCTTTTGGACTTATTTTGTGTTTTTCGTGCTATCGGCTCACATTTATAGCCGTATTTATTTCGCATTCCGAAATCACCAAGCTGTCACCATTCCAGTAAATTTTTATGCATCACTCGATAAGTAGTTGTGATTTTGTATTTCTTCATATCATTATGTTTTGCTTTGCATTTGTTAATGAATGATTTTGTTGATTTTTGCATTTCTTTAGAATTAACAGTAGTATTCAGTCACGTATTTTTGATTTTCATTTAATTTGGTTGTGCAATGTACATTTTGTTTTGTTTTTTTCGTTAGTTTCCAATCTGGAGATTACATGTACATATATGACATGTGCGAACAGTTCGATTCAGGCCAACATTTCACAACTCCCAATTAATTCATTATCTAGACTATAAACCGAAAATTGGTAGGAATATAGTCAGGATAGGATTTGAATCTTAAAATTTGAGATATATTTTCCTCAAGTATTTTTAATTTCGCAAACACTTCAATTTTATTGAAAATATAATACAAAATTTGAATTTTCCTAAAATACAATCAGCTTTTTACATATACACTCCTCGTCAATAGATTAGACGCATCGGTACTAACAATAGTATTCAGCTCAGAACTTGTATTTTGGATTCAATTAAATAATGGTTGATATGCAAAAGCCATGGTTATTTAATGATATTTCAGGGCTAATATTCAAAAGATTAAAAACAAAAATCAACGAAACTGTGTTTTTCAAATATTTCTTTAGAGCAGTTAAAAATAAGGCCATATTTTTTTTGGTCACTTGAATCAACTAACTTAAAAAAAATTTTGTGCTACAATTAATGGTTCTTTATCTTCGTATTGCTTTCCTTCTTCATAAACTTTCCATGAAGGCCAACTCCTAACGTTTTCAATTACGCTAAGAACCGGAGAATATGGTGACTAAGTCATGATATTAACGTTTGACTCGAAATAAATGACTTGACTAATCGAGCGATAAGAATCGGAGCATTTGTTGAAAAATCCATGGGATAGATCTGCAGAGATCATCTAACAATAGACAAACTGACTTTAATATTGTTTTGAAGCGCTCAAGGTTAATTTTCTGATCAATAAAAATAAATTCAATTGTTCTATAAAACGAGATGCCATCCCGCATCACCGATCCTTGAATCGGATGTCAGAATGAACACTCCAAGGTTACTACTACTCTTCAAATTGAAGCCGTGTTTCTTTGCGTATGGCATTGAGAAGCGGATTTTTTTGCACAGTTAAGCTTGCAGTTTTTTATCGAACACGGTTTGAACTTTCATAAGAAAAAGATTTTGCTCATCTAAAACATGTTTGGTAGTGAATATAACGAAAAAATGGGTGCGTCTAACCTATGACCAGCAGTGTAATATAAATAGAGCATTGATTCAATTAACGGTTTCTAATTTCTAGCAAATTTCGGACTTTTTAAATGGGAACTCTTAAAGTGGTGGTATTCTACAGCGAATATTTTTCCTACTACCATATAAATTACAACAAAATTCTCGAAATATAATTAGCTATGTACATAAATGTAATGGCAGTTGATAAAGTTTTATTGAATGAAATAATTTAACTATTGTTTGAAATTACCATTTTATATTAATTTAAAGGAGCACAAAAGAGCAATTTGGACCATATTTCATCACTTTTACATCCAATTTGAACTTCGAAACTTATTGTAACCTAAATTGTTTAAACTAAACAAAAGAGACAGAGAGCCACAACATTAAAGATCTTTATAAAGATCTAATCAAAGAACTTCTAAGAGAGAAGAGAATTGTCCATCAGTTTCGTTTATAGCGTTGAGTACCACAAACACTTTTGTGAGCGGCAATCACTTATGGGGAATCTTCACAGATTTACATGTAATAAAATGTTTTCGAACTTTGGAACTTACCAGCTAATGATGAAATCAAATCGCACAGTTTTTGTTGGACACACAGCACCAAATGATCGGCGATATAAATAGAAAAGCTTCTGAGTTGCTTGTTGTGATATGTAATGATAAGAGATATACATATATCTATTTTGAGAAGCAACAATTAAATATTTTTGTGGTTGGAAATTAATGGCATGGACGTTTGAGTCAACACGTGTGAGAAATTTTTTGTTAAGTTACACACTGCTTGAAACTTGTTGCTTTAATAGATTGCATTTTTTTCATAAAAACATTTATTTTTTTCTTATTTTGCATATAAGATATTTTTTCTTAATTTTTTTTTTTTAATTTTATATACACTAAAATCGATTACCGATTAATTTTAAGCTTAAATATTAAGCTTTTATGATTTTTTAATATATTCAATTTACACTCAATAAATTTAAATCAATAGAAACTCATCCCATATGCAATTGTTACGAGAAGAAGCAAACTGTCTTCGATAAAAATTCAAATTGAACTAAACGCTTAAACGCTCGGCGCTTGTTAGATACATACACACACACAAATCGACAAACAGACTAGCGGAAAGTGTCGTAAGGTGTGATCGTGCTATCGAACGATAATGCCGTGTGTTTGCGCAAATTTTCAGAAACAAAAGTGTCTTTATCGAGAGCTGAAGCATGCATGTAAACAAACACACATACATACATTTATGTGCGCTAGCCTAGGAAAGCCAGAGCGTTTAGAGCGTTTAGATTTGGTGTGCCCCTATTTTAGTTTCGTTTTGTATTTTTTACAGTAATGCAAATGTGTATAAGTACATGTATGTATGCATAAAGAATAATTCGTGCTTTTTTAACAAATTCTTCTATTTTATTAACTAATATCGTCTCGAGACATTTGTGCGTTTGCACGTTTTCATGCTGGAGCGCAAAATCTATTGAATCTTAAAAAATATCTGCCGGTTCTACCAAGTAGAGGCGTAGTTGTGCTCCCCTGATTACTAGATTTTTATTAAATTGAAGTAGTTAGCTAGTAGACATGAAGATTTGTTGTTTTTTTTTTTCTTTTTTCAAGACGAATAATGTATTTATCAATAATTTTACTAAAAATTCCGAAATCAAAAATCGATTTTTTAAACCACTACCCTATCTCCTCTCTTTAATTGCTATCAAATAAGTAATTTCCAATTTCATATGTATGTAAGTAAAATTGTGCACAGTTCTGATCCCTATACAATTAATGGAAAATTTCATAACCCTTTATATGTTTGATAATATGTAAACATACATATACATATGTATATGATAATAAATGATGTGTTATATCCGCGATTCTTAGAAAGTCATAAAACTTATCGTTTGTGCGCTGATTGATTGGCATTTACTCGCACTCTCCACTGACCTTCTTTAATGTTCAATAAACAAACTGCATTAGTTGCGCACAAATTTGTTAAAATGTAAATTTCACTGGAATTTTTATACATTTCTCATATGTAGAACAGAGTACAATGGTTTTGTACCCATAGTCAGTAAGTGGGGTAGGATATAAAGTAGGTAAAACGAACGTTGTCTGTAATCCGCTCTGCGATAACGTGAATTACAGTTAAATTTTCGAAGTTCAGTGGAACTTCTCTAACTCGAATCACCACAATAATCCACAAAAAAACTTCGAGTTAGAGAGATTCGAGTTATAGACATTTTCATTAAAACATACATTTTTTCAAAAAGCTGTAAAATAGAGATTTACCCACAGTTTTAGTTATTTACTTCGCTAAAAGTTTTTTTCTTGACGTCTTAATCTCATGCCATGTGTTACACGATTTATGAAATCTATAAGTGTAATATCATATTTTTCGTTCGTCTTCATACGAATATAGGGACTCCTTTAAAATTGTTCCTTAATAGTAAAATTTTTAATTTTGTATTATGCCCTGGTCGAAAAGTTCGATTTATGAAAGGAAATTTGTATCTATCTAAATTTGACTTCTATTGCCAATTTAAGAGTTCGAGTTATGGAGAACTTCGACTTATAGAAGTTTGAGTTATGGAAGTTCCACTGTATCTAAAATTTGGTTTCATTCGAATTTCATCGCCCCTCCTTTTTATTAAGAAACTAATTGAAATGCTTCAATTCGAATTTCGAATCCTAAATGTGTTTGCAAAAATAAAATGTTTGACCAACTGCTGCGGTGCGTGCGATTTTCAAATTTATGTTCGAAAAAATATAATATAATATATCATAAGTAAGGTTTTGTTCTTCTTCAAAATAAATACATAATCAAATCGTTATTTACCAGTCAGCAAATCATCAACCCTTTTCAATATGCTTATTACCTTATTCCACCTTTTTCGAACTCTTTTATTTTTTTACAATTAATTTTATTTACTTCATAAAAAATTTATTTACATACCTGTTATAAAAATTACAGTTAAATCTGTTCATTTGTCATCTGTCTGGTCATTAACGTTCGATTTTGGTGATATTTTAGTATTTCTTTTTGCTTTTGAATAAAAAAATATTCTGATATAATACAAATATGCCGACGAAATAAAAACTTTCTTTACAATATTATTGTTTGTAAATCAAAAAATCTTGTTTAGTTTTTTTGCCTTCTTTTTGTTTATGCGTACATAGTAGCTATGGAAGTCTATATTAAGGGGTTATACCAGTGTTACCCATGAAAAATTAGACGATTCGTGAATTTTTTAAAAGAAAGTACTCGGTCGAATGTTTCGAAGTTTCTTGGACATAGTAAGATTTTTTTTACATAAATATTGAAAAATAACGGAGTTATGGGCTGTCTTGGGAGGTGTCAAAAAAAAGTTCACCAGCATGATTCCGGTCGAATGAGTAGATGAAACTAAAAAATGCAAAGAGGTTATTAAAGTTGAATGTATTTTTCATACAATTACCAACGATTTTTGAAATAAATATATATATATATGTATATCAAAAATTAACAAAATGACGTAGTTCTGAAAAAAGTGTCGTTCTTTCAGATAAAGAAAATGGTAGTTTTTTTAATGCCAAATTGAATTTTCAACCGATCAAAAAGATCGTAAAGTAAACATATTCAAGAATAGTTTAAATTTGGTCGATCAGTCAATTTATCATTGAGTTATGATGTGAGCAATCTTGAAAAATGTCGTTTCGAGAAAAACGCGTTAAAAGTTTCGACTGTAGCGGCTTATACGTGCGGGAGAGGTCGCTGTTTAGAACGCTGCGATTCAAAAAGTATTCAAGACACGACCTTGCCGATTTTACAGTATATCTTTGAAAGTATAAGCTATCGAAGAAGCAAATTAAAAATCGATTTTTTAAAGTATCACACTGGTATAACACCTTGAATAAGTAACTATAAAATGTACCATGAAATAATTCGTTTCCGTACGTTCTTTGGTCGTGCGGCCCTGTTAAACTTGATTTTGAAAATTGTGACCAAATTTCGTTTTTCATTCTTTTCTAATATCTTGCACAGTTTTAGATGCCAAATTTCTAGGACTCTAGCAGCACACATCTATCGCTCCACTTTATATTAGTAAATATCGGCTGGCTACCATATTGAATAGAGAAATGTGTTCGCTTCCATATGCTTTACTGATTTCCCAATATTTTTTTGTCTTGAAAGATTTAATTTCATTTTAATTTCCTTCTAAATAATTAATTTAAAAATACTTATCATTGCCAATTTAATATTTAATAAATTCATCTCGATAATATCGCAAAAGTTTAACATTATAAAAGTAAATCGAAATGTAAGTCCGGGAATCCCCGATATTTGAAAAAAAATGTACACTATACCACCAAGTCTTTTTAATGAAAAAAGACAAAACTCACCAGATTAGTGAATATTTAAAAGATACATGATTATATATTTATATTAATTTTAATATTATTATATTAATTATTTACATGAATACATTGCTATATTTACTTAACCAAAATGGGATTTCATCATAATTAAATAGTTCCACAAAATACAATAAATTGTATTCCACTTCTCACCTAATTAAAGATTCCACCACAATTAGTTAAGACACAAACCGCATAGTGCGTAAACAGAAACGTAAGTTGGTACGTGTCCATTTACGTTCTCTTTGTATACGTTACGTTCAGTGGTGTGTGTATTTGTTTAGAAATACTATTTCACAGGTGTGTGTCTTTGCTAAGTGGAAACTAATTATATTCGGTTTTACAGTGGCTGCGCAACTGTTGTATGTTTGAAAACTATATAATATTCGAAATAAGCAGGGACCGTAACTCTTATGACTTTTATCAAAAAAATCAAAAAATAAGAGTTATTTTTCATTTTTATATATTTAGAACAAAAATAAAAATTATTTTTGATTTTTATATATTTAGATCAAAAATAAAAGTTATTTTTGATTTTTATATATTCAGATCAAAAATAAAAGTTATTTTTGATTTTTTTTTTTTTAGATCAAAAAATAAGAATTATTTTTGATTTTTATATTTTTAAATCAATAATAAAAATCAATTCAAAATTTTTATTTATCTATTTATGCCGTATATATTACAATATGATGCATCATTCCAATTTTTATATGTCACAAATTTTGAATTGATTTTTATTATGGATTTAAAAATATAAAAATCAAAAATAATTCTTATTTTTTGATCTAAAAAAATAAAAATCAAAAATAACTTTTATTTTTGATCTAAATATATAAAAATCAAAATTTAAAAATCATACAATATTTCGAATATAGTTCACCTAAAAATCATGATGGTGTAATCAAAACTTTTCTACGATGTTCCTTTATGTATGATTTTTTTTATTAAAAAATGTAAAATAACACTTATTTCCGGTGCCTGGAAATAAGTATTCGCTTCATGGTTTACATATTTTAATGGTCATAATTTAATAAAAATAAACACAAAATT
Source organism: Zeugodacus cucurbitae (assembly GCF_028554725.1). Taxonomy (NCBI): domain Eukaryota; kingdom Metazoa; phylum Arthropoda; class Insecta; order Diptera; family Tephritidae; genus Zeugodacus; species Zeugodacus cucurbitae. Next base: position 46,061,334 of record NC_071670.1, read on the forward strand.
TTATAATCTTGTTATAATAAATGATAATAAATAAGTAATGCTATTACAATTTGTAATTAAAAAAAAAAAATTATGGCAGACTTAAGAATAATTTAATTATGTCATTTTAAAGTAAGAAACGCGGATCTGTATATATTTTAGACTTTGATTCCTTCAAGGAGACCCCCCCCCCCCTTTTCGGTTTCAAAAAATCGATTTTTTAAATTTAATTCGAACCTATAACTATTCAAGAATGTTTCTTTAAAATTTCAAGTGAAAATTTCAAAAACTCTTGAAGATATAGCCGACTTATGGTGGAAGCCTCAGGCGACGGCGAGCGCTTCTCAAAACTTTAAACGCGTTTTCTCGAAACAGTGTTTTTACAACTGGCGCATGAGGTTAATCAAAACCTATTAATCCAATCGGTTCCAAATTTTAATACATTATTCTATACATAGCTATGGTCTGAACTTGGATAAATCAAATCGGTGAAGATCTTCTTTACTTTTCAACTTGATTTGTGGCTGAAAAAAAGGTTAAAAGGTTGGCTAATTTTACTCTACAAATTGCAATGGATCAACGTTTAAATATGGCGGAAATATATGTATACTTGCAGTATATGCCGTCCCAGGCATTTCTGCCTTAACGGATATATAAATGAGTCTCACACTGCTTTATTTGGAAGTACGATTCATCTTGAAAATTAGTTAATTTAAAATGAGCCTGACTAGTTAGTAATGTATCTCCGTTAAACTGCCAATTCTGCGAGTACAATACATCGCGAGTTTAAGACTAACTAGCTGGAAATCAATATTCGGTGCAATATAGTCAAGATAAGACCATGTGATGCTGGAGAGAGTGTTTCAAAATGGGCAGTATAACCTTCATAAGCTGTAGGCGTGATTTTCAGTTCGACCATTTCGTAAGTGAGATGAAAGATTTAAAACTTTAGAAGCTGAGTTCAAACAAGATAATCTCCGAAGAAAGTGAACAAATATATTTGTAGTCTCAGGCAAGTTTGCCAGAAGGTGTTGGGAGTCCATTGACTGATTAAGGAATCTAATTTAGAGACAAACCACGTTTTTATTTGACTGGAAAAAGCATACGCTGAATAACTTTAATTCATTTAAGAAACCAGATATTTTCCAATAATCACCAATTAAATTAAGTAAAAAAATTGATTCAGGCATAATTAATTCTCAATTCTAAAAGAAAATCTTAAGGCTGAATACTTCAAATACACTAAAATCAATTAAAAGTCCTTCACAAATGTCGGAAGTCTTATTAGCTGTCAGTAGGCGTTGTTTATTGACATGGAAGGAAGTGAAACCGCAGCACACAATAAATTCCCATTAAAATGCCACTACTTACGGCACACCCACTACTTTCCACAACCAAGATATAAACGAAGCAGAAGAGTAAACGAGTTTTATAGTAGCAGAAGCGAAGTGTGTTTGTAGTACGTGTGTACATATATAACAAATAAGTATGTACCAAAATCTTAAACGCCATTTCAAAGGGCAAATAAGACTTCACTGTAAATCATTTCACTCACATACACACATATCCATGTATGTTTGCATTCATTATTTAAATTCCTACATGTCCTTTACGTATGCTTGTATGTGCTGGCGCCAACGGTTCAATGGTTCAACGCTTAAACCTAACCTCACATCAAATCAGTTGATTTCCTTGAAATTTCCATTTTCTCCGCATCATTTCGCCTTTCGCCTCCCTCTCAATTGATTTGTGGTTGTGGCAATTAGCCGTGACTAGCTTGTAATCATTGTGATTTATGTGCATATTTTTTGTTGACTCCATGTGAATTTGACATACGTACACTCACATATAAATATATGTATTGAACATGTGCTGGCATTTGACTCCTGCTTCCCACGTTTCTCAGTGTCCTTGAGGACACTGTTGTTGTTGTTTATCAATATGTTGAGCACATCTGTTAGCTGCCGTGATAGTACTCGTTTTTTTGGTTCGTATTACACGCTACCACATGTACATACATATATTTGTATGACAAATAGAATATCATAGACGAAATTCAGTGTCCTATTACTATGAATATATGCATGTGGATATGCTTGTATGTAATTGTGTGAGTATTCATTTACATAAGCACACTTGTAGGTGCTCACGTGGTGAAGGGCGTGCCATAAATGGTGACATCTTAATTGGTATTTATTGCTACTTGAATTCAAGTGTACTTGTTGACAGTTTTCACCTCGTTTATCAAATATTCAGGATATTGAGAAATTGAGTTATGGCATATAAGGTACAGACATATGTACATATGTACATATATGTATGTAGATACTCGCTGTTGTTGAGATTATATTGTATATCAGAATTAAATTGCTTGGCATTTTCGGATATTATCTTAGTTAATCAGTTGTTAAAGTAAGAATATGTATTTACTATTTAAATTCTGAAATTTCTTTTTCTAATTTGCATGGAATTTATATGAAGGATTTTCAAACAAATTGCATAATTATGCTCTCGCAACATATTGCACAGATTATTATAGTTTTGTTGACATAACTGTTATTTGTGTCACTCAGAAATAAAAGAGTTAGACATGGGGGGAGATAGGGGGACATAAAATGATCGGTTGCACCGAACCTTAGCCATTCCTTACTTGATTTGATTTTAGTTTAAGGGCTTGCATGGGTTTTGTCGCGTAAAAAATGGCATATTTTCAATATTTTTTTCTATGTAAAAATTATTTATTTAATTCAAACTTTTTTCTGTCTTAAAGATACTTATATTTAAAGAATAATTTCTGAAATTTTCAAAAAAGAAATATTAAAACTCCTCCATTGCAACGTCATTTCCGGTGACCCCTCGGAAAAACGGTGCGTCCGCGTTGTCAGCACAACCCCTGACAGGATCATCCAAACTGGAAAAATAAAAATAAAAATAAAAATAATACCATAAACTCGTGCTTGAATGAAGGAAAGACAAAAAAAGTAAAAATTGGAATTTTTGGCAAACATTTTTACAAAAAAATAAAAATTTCGGTCAAATTTGCTTGATATTTTTATTTAAACATTTGTATTTGAAAAAAAAAATGAAAGTCTTCGTTCAAACACGAGTAAATTGTATCTCGAACACCTGTGCAAAATTTCATTAAGATCGGTTGAGTAGTTTTCGAGAAAATTTGACAATCGACTTTGAAAACACCGTTACGAGAAAAACGCGTTTAAAGTTTTTGAGTAACATAAAAAAACATAAAAACTTTAAAATGGTATATTTCTTTTAAATTTCCGCAACACATTCATAAGCGATTAGATTTCGACCAAAATTTTCGATTTTGCGTATTCAAAGATTTCGTAATTAATTAGAGACATCTATTAGCCGCGGAATGTATTTTTCTGAGTCGGTAAGTGAGTTTAATGTGATCTAAATTTTAAATTCGATACGGTTTCAATGATTTCGACGTAAAAATTTTCGATCGAAACGGATTCAATTATTAGGCCCAATATAAATCATTTTAATTTTGGTGTTTCACGGATCTAATCATCGAATATAATCGCAAGTTTTTAAAGTTCTCAGTTTAGTTCTCAAATAAATACCAATATTTTTGTTGTATTTGAATTTTTGCATGAAGTCCAAGTATTTGTTTTAATAATTTTTCGATTTTGCGGAGTTCAATTTTTATCGAAGAAAGAAAGTTGTAAAAAACGTTACAGTCATTTTTTATTGATTTAGTTAATCCTCACCTTAATATACCACAGTTCCTATGAGGTTTATTCTCATTATGTCATTTAACTGTTTTAAAACTGGCTTAGAAAGTTCAAAATTTCATTCGGATTTTAAAGATGGAAGAAAATTCTCAATCACTTTGCCATCAAGAAGGGTTTGGAAGCTATGTGTACGATGACTTTTCTTAAGGAGCTACACCAGTGTAACCAATGAAAAATTACGCGATTTTCGTGATTTTTTAAAGAAAGTACTCGATGTTTCGAAATTTTTTGGACATAATAAGGTATATTTTCAGCTATATTTTAAGATTTTTTATTTTTACAAAAATATTGAAAAATAACGGAGTTATGTGCGGTCTTCGGAGGTGCCAAAAAAAGTTTCCCAACTGCTGACTTGATTCCGGCCCTTAATATGGCTTGACATTAGTTTTTGATGGGCCAATATTTCATAGTAGCAGATCATCGATTGAAGGTAGGTGAGACAACAAGTGCTTCCGTGTCTCAGTATATAACGGTGTTTAAGCTCAATTCGGTAGAGTTTCTGCATCGTTTCAGAGCACGCATATCATGGAGACTACCGAATAAGATAAACTTTGGACTTGCCTAACGATCCTCATTCAAAGATGGCGAGAACTATCATATCGGCAGGAAAAGTGATGGCCATCGTTTTCTGGGATTTACAACGACACTCCCCTATTATAATTATTGGCGGGATTCCGGATTCCAGAAAAGTCTGCTACATTTTGCAAAGACGTCACGGTTAAATTGATCGAATTAGGCTACAAACTGGTACTTCATCCAGCATATTCTCCAAATTTGGCTTCGTGCAACTGCTTATGTTTTCAAACTTGAAAAACTCCTCACTGAGTAGAAACTTTAGAGGAATGTGGAGATCATCACCGTTACAGAATCATACCTTGCACCGGGGGAACGGAGTTATTTCTAGAGCTGAATATCAGTCGCGTTCCATATATTTGACGGGTGAATAAAAATCAAAAGAACTTAAAAGTGAAGTTATTAACCTCCGACATTGATTTCACTGATCTTGCCACATATCAATTCTTTTTAAATTATGATGTGAGACGTAAATAAAAAGCGAACAGCTAAAAACGAATTATGGGCGTTAACAAAGTGAACACGAGCAGCAACGCCCAGCTGATTTTTTAAGCACTAACACATTTACATAAATAGAAAGAAAATATGCTCTACAAACATTTGCTTCGAGACAACGAACCAATTAGAAAACGCGAACTAAATTTAGAAACGCCATTGAAATGAGTAGAATACTAAGTGAGAAAGTGAGAACGCTTCTACAAGTATGAAGACATTGAGGGACATCTATTTGTGTGTATATGTAAATACTTTTGCTGCGGATCAGCAACGCTTAACGAAAAGATCATCAGCTGCTTAACATTAAGAACATACATATTCCCCGATGTAAAAATAAGCGAATGGGTGTAGGGGTGGTGACATAGCAGTGCTGTCGCGAGGGTGTCGGGGTGCCGCGATGCCGTTGAGTAGAGAAAAAACGTTGCCTTTTCCAACAAGAATTTGAAAATAATTTCAGTAGTCAGTCGACTTTGGCATTGTTTAGTGTTTGCACAGCAATTAAGTTAATTAACTCATTTGTGTTTTTCGCTAATTGAATTAGGACGAGAAAAAAATCAAATTGACTGGCAAAAAAGAGCGAAATTAAAAGGCTGTTGATGAACTTGAAGAGACCCAAAAATAAAAGAAGAACAATTAAATGAAAATAGAAAAAAAAAAATTAAAATAAAAAAATACAAAAAAATTTAAATAGAAGTACAAAAACAACAAACACTAAAAATACAAAAACAACAACATTCAAGTGATTAAATTTTTTTTTACAAACCAAATTGACAGCACCGCCGTGAAAAGTAAAATTTGAAAAGTGCGAAATCAAGAGTGATTGTGCAAGCAATTACAGCACTTCAACCGAAAGTGGCGAGCAACTGATTGCGTCGAACCGAAAAATCACTGTTAAATTACGCAATTTCGCTGATATACATACATATGTATGTGCGTCTATAGAGCATTGAGGCTGTTGACAAAAGTGGAGCGCAAATAAAATAAAACAAAAAATAAAACAAAAAATAAAAGTAAAGCAAGCAACTGAAAATAATATAAAAAGTACGTCAACTGCAAAAAAAAAAACAACGACAACAACAAAATCATCAAAATTAATAGTGACAGCTAGCCAGCGTGGCGTCGGCATCCTAGCAGCAGCAGCAGCAGCACTCCGCGAGCGCTAGTTTACTTCATGGCGTTGTGCTGTCGTCGCCAATAGCGTTCGACAAATGTCCGTGCGACAATTTTGTTAATTAATTGACTTGTAATTGAATTAATGCGCCAATAAACATACGCACGCACGCACGCCTATACAAGCGCATAACTGCATAACGGTACAGCGCATACTACTGTGCCTGCTGTATGTGTGCATGTTTGTTTAGCCGTCGCTGCAAGTTTGCCGTCCAGTCAGCGAAATTCGACACTGATTTGCGCTAATTTAATGAGTTTCTCCTGTTAACTGCCGCCGCCGCACGCATCGCTTCATAACAGTTATTCCTACTCCTCTACCTTCAACTCTTCAATTCACCACTTGTGTGTGTGTGTTTCTGTTGTAATAATGCTCAACTATCACGCACCACAGCCACAGCTACAACAACCACAAACGCAGTTGGCGCAATTGAGTGGCTCAATTGCTAACACCGACAATTTCTATTACCCACAAACGGTGAACGTGCCAAACGCGCTGACATTACACAATGCTAATAACGGTGGTGGACGCGCGGTGACAGCTGCGTCGGCAGCATTGTTAGCGGCAGCGTCGTCATCTACGTCGTCGTTGGATCAGCTCCACAGTCTGACACAGCATAATGCATTTGCGGCACATAATTGCAATAATGGCAACAACAACAACACGAACAACTGTAATGCCAATACCATTAATATGAGCTCCACCGTCGCCGCCGGTGATGGCACAGCTTATCGGCAGCAACAACAACAACAGCAACACCAACAACAACAGCAGCATCATCATCAGCAACAACAACAACAGCAACAACAGCACCAACAGCTTAGCCATCATCACACACAACAACCATCGCAAACGGATCGAATTGCCGTTAGCGGCAACGGTAATATTGTTGGTTGCCGCAATTCCTCCTGCTCATCCGATGAACTTACAAAAATTGAAGATAACTATCCGTTGCACGTTGTTGGCGGTAAACATTCGGAGAATGTGAAACGTTTCTCCGTGAACAATTTGCTGGAATTGGCCAATGATTGCCGCATTTCAGGCAAATTGCAGCAGCAGCAGCATCAGCATCAACAGGAGAATATGGATGGCTCGCAAATAAATGATCTAGGTGGGTTTAATTTTCATACTAATACATATGTATGTATGTATGTATATATGTGCGCCTTTGCTTATGCAAAAAGTCTATAAATATCTTAAATTTCCTTGGGGCTGTAACTGATGTCCTCATTAGTTCAAACCTCTATCAAGTCTGTTAGTTAAAATGATGTCAAAAATAGCTGCTGATTAAAAATTCTAGTTAACTTTCTACATAACTACATATTTACGAAAGGACATCGTTTAAACAGGTAGATAAAAATTTGCCTAGAAATCGTTTCCAATATGTTCTCCTTGTTCTGCCGACGGCTGCTATGCATATATCTCAAAAAGGAAGGGAAATAAGTCGGATTTTAGTATTTTCGTTTTGTGATGAAATAACATGAGGAACAAGGTTGGGTGATAAATTCGAACCTTGTGGCAAAGGCCACTAAGTATCTGACTTGGACAGTTAAAAGTGCAAGTCCGTAATGATGCCCAAAACTCCTAAAGGCTGTTCATAAAGAAAAATTTGTTTGGCTAATGTGAATTTCGAACAATTCCACTGGTTCGCCGAAAGTATAATTAACGAGCTTTTTCAATCTCAGCCTTGTAAATGTCTAGCAATGGAGGAGAAAGTGCTGTTTCCTAGATTTTTCCACCTTGTATATAGATTAAAGCGTATGGATGCTGAATTTTGATGCATCATATTTTTCTATATAAGCGACTGTGCTGACAGATGAAGTTGTAAGAGATCTAATCATCGGATAAGATAATTGTTAAAATATCTACTGTTCCTTAGCACTCAAGCTTCTTAAGTCCGAATGACACCAAGAACTACTTGCTTTCTATACAATAGTATGTACAATTTTTTATAATCGTCTTCGTATGTAGAATATATAGCTCTCTTAATACTATAATATCTCTGATTTACGATATATCAAAGTTGGACGAGATCATCTACCTCTCACTTGACGAAACGCTAATATCGGGTATATGTATAATTAAGCTATTTCTGTATATACGCCTTGCACGAAAATCGATTTTTTATTTTGCATTTTCGGATGGTACATAGGTAATTTAAACCATGCATATAATTATTTTCGAAGATATACCTGAATTCAAATATATATGTCAGAAGTAGCCGCACAGCCAGTGATTTCAATCGATCGGCCTCATACTTGTATACAATTTTCTTAAATAAATTCCTCTGCTATTGAATGAAGCAAAAAATTTAGTTAAAATAATTACAATTCTTAATAACGATCACTGAAAACTTCGGTCAAAACGATTTTTCAATAAAGGTCATTTTGTTAAAATCAAAAAAGTTTTGGGTCTGATCAGTTCAGCCATTCTTAAAAAATTCGAGATCACCGCCAAGCGACTTGTTTTAACACTTCGGGGCATCATCTATTAGAGCGGGCACATTAATAATTTTATATGATCGACGCTCTATTGAAATTTAGTACTTCAAATCTGCTGATAACCCCTTGACATTAAGGGAATCCAATTTTGACGATTTTCAAAGGGCTGGTAAATGAACATAAATTATTTTTTGGGTTGTAACCTTTGCATATATTTATTTGAAGACTTAAAAAATAAGAATCAAATTTTACATAATTTTTTGTTTGTTTTGTTTTTTGGTGATAAAAAGCCCTTCTTTTCGGCGGAACATGTGATTTCTGCTCACTGGAACATCTGAAACCAAAAATTCCAACGGGATTAGAAAGAGTACATGTTTGGCTCTGGTATGAATATTTCACAAATGGCGGACCTTTAAAATTTTTTTTTTAAATCGCCTTTTTTTCAGCCACAAATCAAATTGAAAAGTAAAGAAGATCTTCACCGATTTGATTTATCCTAGTTCATACTATAGCTATATATAGTATTTATAGAATAACTTATTAAAATTTGGAACCGATTGGGAACACTGATGCTCCAGTCGTAAAAAACTGTTTCGAGAAAAACGCGTTTAAAGTTTTGAGGCGCTCTCTATCTTCAAGAGTTTTTGAAATTTTCACTAAATTTTAAAAATTTTAAAGAAATAGTCTTGTATAGTCATAGGTTCGAATTAAATAAAAAAAAATCGATTTTTTGAAACCGAGAATGGGACGAGATTTGATATTAATAAGTAAGGACAATATAATAACATAAACTCTCTGATTTTCTTTAAAATATATGTATGAAAGATTTACAAATGTTTTCCGTTAGAAATTAATCGCAGAAACTCAGGTTTTTGTATTTGATATCGAGGGTCTGGAAAAGTTATAGTCCGTTGACGATGAGCGATGATGAAACTTCACAGTTTTATTCCGATATCTTCATTGATGTTTGATTTATATATTGTAAAGTAAACGAATCAGATGGAATTTAAAATTGTGTTATAGGGTAGGATTGGTTGTCAACCGATTTCAGCCATTTACAAACCGTAACATCACAATTCTTAATTCTTAAAGAAATATTACGTAGAAAATTCGTTTCTAACCTGTAGATTGGTTCCTGATAGTATATGACTTTTGACCCAGAAGTGGGCGGTGCCACGCTTATTCTTAAATTTTTATACTAACCATAGTGCAGATTTTCTGTGCCATATTTTATATATAGCTTAGTGCTTCTGGTATTTTTCGTTAGTGACTTAACGTCGGTTTTCAACATAACCTTTGTAAGGGGGAAGGGAAATTTTCACTCTTTAGTTCTAAAATAAAATTATTTGTAGTAATTAATATAAAATATACAATTTATTCGAGGTCATTATTAAAGTTGTGCGAATTTACAGAAAAATCGACTGCATTACCTTTTTATATTGTGCTCCTCACAAATTCGTATTCGTATATTTTGTAGTATATGCTTGTATATAAAATTTGTGTATGCACAGAATATTTCCACTTCCACTCGACTGCCAGTGGAAGGCAGTCATTTAAACCGTATGAAAAACTAAAAATTCCAACATTCTCACAAATGACATAACGTTAATTCATGCTGACAGTGCCGGCTGCTGCTGACAGCCGGGAAGGCAAACAACTACAAGCGCGCAGCCACAAGAGCAACCGCAAGCGAAACCACACCACAAACACATACACACGCACACCGCAAGGAAAAGCAACAAAAAGTCTGAAAAAATGAACACTTTGTGCGGAAACTGACTCCATATACATGACATATATATATGTATGTGTGTGTATGTATGTATATTTAGTTATTTCACGGTTATTATGTTTGCGCAAACTTTTTCGCCGTGCGTTCGACTTTTTTAACATTTGCTAACATAGTATACGTTTGCAATAACGGTAAACTTTTGCTATTCTCTTTTCTATTTTTTAGTGTTTTTGTTGTTGTTTTTTTTATTTTATAAGTGCATCCTCAGTTGTTTATTGTTGCTCTTCTCTTTTATAGCACACATTTATTATACCCAAGTGTCTGTCTAGTTGTTGTGCCACTGGAGCAAACAATGCAAGGCAACAACAACTGCAACACATTTTTTTTTTGCTTGATAGATGTATGTATGTATGTATATATATATGCGTTCTTTTGCTGCTGTCGCGGCATTTTCAACGTCTAAGTTAATTTAGTTTGAGTTGCATGCCGCATGTGCAACGATGCAACACAAGGTGTATCCTTTTCAAATGTTGCAACAACAACATGCATGTAGACGCTTCTCGGTGCTATACAGACAGTTTCGAGTATGTTTGTGTGTGTGTTTCTGTTTTTTTTTTACTACTCCCCACTTGATATTTCACTTTTTATTATACGTTTATCTTCCTTTGGCGCATTCGCTGGCAGTGACTCTATGTTTGTTGTTGTTGTTGTTGTACCACGCGTTTTTCGGTCTCTGCGTTTATGTTTGTTCATTTCATTGAGTAGCTTCAGTTAAAGGGTAGCAATTTCTGTGGCGCACACGTTTTTTATGCGATCCCACATTATTTTGACAGACAACAATCCCTCAGAGCGGCCCCACAGCGGCTATAATGTTGCTTGTGGTTTTTTATGTCAGTGATGTGATCACTATAGCTACTACTTGTGTGCGCTTGCGATAGGGTGATGTTTGAAGTTTGGTGACAAATTGGCATCACTTGTGATGTGACAGATTTATTTTGTGCTGCTATCGTTTGGATAGAGTTTTTTATGCCACAGACACTCATATGTGTTTGTGCTTATTTATAAGCATCTGCCAGGCATAGTGTTTTGTTTCGTATTCGTATTTAATTTGCTTTTTATTTCACCGCAATTTGTAATTGACTGAGTTATTATTGCTATAAAAAGTGTTAAATATATTTATGTGTCTCGTGTGTGGGAGATTTCCAGCATTATTTACCAGTACTGTTGCTGTTGTATGCCTTTAGCTCAGCTTTTTATGTAGTTCCGAATTGACTCAGTTAGTTAATATCCGTGGAAACCGCTTTTATTTGCTTTTCCACTTTTTATTGCTGCCGCTTAGCGTACTTATCTTTAGAGACACACTCTCATGTGGTTGTAAACACCAGTCAGTTGTTTCCGTCGCAACTCATCAAAATTGAGACATATCGCATCAAGCGTGTAAGTAATACGTCAACGTTTGTGATTTTGCCGCAAAATTCCGCCTCGGTTATTACATACAAAGGATTCGCCTGAAAATTCATATAGTATATTCGTTTGATGATTGTGATATCCCCTTCACTCATAAATAGATTTATCAAATCTTCAAATGTAAGGGTTTATATATATATATATGTAGTAGCACTGTTACATACATGATATATCATATCCCTATGAAATCTCCAAAAATTGCATAAATTGTTGTAAGATAATACATGGATATGAAATATACCCCTCTTCATAAAAAAATCGGTTTAGTCGAGTGCATTAAGTATGTGACTACTATACGATGGTTAGTAATGTGTTTTTTATCTGGGGAAAAAGTCCTATTTCCAATAATTTTTTTAATATAAAAATATATTTTTTAGTTCCAACTTTTTACTGAAATTTTCGAAGAAAAATATGAAATTCTCTCACATTATGAATTCATTTCCGGCGAGCCTTCGTGAAAAAGGTGTGTCAGTTCTAACATACTAAGGACACACTCTTGGAAGATCTTAAATGTAAATAAAAAATTATGTGTTTAGTTAAGACTTTAAGCTAGAATTTGGACGAAGGAAAGAAAATTAAAAATATATTTTTGGCAGAGGATTTTAGGAAAAGAAATTGGTTAAAATGTTCTATGTAAATTGTATCTCGAAGGTCTATGTCTAAAATTTCATCAATACCGGTTGAGTAGTTCTCCAGAAATCCTGACAAACGTCTTTGAAAACACAGTTAAGAGAAAAACGTCTTTAAAGTTTTAGTGACAATAAAATAACTTTGAAGCGCAGTGTTCAACTCCTTCAGACTGTATTTCCAAACCAATTACACGGTTCGACTTGAGAACTCTAGGTATGTTGTGGGAATAAGTCAATAAAAAATCGACTTTTTGAAGCTCTGAAACCCATATAACCCCTTAATTACTATCATTTTCGATAGGCCTGTAAAGCACTGGTATTATTTTAGTATGATATAGGGATCTCTTAGAATTATTTAATTGATTTTAAAATTTGTAGAATAACTTTATTAATGAATATTCAAAGAAATTGGTAAATTTTTTAGCAAGATTGGAGTTTTATTGAGTTTCTCTAATGTTCTTCCCGTGTTTTTTCGATGATCGATACTTTAAGGAGGTATGAAGATGATCTTATAAGTGAAAATTCAGTATTGAGTCGTACGTATAATAGTTCCCACCGGATTAAATATAGAATCAATACCTAACCTGAATTTATTTTTTAACTTTATAAGAATATATTTTAGATAACTCTAGCCGTGACATTAGAAAGTGTACTTTTGATTAATTGAGTAACTTATTTTCTTAATTGCCTTGGAAAACCTTTGCTCCTCGCTTTATAATATCTCTCATTCTCATCAAAATAATTAAAAACGGTATACGCATAACCTGGGCCTAAACTCCACACTCATCAAATCACTATTTGTACTGTTACATTTTTACTCGTCACATCTCTCCCCCTGTCGAAATGTCAAGTCTGTTGCTTTTATGTTGACAGCTCGGTTATGCGCCGCTGTCAAACCAAAATCACAAACACCGCCTTTCAAAAATTGCCCACATATGGCGCGTGTGTGTGCGACGATTTATCATATTCTACCATGTCGGCAAGCATAACAACAACAGCAACAACAAAAACACACAACATACAATTCAAGTGGCTGTCGGCATGACTTCCCACCGCCAACGAGATGAATAATTAAATTTTAAAGAGCACTAAATTTTCACCTAATTATAAATCATCATCGTTTTGTGTGTGTTTTTTTCCGTTTCGCTCATTTGGATTTTCAGCCCCTGCTTTCAAGCAGTGTCGCCTGCCAACTGCCGACTGCCGTTTGTTGGCTGCCTCCTCCTTCACATTGTTTTGAGTTATGCGCGTTCCGGCGTAATTTGTGTCATCGCATGGATCAGTGACATTTCATTTGGCGGTTCCTTGACAAGCGTTTCTCGTATCCCTTTTTCGTTATTGGGGGGTATACTCGTACTATAGTTTGGAATTTATGTGATATTATTTATGTTTGCTGTATTCCACATTATTTTCGCGTAATTTTCGCAGTGAAGGAAAGTCGGGTTTCTTCTTTTCCGTTAAATTTTTAATGATTTCGGTTACTGAAAATAGTGAAAGAGTGGTTTATTGCATTTGTTAAAGTAATAAATTTAAAATATGTTAATGTGATAAAAGGACGTTCCAAGTTCTAAATCGGAGGACTGTAACTTCAATAAATTTCAATAAACATTTAACGGTTTACAAAATAAGAATTTATTTTCCACAAAAGTTGAGTCGAATTGTCTGAAATGTATAAATACAACTAAATTGTTATGAACGTAGACAGACGTAAAAAGTGATCGAAAAAGCATTGACATAGTAAGAAGACACCTATAAAGCATATTTGCTCTCAGTAGATTAAGGACAAGTTTATACATTACCAGTAACCCAATTTAAAAACCAGTAGCCCAATGAAATATAGACTTAATAATTTATGACGATTAAATATATAATGTAAGTGAATATTTTCGGTTTAGATGGTTGCCAACAATACAATCATATCCTCCTAACTTCAAAATCTGACCTATTTGCTATTTAAAAATATTAATAAGAGCAATTCAAAAATTTTTGAAATAAAACAATTTGCATGACCAACACGGGCACGCTCGTAGAAGTCCAGACGCTGAACCCAATTTTCGAAGGTTTTCAATCATAAATCGGTCGATGCCGCAATTTCACGTTCGATATTTGTACGAAGTTCATTATTCGTCGCTGGCTTGTTGGCATAGACCATAAACTTGCCGTAACTCCGCAGGAAATAGTCTGACGGCGTCAAATCGCACGACCGAGGCGGCCATTTCGTGAGATAACACATTCACCATACTTGGTTTCTAAAAAACCAATTGTGACATTCGCTGTGTGGCTTATGGCACCGTCCTGTTAGAACCACATATTGTCCATGTCCATATCATCCAATTCGGTTATCATTGAGCTGTAGCGATTTCCATTCACAGTAATGTGCCGGTCATAATCATAAACTGCACCAAACCGTAATTTTTCCGGGATGCAAGCTTGAACTCATTAGTGATTTGATTGGACGATTATGACGACCATAAATTAGATGTAGGGCTCTTAAAGTTAAGGCCACTGACTCCGAATTTCGGTAGTAAATTTTAAAAATTTCGACTAGTGGTTGGTTCGTATATCTTTCCATAATTAAATGGGAAATATTACTGAAGAGAAATCTCAAAAAAACGTGAAAAAGTATGGCATCGTTTTCGGTCCCTATCGCTCTACCTTTATAGCTACCCTATTGAAAACCTCTTAATAATTAGTTATATTTCGGTATACAGAGATAGAAATATACCAAAAATTGGCCTTCTAGTAGATGAATGCCTGGAATGTGTATATATAATTTCTACAGTTTTTATAGACAAAAATAATATCGAAAGAGAACGGCCAGCTCAACCAAAAATATCATGTTTTCGGAACAATTCTTTATGGAATGTAGAGGGACGATCTACTGATAATAGGTGCCGTGGTTCAATGAATACTATGCAACGAAGATATGCCGACGGTATTTTGAGAAAAGCCTATCCGACTAAAAGTTAGTTGTTTTTTTCATCAACGATTGTTATTTGTGTTTTTTTAATATATTTGAATATTTTGTTGATTCATTGCCAGTGCAACTAGTTCCCAAAACATATTGTTTAATAACCCAATTGTGTATGGAGTATAATTGACGGTATACTTGTACTAGTGACTATAACAAAATTCGCCTTTTGCTTATACAGTATATATATTTGAAAATGGTGGTCTTGAGCCTGATTTAGATAGATCTGCATAGTACTATATAATTCCGCAAAATAAATAATGAATGTTAACAAAGGATAATAAATAGCAAATCGGTAAAGAGCTCTGGAGACTCAGTATTATATTATATTCTTCTTAATGCCTGAAGGACTAGTAATGTTGAAACAAAGTATATTAAGCCTCTAAACCAAGTGCGTATACATTACGCTTCGTCCGTTGATTCCTTACTAAGACGTCGTAAAGTTTGGAAACATTACTTTGTGGAAACCATGTAAAGAATTTAGTGCTAATATAATATAATGGCATATAAAATTTGCGAAAAATTAACTATTGAAACAAAGTGCAAGAATTTGCCAGCCATTGTGAATGAGAATGCAAAAAAAAAACATATTTTTATAGGACAATCGTAAAAACAAGCTGAAAGTTAAATTAAAAGACCACAAATACCAAGAAATTCATCTAGAAAATCTATTAGCTGAGGTGCTACAAATCGTAACTGAAACACACAAAGTAATGGCAGACATTTTTATGTCCCAAATGAGCTATTAAATGTGCGCTATTAACGACTAAATATTTGACAAATATATGTACGTACATATTTTCGGCAAATGTCAACACTAAATCATTATTTTACGAGTTTTTAATTCGATTACAAAATGAAATTGCCTTGCGGTGTGCTAATGGTCTACAAAGTACCGTAAAGTGGCGCATTAAGTGAACGTAATTTTCGCTTAAATTTTCCATGAAAAGTGGAAAGTGAAAGTATTAAAGGAATAAATTCAAGCGAAATGCATGGAAAACTATTTAAGGATCTCTGTGTGCTGGTGTGTGTCTGCGTGTGCTTGTCGTCAGCTGACGATGACAAAAGGTGTTAAGTGAGTAATAATAAAATCGAGTTATTTGTTATACGTGCGCCTGCTGGCAAGTATGACAATTGACCATTTTGTTGCTGTTGTGTCGGTGCTGGTTGGCGCAGTTGTCTGAGCAGTTGTAAACATGCTGTGCAACTATACGACAGAATTTAATGATTCACCGCAACGGCACAATGAAATTGTCACAACGAGCATTGATACATAAAATCACATTTGATGCGTTCTCCGGCGCTCGGGGCACTGTGGCTCGCCAAATGCTGACGCCTCGTAAAAATCTTATTGTGCTGTAAACGCCACAATGAAGTGGTTGTGGATAGTGTGGGTGTGTGCTTAAGAGACTATATATGCTACAAGTCATATACATGATGTGGTCATTTTCCCCTAATGTGTAATTTGAGCTTTGCTTTGAAACCGCTCACACTACGTGGTATTGATTTAATGTTCACGATCAACTACTTCGATGTACTATATGTGTCTTACGTACTCATGTACTTGAGAAAAGGAATTTATTGCATTCTTAAATGTAAAATAGTACGTGAAAAAGTTCAGCAGTCCAATTCTCACATTTTGTGGATATTTGAGAATTTATGTCATACGAGGGTGCGAATTAAGATTCACGGAATGAATAATAAAGAAAAAACAGTATACAGCTTTTATCAAAAATACAAAGTTCTTCTTTCCGCTTTGCTCTTCAGACTACAGGCCATCTTTAAGTGAGCCGTTGTCATTAATAAAAATACTATGCCTCTTGTAAGCCAAAGACCAAAGGAGCTGATCTTCAATATTGAAATTTTGCCTATGCAAAGATGTTGGTGAATGGCCATTGAAAAATATCTCAGATGTTCCTATCGAAGCTTCCTCCGTAATTGTCTTATTTATAACCATTTCCTACTTGTAAGCCAAATTTCAAAGATCATAAGAAAAAGTCTACCCTTTCGAAACCTGAACAATTTTATCACCTATTGATTGAAAATTGGACATTTTATTGATTTAATACGGACAAGGTCGTTGAATGTAGTGATGAACTAAATTTGTAGACTGTTACTTCATGTAGCGGACAAGCTTTCAAGAGAGAACATGCAGACTAGGCATGAGTTCGCCAAGCGCTAGTCAACAACCAGCACCTGTGCAGTACCTTTTGGTCCACTGTGGAGCGTAAAAGGGCATTTGATCTGCTTTCTTTTAGCAAATTCCATCTCAGCGAGATCATTGGTGTGCTTACTGTTCATTGTCCAATGGGCACCCATGTGTTGAGACTTGGGATCTTGGCAGATGCAAGTTGCCAAGCTGTGGATCGTATGTGGCATTTGAACTGCTTTCTTTTAGCAAAGTCCACCTCAGCGCGATCATTATCCACTGGGCACCCATGCGTTGAGACTTGGGATCTTGGCAGATGCAAGTTGCCAAAGCTGTTTAGAGAAAGGCGAGGTATAATCATCTAAGTATTTGCTCCTCCACTGTCCAGTTCCCACCTTCGGCGATCCTAGCGAATTGGCTAGAATCGACATTAGCCGACTAACAAAATTCGTAACAACTTCCAAGCATTTTGCTGAATCGTAAGGATCTTTGATCCATCAGGAGTTTATTGGTATCACAAGGGACTGCGCTCAAAACTGTCTCAATGAGATCTTCTGTATTTGCAGAGATCTGCTTACAAAACTAACCTAACGCCAGAGGATGATGAAATTTGAGCTTCTGTAAACTCAAAGAGATAGCATATTTAACATTTTGACAACAGAAACATTTTCCTGGAAACACAAATCTATCACCAAACGCATATTTTTGTTTGAAGATTCTCGTAAAATACGACGGCAGCTCATTAACTTTCATAATTACTTGACTTTCGCAGCGGCAAAGGCGTGCCCCACCAGTATTTTATCATGCACTAAATACAATTTTTCAGATGACAGTTTCCGTAGCAGCAATGACGATTACCCGGACACGTCAAATTTAATGGAACTAACACACACAGCACCGTTGCAGCATCACCTGCCGACCGCACATCCCACGCACATGTTGCAACATCACAGCGAACAACAACAAATGCTTGCCCAACAACATTCACAACATGGTCCGTCGACTCAACAACAACATAATTCACGTAAGCCACGTCGCAATCGCACCACCTTCACCTCTGGCCAATTGACAGCATTGGAGAAGGTCTTCGAACGTACACACTATCCGGATGCATTCGTACGCGAAGAGCTGGCCACCAAAGTGGGATTGAGCGAGGCACGTGTACAGGTGGGTGTTTGTGCTAACAAAATCGCAAATGAAATTTTAATACCTGCACATGCGATGAATACATTTATGCGCTTTTCTTACTCACAATTTTCACTCATTTCCACTTCCACTTGCACATCAATATCTACAACTACTACCATCCATTTACACTTTGCCTCCTCTTATACGTTTCTGTCATAGGTATGGTTTCAAAATAGACGCGCAAAATTCCGTCGCAATGAACGGAGCTCAACGAGTGGCCGCTCCATTCTGGCGAGTACACCACAACCGGTGCCGCCCATCAGCGTCACGCACAAATTCGATAAAGCCATCGCTGGTAGCGGCAGTGCGGGTGGATTTTTTCATCAGCAAATGGATCATGCGGCCGCAGCCGCAGCTGCTTACACTTTGAGCTTTCCAACACTTGGCATGTATTCGTCGGCGGCGGTGGCTGCTGCGGCTGCAAAAAATTATGCAAATTCCTATAATGCATTTGGTAGTGGACCGACGGTTGGTGCTGGCATGGATGGTCTCACTGGTGCCACGGGTGGTGGTGGAGGTGGCGGCTGTGGCTTCTTTGGTGCTTCGAATTATTGCACGCCTGCTACTGGTTATCAGCACAGCTATGCAACGCTGCGGTATAAAGGCGCGCAAGGATTTTAGCGCTATGAAATTAAATGCTGTGAGCAGCCGCAGATAAGTGAATAAAAAGCACAACTTAGTTCAATTTTCATCAATACACTTAAGGAGATTCGTTCAATAAAATATTTATTTAATATTATCTATTTTGCGCACTATAAGTAAATCGAATGCAAATCAAATATGATTTTTATTGAATTTCGTGAAAGAAGAACTTGGAAATAACTTTGCGAAATCAAGGAGTGGCAAATGTCACTTCTCGGAATCTATGGCTCTGTGTAATAATGTGTATTCTGCGTCGTTATGACATTTTCTTGCTGTTTATTGGTTTAACGAGTGAGTGGAAGTGAAGAAATAGCTTTTTTTGATTGTCGACCGTTTTGCAAATATGATTTATTATAGTTCGTTAGTACTAGTGTAGCGACGTTCGCTATAGAAAAATTTATTGCTGTTTTAAATCGTATTTTTCAAAGACATTGTTGTAAATTTTTGAGTAATCTGAAATAAAATATATAGCAGATTGGGAATATTTTGTCGTTCGGTATTACGAAATCACTTTTTTCTTTCATTACGCCGTTCGATCTGTTTTGATACTGCAGCAGTTTATTATTAATGGTTATGACCTCGGCGGAAAGTCTTGAGACGTGCCTCAAACAAAACAATTTATTTCATGCTGTATTTTTAATTGCTTTATCATGGAAGAAAATATCCCAAGGATCATTAGAAAAATGTTGGAACTGATTTTTAAATGACGACGGTATTCGACGAAGAGGACAACATTCCACTCTCTATACTTAAGCAAAGTGGAGACATCATCGTGACCATAAACACTTTACGTCTACTAAGGCACGTGATTCCAAATGAAGCGTTTAATGACAACAATTAGAACGCTTGGAATAATGAGAATATCGTATATAACGATATACTGGCAACCAGCCAGCTAACAATTGTTGTTCGAGCAGAATCTCAAAAGGTGAATCATGTGGATGCAATTAACTGTTGAGAATAATATTGACAGTTGCAAAACGCATACACTGAGAAATCTACAAGAAGAAGCCATGCAAAGGAGTTTACAGATAAAAAATACGTCAGATTTTAATGAATTTCTGGCAGACTAATGTTGTATGCTATTTTACTACTTTTGTTCAACATCAGATGAATTTTATTTTTGTTTTTTAATATACTAACTCAGAAATTAATATTAAAATTAACGTAAACACATATGAACAAAAATGTATACGTTTAGCTTTTGATTGTTTTTTTTTGTATTTTATGAATGTAAAAGAAATTGTTTTTTTTTTGCATACAGTTCATAATTTTTAATCTCAATATAAGAGAATAATATTTCGTGGCGATTACTCGAATTTTTTACTTTTATGAATAGGTCTGACATTATATAAATCGTATTATTGGAAATAAAAAACATTGGACCTATTCGTTTCGATCGAAAAATGGTTCGATACGATCGAAAAATTTTACGTCGAAATCATTGAAACCGTATCGAAAATAAAATGTACGATCACATTGAACTCACTTACCGACTCGAAAAAATACATTCCGCGGCTAATATATATCGCTAATTACGAAATCATTAAATCCGCAAAATCGAAAATTTGGTCGAAATCTATTCGTTGATGAGTGACGGACTAAATTATATTTTATATGGGTATTTCAGAGACAAGAGACAAACACAGACTAACAGAAATAAATTTAAGGTGTTTAAAAGCGATATAAAGTTGTCCCCCAGAAATAGTGAAAGAATTTTCTCAAAGATCCTCAGGCGAATTAAATACATTTTGGGAAGAATTTTCAAAATTGTTAAACGGTGTAGGCTCTCCAATCTAGATCAAAACTGGATGAAAGAAACTGAATAAAGGCATATCATAGCATATATTCTGGGTTATTAAAATATTTTATTTTTAGTTTGAAACTGATTTTAATCCTGTAACCAAATAACAAAGGTCTACAACTTTGCTGCCGCCGTTTTCCAATAGATGTCTCTAGGGTCAAGCACTGGTCGATTAAACCGATTTTTTTTATATCGATCTTGGACATTTGTGTCAACATTAACTCAACAAAATTTTTCAGAGATCTGTTTGCATCCCAAACTTATTCTGAATTGTAAATGTCACTTTTTGAGCCGCATTCTCGACATTTGCGGGAAATTTTGCTTTTATTTTTTAATTCCAAGAAAAGTGCGGCTGAGGCCCATCGAATGCTTTCGGATACGTTCGGTGAGGTTGTCCTAAGTGAAAAAAGCCTTAAATTTACAAAAAACGGCGGAAGCAAAGTTGTAGACCTTATACTAAAAAGCAATTTATTGAATTGAGTATTGAATTATGACTAACGTCTCCTCAAGAAATATGTTTGAATTTTGTACAATAACCCAAGCTTTCTAAGGCAACGCAAATAACAGTATACAATATTTCAATTTACCGAATATAATCAACCTACAATCCAATTTTATTGAAGTATTTTCTCATTTTTGCCTTTCAATAACAGAAATAACCAATATTTCAAACCAAAGTCGATGTAATTTTATTATTTTTAATTCCTTTACCAAATTTATACTTACTTTCTAGCCCAAATTCTTGCAAATGTGTCCTACGCACGCAAATGAATGCAGAGTGGGTGTGTGATTTGTATTTGACTAACTTTGCTAAACCCATTAGAATTGACCTACCTACGCACTGACCTTTAAACTTAAGGCAGCCATTACCTTCGGTTGTGCTAGCAAAAGTTTTTGTCACACACAATTGTATTACTTCTGCTGCAACCTTCTTCCTTTACGCATTCGAAACTCATTAATTTTGCGGTTGTTTGACGCACATTTGAAACACAAACACCCACAAAGAGACTGTGTACTTTACGTGCTGCATAAGACTTTAGCAATGCAGTTGACTAAAGTAAGTAAAGAGTTTTGTGCTGCATTGTATTGCAAACACTGACGACGTCACCCACACACATATCTGCACCGGAAGTGTGCGTTTGCTTTTGCAACACGTATACAGGTGAGACAGCACAGGAAATGAAAATTTCAGAAAAAAAAGAAAAATTTCTCATTACACTCGATGTGTGGGTGTGGGAAATAGCAAAACACACACGTTGACCGTTTGCGAGAGAAAAAGTTTCAGCAAAACCGCAGGGAGTAAACCAACTTTTGGTTTGCGAATGAAAATTTATTTAATAGTATTTTTTAATAAAAACATTTTATATTGCATTCTGTATGGCAGAAGACAGATAATAGTTGAATGCGGTCAAATTACTCTGCTAGTTAGTCATTTCATTCGAGAAGAGAGTATCTAAGGTAATGATTCGAGCTTGGGTATATCTGGAATAGTTCTTGAAAAGCTGAAAGGTTGGAAGGTGTTTCGAATATTCTATGTCAGTTATTAGTATCAGGAAATACAGAAATACTATTAGTAAAAAAAGTGTTTTCTACTACTAAACTAGTCGAACAGAAGCAAAAATTGAAACTATTTGTGTTCAGACTAATATACAGTTGAACTTCCATAACTCCAACTTCTATAACTCGAAGATCTCAATAGCATGAACTCTTGAATTGGCAATAGCGGTTTGAAGCCATCCTTTCATAACTCAAACTTCCTGAACTCGAACACTTAAATTGCCAATAGAAGTCAAATTTCATAAAAACAATCCTTCTATAAATCGAACTTTTCAACCAGGGCATTATACAAAATTTATAATGTACTATCGAGGCAGAATTTTAAAGGAGTCCTATATCGTATAAAGGTGAACAAAAGTTATAATATTACACTTATGGATTGTATAAATCATTTATTAAAGGCAGATTATTAAATTGTCTAACTAATCTAAGGCTGCTGAAGTTTCGGGCGTTAATCGTAAGACATTTAGCGGTGTTTTAGTAGTTTTGAGCCTGATCCTTACAAAGGGGTGGGTGTGGTTGTTGTCCAATTTCATCCATTTCAACGCTGTGTTATGAAATAAAAACAAAAAATCTGTGTTCAGAACAATTCATCTCGTCTTTCTTTCTGATAATTTTTGTATTTATACCAATACTTACCTTATTTACTGTATTCTGATTTGTTACTTAAGAACTAATGTTATATATGTACCTCTCAATGCAATATCCTTATAACAATTTCATTAAATAAAGGGACGCTACAAAAGTAGACCGATAGGGACGACGCCATATTTTTTCCTCCTCTTTTGACATTTCTAGTCAGTAAGGTTTGCTATTGCATCATGGATATGATCCAATAACGAATCGAAATTATTAAAATTTACTACCGAAATTCGTAGTCATTGGCCTCAACTTTAAGAGCGCTACGTCCAATTTATGGTCGTCAAATTCGTCCGGGCAGATCAATAATTGAGCGTCTAGTGGAAAAATTTGAATCCACAGGCATAGTACAAAATGTTCCCGCGCCAGTGAGACAATAAAGTGCCCGTAATGTCGAGAATATTGCTGCCGCTCGCGCATCAATTGAGAAAGACCCATATCAGTATCTTACACGTCGTTCTCAAGCGTTGGGCATCTCTATGACGCCTTGGTCTACATCCTTACAAGATGAAATTGACGCAAGAACTAAAGCCGTTGAGTAACAACTTGAAAATGTTCCGGATTTTCATCGAAAAATCATCTTCAGCGATGAGGCTCATTTCGGGCTGAATGGCTTCGTCAATAAACAAAATATGCGTTTTTGGTCAGGCAGCAATCCACACGTACTCCATGAGTCACCATTGCATCCCCAAAAAATTACGGTTTGGTGCAGTTTGTGGGCCGGCGGCGTCATTGGACCGTACATCTTCAGTGATGATCAAGATCGGCAAGTTACCGTGAATGGGAATCGCTACCGCTCAATGACAACCGAATATTTTTGGTTCCAAGTTTGGTGAACGTGTTATCTCACGAAATGACACAGTCTATTTACTGTGGGGCTACGTCAAGTCTATAGTCTATGCCAACAAGCCAGCGACGATTGATGAACTTCGTAAGAACATCGAACATGAAATTGCAGCAGTATCGGCCGATTTATGCTTGAAAACCGTCGAAAATTGGGTTCAGCGTCTGGACTGCTGAAAGTGGTGGCCATGCAACAGAAATCGAATTCCATACATAATGGGAATTTCATTGATATCCCAAACCGTTTTTGTTTTATTTGCTTTTGTAGCGCTCTTATTGAAAACCCTGTAAATATGTATATCTCCTTTGAATATCGGAATGTTTTTCATGCTTTTCCAGCTAATGTTATCCAGTTCAAGTACATACCTTTCATATTTTATCTTCCAAGATAAATAAATAAAACTACAAAAATTGTTGTTACACATTCACAAAGTAAAGTACGAATATTTATTCACGTCATTTAATTACTAATGGGATTCTGCTTACAATTCATATGATTTATTCGCAATCCAATTTGCATATGGTGAATTGCAATTTCATAAATTTTTATTAATACAAATACTATTCAGAAACACAAGAGATTGCGTTTATTATTCAGAATTTCATTTATATCATGAAATTTAAAGGGAAGTGTTGTAAAGAAGCATACAAAAATATACAAACATTTACAATAAATTAATATTTTTATAACTTTACAATAACATAAATCTAATATGGTTACTATTGTTTGCTCTAAGATAGTTGAAGGGAGATAATATATTTCTTAATAATTTGGAAATTATTTTTATATATAGTTGAGTGATTTATTGTTATGAAGAACAAGAGTGATCTATAAAATTGGCTTAAAGCGAAAGTGTAGAAGATGGTAATAGGAGTGGAGTTAGAATTACATATTTCTCTGATTTACGTATCAACTGCTAGCACTCAGTTATAATATATTTATTTACATTTCGACTAGTTTTACTTGTGGTTTATTTCATGCTTACTATTTATGTTTGCAAATTATTTTATTTAATTTTAAATTTGCTGCATTTAGAGCCCCACATTTATTTTTTTAACTGCACATATTTTTGTATACTTAATTTTTAATGCTTTAATTTACTTAAGATGAAATAAACATTTATCGATTGTATTTATATTTATACGTTTTTATGTATGTACATATTCTCCTTTGGTATGAACTATTTATGCGTATTTTCCGTTTTCCCCCAAAAATCTGAATTCTTTTCATTCTATGTGTGAGAGTTTTCCTTAATATTCATTTGTATTTATTTTTATTTCAACAAATATGCATATTTATTTTTTTATTTTCGCTAATTATATATACATATATATATATTTACTACATGCTTTTAACATATGATTATCCATATTCATGTTTACAATAATGTTAAGTTGTTCTTTATTATCGCTACACACCGTTAATTAATTATTTACACATAATTAATCTGCACATGCACTTAAGTACTTATATGTCATTATATAATAGTTTTATTTTTTTGTAAATATATATGTATCTGTTACAACATTAAATAACGCCTAAAGTACTTGTGTAATTATTTTATCTCTTCACATAAATATGGATTTATTTATTTATTCTCTATATGTATGTATACGAATATTTTAAATATTGATTGTATATTTGCAAATTGCATATTTGAGTATTGTAACACATATGTTTGTTGTGCTTGAATTTTCAACATTTATAATACATTTAGAATATCTACTAGGTAAAAGTTTGAATACCGATATATTGATTTATCTGTAGCAATATTCTGTCTGGTTTATGAAATACTACATATAAAGTTAGAGAGCTCGTACTGTAGCTTGATAAATTATACAATATATATTGTGAAAATTATTGTAAGTTATATATTTAAGTATAAAATGGAAATGTAACAACTGCCAGAAATAAATTTATATTCCTCCAGCATAGTTTATTATACCTAGTTCAGATAGAAGTAATCGGTGAGATATTTTGAGCCACTAAGTTCTGTTTTCTTTCTTAATCAATCAACTACTAAATATTCAACAAAACCGTCATTAAAATCGCTAAAAATCATCGAATTGGTAACAAAGCTTAAACAATTTTAGACCACTGTTTTAATCAGGGTTCACATTTTTGCTACAGGAATGTAGCACAAGCGAAAAGACTGGCTATGAAAATTTCAAAAAGATGAAATATCTTAGCAACCGGTTTCCGAAACATAGCTACTAGGCGGTATTTTTCAAGATTCAATATTAGTTAAAAAAAGAAAATTTTAATCGTACTGAATAAATGGTCTTATTCTCAATGACGCCGTATATGCGAATTGTAAGACGTAAATAAGTAAGAATATTTTCGAATATGTTCTAAACTTTAGTCCAAACGTTAGTCTTCAAAAAGCCCACATCAAACAACAATAAGAAAGTTGTCGTATCGAATGTATGAAAATAATTAATTAAAGTGGTATGACCGCCATCTTCAATTGTACCACGTTTTGTTTTACATATTTTATACCAGTTCTGGTGTTGTGAATAACTCAAATGATTTGAAATATATTATAATTAATTATATAAAATTTAAGGCATAGATGTAGCTTGAAACAATAGATTATTATAGAAAATGAGCGACCATTGTCGGACCATTGCCACGACTACAAAATGGCGAAAACCAAAAACCTATAAAGTATCATAACTAAGCCATAAATAAAGATATGCAATTTGGTATAAAGGATCGCAATAGGAAGAGGTATATTTGAATGACATTTTTTTAAGCAGATTTTTTTTAAACGGGCGCCACGCACTACGCCACGTGGCCCACTTATGGGTCAAAAACCATATCTACTCGACCAATTTCAAAGAAATTCAGTTTATAATACTTTCTTGATACTACGACTACTTTCCATTTAACTCAATTTTGAATTCCATCTGAATTCCCTTTATAAGGAACCGATGAAGAATAGCGGACTAAAACTTTATACAAATACTGTGGAATCATCTGTGGCTTCACTTGTTGTGAAATCGGCTTATAACTTTTTAAGGCCCCGGATAGCGAACATGAAGAACTCAGTGCCTTAGGGTAATTTTACTCCGAAAATATCGGAAAATCTCTTAGATGTTTTAATGTAATTCAGATCATATTTTCTTCTTCTAATAGTTTGACTCTGTTCTAAAAATTATTAAAATCGGGTCATAACTTCCCCTAGCTGCCATATACCTTATATTCGGATTATCAAACTTCCGGTGGGCCTTATACCGCGTAAATCGGTTAATATGTGAGATATCTTAGCAAAATTAAGTGAGTGACTATATGCTTTGGATATGGTGTGCCTTGGTGGTGAAAATGAGTGAAATCGGCGCTCATATATTATATATAGCGCTCATATACTATATATAATGATTTTCCTTATTCTATTGGAGTTTATCCCAAATATATGGGTCAAATTGTGTGTTATCTTAATAACATTCAAGCATTAATTTGCGAAAGTATAAAATATTCGATTTCATCAGAACTTGTTATCTATTTGAATTATTACTACCAAACCAAATAGAACTTTTTGGAAGCTAAATATTTTACGGTTATAATATTTTTAACGATCGCTCTTTTTATGTATTCCTGTTATTTTCAGTATTTTAGTTTAAGGAAAAAAGTACATGAAGCCATATATTCTATAATAGTTCTGCAATATTGAAAATTAAATTTAGTATTTTATTTTTAGAGCATATTTAGTTGAGTTTAGTTGTAAATATTTGTACTTTGTGTACATGTAAGTATGTAATATATATCTAGCAACGGTAAATATCAAACACAATTTTTATTAGTATTGTCATTATTGATTTGTTTTTGTTTATGTTTGTTACAGTGATACTATATAGGCAAGCCCAGCTTGTTTATTACACACACACATTGAATTATTTACAATTGCGCTTTAATGCAATAATACAGCTAAACACTGGTGGGATTTCAATTACTTATCTATATTCATACAATTTTCATTTGTATTTTTAGTTTATGCATATATTCATCAACGACTGTTTGCTGTGTATGTTCATATTATTTGCATGTGCATATGCACGTAGTTCAACAAAATCTGCATTTGTTAACCTACAAACCTACATTAAATTAATTAATTTATTTTTATAGTTTTCTTGATTGGCTCTTTTCATGACTTATTATACAATAGATAACTGTAATTTTTTTTTACATTTCTGTTTTAACATTTTATCTTGTTTTTTCGTGCATTTATTTGCGCTTAATGGTTGAGTTAACTTTGCATTTCATTTGATTGGTTTTTAACAACATTTTTTTATATAAAATCTATTATCTGATGCATTCAGGTGTGTGTACTTTATTAAAATTTCTGTTAAGAGCGTTTAAAATTAATTGCAGTTGAAAGCATTACAAAAAAGGAAAGGTTAAACAGTTATAAGTATATCTTTTTCATATTATATCGCCAGAAAATTGAACATTCAAATGCTTATCGAAAAATTCCAAAAAAAATCGTAAATTTTTTAAATAAACAACATGTTTTTTTTAGTTATTTTCGTGCCATACGTGCACTCACATACTCTCTAGCTTAGCATTTATCAATATGACATCACCATAATTACCATAACAGCCGACTATTAATCCTTTCGTGCTGCACAAACGCATATTTTTACATACACAAGTACATACATACAAACATACACATATAGTATATTGAGAAAAAGTTGTCATTGTTATTTTACATATCTGAATAAAAAACATTAAACATCACATTTATGAAAGTTACATTATAACTGTGTAACATTTAAGTAGCATATTCAAAATGGTATTGAATCGAATGCAAATTTGTATGTGAAAAACATGGAATGTTTCATATGTTTGCACACATGACTACATACATTTACATACATACATACATATATGTTTTCGGTTTTTATTTTTTTGCTTTTGTAGCACTTTTTTCATTGCATTGCATATCAAGATTTGTTGCATAAACTTTTGTTTTTATTGCATTTAATTATTTTTAGTTATTTGGTTTATGGTTTTGCAGTCATTATATCTCTCCATGAGCACTGTTGGTCGCTATATTTGTTAGTTATTAAAATTCCATTTACGCACTTTTTTATTAACGTATTTCATTTTATTTGCATTTTGCTTTAATTTGGCTGTTATGTCAAACAAAAAAAAAATAGAAAAAAAATTGTCTTTTTTTTTTTGCCACATCGAGATATTTATTGCAGCGAATTTCCTTCGAAAAATCGCAGTAAAAGGAAGCGGTGAATGAGTAGAGCAGAGAGCGCCAGATATTTTATTTATTTTGTTATTAGTTGTAAATATTTGTTTTACAAATAGCGTGCATACTGTTGCAATATTATTGTTGTAATTTTGTCTTATTTAGTAGTTACGGATTCCGTATTTCCTAATTATATGAACTACTAGTTTATTCTGTTTAGCTTTACTAATTACCGTTTAGTAATTTTTTTATTTACTCATATATACATACATATTAAATTAGAATTCAACAGAACTCACATAGTTGAAGTTTTAAAATAAATTGTCTGTTTTCTGATGATTTCTAAAGTTTGAAAAATACCTAAGTATATAAACATCGTATTTCAATAATCTCAATAAAATATAAATTATATCGATTCCTGCTTACTGTTAGGATGAAATGTTAAATCGATTAAATTATTTGAATGGAACAACTGAAACTTAACAACCAACTCTAATAGCCTTGACAGACGGCACCGTTAATGCCGATTAACTCCGCACTTAAACAGAGGTGACAGACGGCAGCAAAGTGATTTTGAAACTCACTTAAACAGCTGACTGGCAATTATATTTTCAGTTTGGTAGAATAAAATGGGATCAAAGGCAAATATTGCGGTTGTTAGCCCTAAAATTAGTACAAAATCACTAATTATTGAAAATTGTTCAAATACGTTACGAAAATGCTACTAACTTTCACTAACTCTCTAAAATTTTTAGAATTAAATGGGTGTTAGCAACGGAATTAATTGAGTTAACTCTCGAATTAAGCCTGATTAAGCAGTTAAGGGGCTATACCAGTGTGACATTTTCAAAAAATCGTTTTTTTTTTTTATTTTTTGCTTATTGCATAGTTTATACTTTCAAAAATATTCAGTGAAAGCGGATCATATCTTGAATAGTTTTTGAATGGCAGCGTTCGATGGTATAGGCAGCTATAGTCGACAAACGCGTCTTTCTCGAAACGACATTTCTCAAAATTGCTGACATCATAACTCAACGATACATTGACCGATCGACTTCAAATTTAAACTGAGTATTCTTGAATATATTGACTACGATCTGTTTGATTGGTTGAAAATTGTCAATTTTGTACCCAAAAAAAACAATGAAATTGTTTTTCAGAACTACGCCATTTTGTCAATTTTTGATATTTTTCAAAAATCGTCGTAGGTCATTGTATAGAAAATATATTAAATTTATTCGCCTTTTTGAATTTTTTTTTAGCAACTCATTCGGCCGGAATTAAGTCAGCAGTTAGGGAACTTTTTTTTTGGCACCACCGAATGCAGGTTATATTCGTTATTTTTCAATATTTTTGTAAAAAAAAAATTGAAATGTAACTGAAAATATACCTTATTATGTGTAAAAAACTTCGAAACAATCAATCGAGTACTTTCTTTTAAAAAAAATTTACGAAAATCGCCTAATTTTTCATGGGTTACACTGGTATAGCCCCTCAATACGGATTAACAGCTTGGAGAATAGCAAACAACTTAAATTCTTTTTGCCATTTCTGCGGGAAGTGTAGATAATTCGTGGTCCTAATATCGATTGAAATAAACATTTTGGGAGCGAAGAATACGCTTTGCTTTAAACTTAGTGAAGAGCGAAATCTATGTAACACATTTCACTGAATATCTGAGAGATAATTGCAAGAGAGCTAACTGATAACAGAACAATTGTTATGTCAGTACTCGTCATTATTCTTGCTATATTTCATTTCTGTCATATATTTCAATAACACTCACGGCTATTCCAAAAATATTAACTAAAGTTTCGAAATACTTTCATTAGTTTATTGCGTCTTAGCGACTGAGATCTGGTGAGCTAATGAGCTCGACTTGTATGGTGTGGCATATATTTTTACCACAAATGGTGTAAGGTATCTCAATGTTTGATTTTGATGCTATCCTCCGCAGTAATTTAATTGATAATTAGTAAAGCAAAGAGGGCGCGATAGTAAATATATATAATTTATTTTCGCTAAAGTAAATCTGTATGTTGGTTAATGATTCAAATAAATTTTTAACTGACGCTCGCATTTTAAATAAACTATTTAATATTTTTTCAATATACTGGTGATAATATTGTACTATTTAATAATGGTGAACATTTTAGGTATACCATGTATTATATTACATCAACTGGGTATGTACAATATCCTAGTTCACCCATAATGCATTGTCATTATGTATTGAATGCACAATTTTTTGACTGACTTTACCTACTAGTGTTTGTTACAAATATGTCTAGGACTTGCTAATGCTCTGTTCGGTTTTTTCTTATTATTTAAGTTAATACAAATTGATTTTGAACCTTCACATTTTTGTTATTTCAGAAGTTGTAGACAATAGTTATGAAAGTTGGCAAATATCTGCAAGCCATTACATAGAATGCAAAACTATTCTGTATACTTTAAATATATTGAAATATCGATAGATAGATATATTTCTGTATAAAATTGGAACAGGTTTGCAGTCAGTTGGAATTATAAGCTTTTGAGTTTGAAAACCGTATTATTTTATGAAGAATATTTTCAAGAAAACCAGGAGGTTGGTTATTCGAAGGAGTTCTGAGCTTTTAGCATAATATTAAGAAACCCAATCAAAGTAAATATCCGATTGCGCATATTTATATATAGTATTTGTTCAGTTATACTTTTTTTTATTGAACCTCAATTGAACTAACGTTATCACTACATCTTATGAAGTAATTTTCATAAATATTTATATTATATTTTCTCTAATTACATTTAATTTATTTTGAAATTAATTTAGTTATACAATATTTTTATACAATTTCTGCGTTAGCATATTATACACACATATATATATATATATAGTTTTTCTGTATACACAGGAACCGGAAGGTACTTCAGACTCTAAATGTCTGTTTTTTTATTTTATACAAACATAATCAGCATTTAATGTTTTGGTATGAAAAATCAAAAACTAACAACTAGTTGCTTCTCTTATCGCTTTCCTCCGCCATCTCTTCAAATATCACACTTTTATAAATAGCGTACGCTTACCCAACGTCGGACCGTGCTTATTTACTTGAACAGTCGTCGCACTGTTAATTATTTCACAAATAAATCCTTTAACGTTGAACAGAGCGACGCTTCACAGGTGTCCTTCGAGTCATCTTCGTCCGCCTTGCCAAACCAATTTAGTGTTGAGCGTACCGCATTCGTTGCCTGACTTTGTGCGCTACTCCGAGCACTACGTTTACCCGTATCTTTGTTTAGCAGACCACCAGACTTGGTGCTACCACCACTCTTTGGCGTACTACCCGAACTACCGGAAGGTCCTGATACCGATCCTTTTCGTAGAAAACCCTCAATTGCCGAACCAATCACAGTCGCATCGACAATTGTGCCCTTTGTCGTATCCGCCCAGCTTTTTTGCTTGCTTCGTGGCACCAGTTTCGGTTTACTCTCACGCAATACATCTTTAGCCTGCAAACGTTTCAACATATCCTCGGAAAGTGCCATAGCAGTACTTTTGCTGCGTATACTCTTCTTGCGTGCCATCGGCTGGTGCCGCTTCTCAAACCAACCGGAAAGCGCTGCTGAGCTATTGTCTTGTGCATTGCTTACCAACTGTTTGGCATTGTTGAGTATGGAAACATCGAAACTGTTCGAACGCGTGGACCGACCCGCATTGGGATCTAGCAGATTCGATGAAGAACTACTGGTTGCGGCGGCACCAGCTGACGCTGTTAGACCGCCACTTGATGTTGGTTTTGTTTTAGCGGTAGCACCAGTCGAACTAGCGCTCGCAGACGATGGCAAAACGACTGTCGGAATTGTGTCCTCAAATTTGTTGATCTCAATGGCTGACGAGGTGAGTGTGCTAAAAATAGAAGTGCTTAGCAGACCGCCGCTCTTCTTGCGCTTTGTGGAGGAACGATTGCTGCCCGGTTGTAAAATACATGGTGAAATGATAGCTGGATGCTCGGAGGCGCGTCTCATATTGGGTGCTGGTGAAGTGCCACCGGAAACACATTCCGAATAGCGGCGATTTGTATACCGTTGTGGTGTTCCACCACCGACTTCATCTAATGTTTGCACTTCGCAAACTTTTTCGCTGCTCGTATTCCACAGTTTCATGCGTGCCTTACGGGATTGTACGATGTCGTCCATTATATCCAATTGTAGATTGTGTATACTGCCAATGGGATCTGTGGATGGTGGCCCAGTTGAGGTTTTGCTTTCACGACGGGAGTTCAGTACTCGGCTGGTGAGATGGAAAAAAGGTTGAACAGTTAAATTATAGTGGCACATGTACACTACACAACAAACAAGCAACCCCCTTCCCCAACTCACCTGCTACCCGCTGGATAAGCGGCAACTGATTCACGACGTGAGCGGCCAAACAAGGTTGTTGGCACTTTAGAAATGGTTACGACCGAATGACGACGACCGGATGGAGCTGGTGCTTGTGAGAGTGTGGCGAGAAAAGCGGCCTCAGTGCAGAATGCCGCCCTAATGCAGGGGCTAGGGCAGCGCTAGGCAGTGCAGTACGGTACAGGGACCGCATTGCAGTACGGTTTTTTGGTACAGGGATCGCATTGCAGTGCAGAATGCCGCCCTAATGCGCGGGCTAGGGCAGCGCTAGGCAGTGCAGTACGGTTTTCTGGTGCAGGGATCGCATTGCAGTGCAGAATGCCGCCCTAATGCGCGGGCTAGGGCAGCGCTAGGCAGTGCAGTACGGTTTTCTGGTGCAGGGATCGCATTGCAGTGCAGAATGCCGCCCTAATGCAGGGGCTAGGGCAGCGCTAGGCAGTGCAGTACGGTACAGGGACCGCATTGCAGTACGGTTTTTTGGTACAGGGATCGCATTGCAGTGCAGAATGCCGTCCTAACGCAGGGGCTAGGGCAGCGCTAGGCAGTGCAGTACGGTACAGGGACCGCATTGCAGTACGGTTTTTTGGTACAGGGATCGCATTGCAGTGCAGAATGCCGCCCTAACGCAGGGGCTAGGGCAGCGCTAGGCAGTGCAGTACGGTTCTCTGGTGCAGGGATCGCATTGCAGTGCAGAATGCCGCCCTAATGCAGGGGCTAGGGCAGCGCTAGGCAGTGCAGTACGGTACAGGGACCGCATTGCAGTACGGTTTTCTGGTACAGGGATCGCATTGCAGTGCAGAATGCCGCCCTAACGCAGGGGCTAGGGCAGCGCTAGGCAGTGCAGTACGGTTTTCTGGTACAGGGACCGCATTGCAGTGCAGAATGCCGCCCTAACGCAGGGGCTAGGGCAGCGCTAGGCAGCGCAGTACGGTTTTCTGGTACAGGGATCGCATTGCAGTGCAGAATGCCGCCCTAATGCGCGGGCTAGGGCAGCGCTAGGCAGTGCAGTACGGTTTTCTGGTACAGGGATCGCATTGCAGTGCAGATTGCCGCCCTAATGCAGGGGCTAGGGCAGCGCTAGGCGGTGCAGTACGGTTTTCTGGTACAGGGATCGAATTGCAGTGCAGAATGGCGCCCTAATGCAGGGGCTAGGGCAGCGCTAGGCAGTGCAGTACGGTTTTCTGGTACAGGGACCGCATTGCAGTGCAGAATGCCGCCCTAATGCTGGGGCTAGGGCGGCGCTAGGCAGTGCAGTACTGTTTTCTGGTACAGAAACCGCATAGCAGTGCAGAATGCCGCCCTAATGCAGGGGCTAGGGCAGCGCTAGGCAGTGCAGTACGGTTTTCTGGTACAGGGACCGCATAGCAGTGCAGAATTCCGCCCTAGTGCTGGGGCTAGGGCAGCGCTGGGCAGTGCAGTACGGTTTTCTGGTGCAGGGATCGATGTGCAGTGCAGAATGGCGCCCTAATGCAGGAGCTAGGGCAGCGCGAGGCAGTGCAGTACGGTTTTCTGGTACAGGGCAGCGCTAGGCTGTGCAGTACGGTTTTCTTATATAGGACTGCATTCCAGTGCAGAATGGCGCCCTAATGCAGGGGATAGGGCAGCGCTAGGTAGTGCAGTACGGTTTTCTAGTACAGGGACCGCACTGCAGTGCAGAATGGCGCCCTAATGCTGGGGATAGGGAAGCGCTAGGCAGTGCAGTACGGTTTTCTGGTACAGGGATCGCATTGCAGTGCAGAATGCCGCCCTAATGCAGGGGCTAGGGCAGAGCTAGGCAGTGCAGTACGGTTTTCTGGTACAGGGACCGCATTGCAGTGCAGAATGCCCCCCTAATGCTGTAGCTAGGGCAGCGCTAGGCAGTGCAGTACGGTACAGGGACCGCATTGCAGTACGGTTTTCTGGTACAGGGATCGCATTGCAGTGCAGAATGCCGCCCTAACGCAGGGGCTAGGGCAGCGCTAGGCAGTGCAGTACGGTTTTCTGGTACAGGGACCGCATTGCAGTGCAGAATGCCGCCCTAACGCAGAGGCTAGGGCAGCGCTAGGCAGTGCAGTACGGTTTTCTGGTACAGGGATCGCATTGCAGTGCAGAATGCCGCCCTAATGCGCGGGCTAGGGCAGCGCTAGGCAGTGCAGTACGGTTTTCTGGTACAGGGATCGCATTGCAGTGCAGATTGCCGCCCTAATGCAGGGGCTAGGGCAGCGCTAGGCGGTGCAGTACGGTTTTCTGGTACAGGGACCGCATAGCAGTGCAGAATGCCGCCCTAATGCTGGGGCTAGGGCAGCGCTGGGCAGCGCAGTACGGTTTTCTGGTACAGGGATCGAATTGCAGTGCAGAATGGCGCCCTAATGCAGGGGCTAGGGCAGCGCTAGGCAGTGCAGTACGGTTTTCTGGTACAGGGACCGCATTGCAGTGCAGAATGCCGCCCTAATGCTGGGGCTAGGGCAGCGCTGGGCAGTGCAGTACATTTTTCTAGTACAGGGACCGCATTGCAGTGCAGAATGGCGCCCTAATGCAGGGGCTAGGGCAGCGCTAGGCGGTGCAGTACGGTTTTCTGGTACAGGGACCGCATAGCAGTGCAGAATGCCGCCCTAATGCTGGGGCTAGGGCAGCGCTGGGCAGTGCAGTACGGTTTTCTTGTATAGGACTGCATTCCAGTGCAGAATGGCGCCCTAATGCAGGGGATAGGGCAGCGCTAGGCAGTGCAGTACATTTTTGTAGTACAGGGACCGCATTGCAGTGCAGAATGGCGCCCTAATGCAGGGGCTAGGGCAGCGCTAGGCGGTGCAGTACGGTTTTCTGGTACAGGGACCGCATAGCAGTGCAGAATGCCGCCCTAATGCTGGGGCTAGGGCAGCGCTGGGCAGTGCAGTACGGTTTTCTGGTACAGGGATCGCATTGCAGTGCAGAATGCCGCCCTAATGCAGGGGCTAGGGCAGAGCTAGGCAGTGCAGTACGGTTTTCTGGTACAGGGACCGCATTGCAGTGCAGAATGCCCCCCTAATGCTGTAGCTAGGGCAGCGCTAGGCAGTGCAGTACGGTTTTCTTTTTATAGGACTGCATTCCAGTGCAGAATGGCGCCCTAATGCAGGGGATAGGGCAGCGCTAGGCAGTGCAGTACATTTTTCTAGTACAGGGACCGCATTGCAGTGCAGAATGGCGCCCTAATGCAGGGGCTAGGGCAGCGCTAGGCGGTGCAGTACGGTTTTCTGGTACAGGGACCGCATAGCAGTGCAGAATGCCGCCCTAATGCTGGGGCTAGGGCAGCGCTGGGCAGTGCAGTACGGTTTTCTGGTACAGGGATCGCATTGCAGTGCAGAATGCCGCCCTAATGCAGGGGCTTGGGCAGAGCTAGGCATTGCAGTACGGTTTTCTGGTACAGGGACCGCATTGCAGTGCAGAATGCCGCCCTAATGCTGGGGCTAGGGCAGCGCAGTACGGTTTTCTGGTACAGGGATCGCATTGCAGTGCAGAATGCCGCCCTAATGCGGGGGCTAGGGCAGCGCTAGGCAGTGCAGTACGGTTTTCTGGTGCAGGGATCGCATTGCAGTGCAGAATGCCGCCCTAATGCAGGGGCTAGGGCAGCGCTAGGCAGTGCAGTACGGTACAGGGACCGCATTGCAGTACGGTTTTTTGGTACAGGGATCGCACTGCAGTGCAGAATGCCGCCCTAATGCGCGGGCTAGGGCAGCGCTAGGCAGTGCAGTACGGTTTTCTGGTGCAGGGATCGCATTGCAGTGCAGAATGCCGCCCTAATGCGCGGCCTAGGGCAGCGCTAGGCAGTGCAGTACGGTTTTCTGGTGCAGGGATCGCATTGCAGTGCAGAATGCCGCCCTAATGCAGGGGCTAGAGCAGCGCTAGGCAGTGCAGTACGGTACAGGGACCGCATTGCAGTACGGTTTTCTGGTACAGGGATCGCATTGCAGTGCAGAATGCCGCCCTAATCCGCGGGCTAGGGCAGCGCTAGGCAGTGCAGTACGGTTTTCTGGTGCAGGGATCGCATTGCAGTGCAGAATGCCGCCCTAATGCAGGGGCTAGGGCAGCGCTAGGCAGTGCAGTACGGTACAGGGACCGCATTGCAGTACGGTTTTCTGGTACAGGGATCGCATTGCAGTGCAGAATGCCGCCCTAACGCAGGGGCTAGCGCTGCCATTCTGCACTGCTATGCGGTCCCTGTACCAGAAAACCGTACTGCACTGCCTAGCGCTGCCCTAGCCCCTGAATTAGGGCGGCATTCTGCACTGCAATGCGGTCCCTGTACCAGAAAACCGTACTGCACTGCCTAGCGCTGCCCTAGCCCCAGCATTAGGGCGGGATTCTGCACTGCTATGCGGTCCCTGTACCAGAAAACCGTACTGCACTGCCTAGCGCTGCCCTAGCCCCTGCATTAGGGCGCCATTCTGCACTGCAATGCGGTCCCTGGACCAGAAAACCGTACTGCACTGCCTAGCGCTGCCCTAGCCCCAGCATTAGGGCGGCATTCTGCACTGAAATGCGGTCCCTGTTCCAGAAAACCGTACTGCACTGCCTAGCGCTGCCCTAGCCCTGCATTATGGCGCCATTCTGCACTGGAATGCGGTCCCTATACAAGAAAACTGTACTGCACTGCCTAGCGCTGCCCTAGCCCCAGCATTAGGGCGACATTCTGCGCTGCTATGCGGTCCCTGTGCAAGAAAACCGTACTGCACTGCCCAGCGCTGCCCTAGCCCCTGCATTAGGGCGTCATTCTGCACTGCAATGCGGTCCCTGTTCCAGAAAACCGTACTGCACTGCCTAGCGCTGCCCTAGCCCTGCATTATGGCGCCATTCTGCACTGGAATACAGTCCCTATACAAGAAAACCGTACTGCACTGCCTAGCGCTACCCTAGCTACAGCATTAGGGCGGCATTCTGCACTGCAATGCGGTCCCTGTACCAGAAAACCGTACTGCAGTGCCTAGCGCTGCCCTAGCCCCAGCATTAGGGCGGGATTCTGCACTGCTATGCGGTCCCTGTACCAGAAAACCGTACTGCACTGCCTAGCGCTGCCCTAGCCCCTGCATTAGGGCGTCATTCTGCACTGCAATGCGGTCCCTGTACCAGAAAACCGTACTGCACTGCCTAGCGCTGCCCTAGCCCCTGAATTAGGGCGGCATTCTGCACTGCTATGCGGTCCCTGTACCAGAAAACCGTACTGCACCGCCTAGCGCTGCCCTAGCCCCAGCATTAGGGCGGCATTCTGCACTGCTATGCGGTCCCTGTACCAGAAAACCGTACTGCACTGCCTAGCGCTGCCCTAGCCCCAGCATTAGGGCGGCATTCTGCGCTGGAATGCGGTGCCTATACAAGATAACCGTACTGCACTGCCTAGCGCTGCCCTAGCCCCTGCATTAGGGCGCCATTCTGCACTGCAATGCGGTCCCTGTACCAGAAAAACGTACTGCACTGCCTAGCGCTGCCCTAGACCCTGCATTAGGGCGCCATTCTGCATTGCAATGCGGTCCCTGTACCAGAAAACCGTACTGCACTGCCTAGCGCTGCCCTAGCCCCAGCATAAGGGCGGCATTCTGCATTGCAATGCGGTCCCTGTACCAGAAAACCGTACTGCACTGCCTAGCGCTGCCCTTGCCCCTGCATTAGGGCGGCATTCTGCACTGCTATGCGGTCCCTGTACCAGAAAACCGTACTGCACCGCCTAGCGCTGCCCTAGCCCCTGCATTATAGCGCCATTCTGCACTGGAATGCGGTGCCTATACAAGATAACCGTACTGCACTGCCTAGCGCTGCCCTAGCCCCTGCATTAGGGCGCCATTCTGCACTGCAATGCGGTCCCTGTACCAGAAAAACGTACTGCACTGCCTAGCGCTACCCTAGCTACAGCATTAGGGCGGCATTCTGAAGTGCAATGCGGTCCCTGTATCAGAAAACCGTACTGCACTGCCTAGCGCTGCCCTAGCCCCAGTATTAGGGCGGCATTCTGCACTGCTATGCGGTCCCTGTACCAGAAAACCGTACTGCACTGCCTAGCGCTGCCCTAGCCCCTGAATTAGGGCGGCATTCTGCACTGCTATGCGGTCCCTGTACCAGAAAACCGTACTGCACCGCCTAGCGCTGCCCTAGCCCCAGCATTAGGGCGGCATTCTGCACTGCTGTACCAGAAAACCGTACTGCACTGCCTAGCGCTGCCCTAGCCCCTGAATTAGGGCGGCATTCTTCACTGCAATGCGGTCCCTGTACCAGAAAACCGTACTGCACTGCCTAGCGCTGCCCTAGCCCCAGCATTAGGGCGGGATTCTGCACTGCTATGCGGTCCCTGCATTAGGGCGCCATTCTGCACTGCAATGCGGTCCCTGTACCAGAAAACCGTACTGCACTGCCTAGCGCTGCCCTAGCCCCAGCATTAGGGCGGGATTCTGCACTGCTATGCGGTCCCTGTACCAGAAAACCGTACTGCACTGCCTAGCGCTGCCCTAGCCCCTGCATTAGGGCGTCATTCTGCACTGCAATGCGGTCCCTGTACCAGAAAACCGTAGCCCCAGCATTAGGGCGGCATTCTGCACTGCTATGCGGTCCCTGTACCAGAAAACCGTACCGCACTGCCTAGCGCTGCCCTAGCCCCTGAATTAGGGCGGCATTCTGCACTGCAATGCGGTCCCTGTTCCAGAAAACCGTACTGCACTGCCTAGCGCTGCCCTAGCCCCAGCATTAGGGCGGCATTCTGCACTGCAATGCGATCCCTGCACCAGAAAACCGTACTGCACTGCCTAGCGCTGCCCTAGCCCGCGCATTAGGGCGGCATTCTGCACTGCAATGCGGTCCCTGTACCAGAAACCGTACTGCACTGCCTAGCGCTGCCCTAGCCCCAGCATTAGGGCGGGATTCTGCACTGCTATGCGGTCCCTGTACCAGAAAACCGTACTGCACTGCCTAGCGCTGCCCTAGCCCCTGCATTAGGGCGCCATTCTGCACTGCAATGCGGTCCCTGGACCAGAAAACCGTACTGCACTGCCTAGCGCTGCCCTAGCCCCAGCATTAGGGCGGCATTCTGCACTGAAATGCGGTCCCTGTTCCAGAAAACCGTACTGCACTGCCTAGCGCTGCCCTAGCCCTGCATTATGGCGCCATTCTGCACTGGAATGCGGTCCCTATACAAGAAAACTGTACTGCACTGCCTAGCGCTGCCCTAGCCCTAGCATTAGGGCGACATTCTGCGCTGCTATGCGGTCCCTGTTCCAGAAAACCGTACTGCACTGCCTAGCGCTGCCCTAGCCCCAGCACTAGGGCGACATTCTGCGCTGCTATGCGGTCCCTGTGCAAGAAAACCGTACCCTAGCACTGCATTATGGCGCCATTCTGCACTGGAATACGGTCCCTATACAAGAAAACCGTACTGCACTGCCTAGCGCTACCCTAGCTACAGCATTAGGGCGGCATTCTGCACTGCAATGCGGTCCCTGTACCAGAAAGCCGTACTGCAGTGCCTAGCGCTGCCCTAGCCCCAGCATTAGGGCGGGATTCTGCACTGCTATGCGGTCCCTGTACCAGAAAACCGTACTGCACTGCCTAGCGCTGCCCTAGCCCCTGCATTAGGGCGTCATTCTGCACTGCAATGCGGTCCCTGTACCAGAAAAGCGTACTGCACTGCCTAGCGCTGCCCTAGCCCCAGCATTAGGGCGGCATTCTGCACTGCTATGCGGTCCCTGTACCAGAAAACCGTACTGCACTGCCTAGCGCTGCCCTAGCCCCTGAATTAGGGCGGCATTCTGCACTGCTATGCGGTCCCTGTACCAGAAAACCGTACTGCACCGCCTAGCGCTGCCCTAGCCCCAGCATTAGGGCGGCATTCTGCACTGCTATGCGGTCCCTGTACCAGAAAACCGTACTGCACTGCCTAGCGCTGCCCTAGCCCCAGCATTAGGGCGGCATTCTGCGCTGCTATGCGGTCCCTGTGCAAGAAAATCGTACTGCACCGCCTAGCGCTGCCCTAGCCCCTGCATTATAGCGCCATTCTGCACTGGAATGCGGTGCCTATACAAGATAACCGTACTGCACTGCCTAGCGCTGCCCTAGCCCTGCATTATGGCGCCATTCTGCACTGGAATGCGGTCCCTATACAAGAAAACTGTACTGCACTGCCTAGCGCTGCCCTAGCCCTAGCATTAGGGCGACATTCTGCGCTGCTATGCGGTCCCTGTTCCAGAAAACCGTACTGCACTGCCTAGCGCTGCCCTAGCCCCAGCACTAGGGCGACATTCTGCGCTGCTATGCGGTCCCTGTGCAAGAAAACCGTACCCTAGCACTGCATTATGGCGCCATTCTGCACTGGAATACGGTCCCTATACAAGAAAACCGTACTGCACTGCCTAGCGCTACCCTAGCTACAGCATTAGGGCGGCATTCTGCACTGCAATGCGGTCCCTGTACCAGAAAGCCGTACTGCAGTGCCTAGCGCTGCCCTAGCCCCAGCATTAGGGCGGGATTCTGCACTGCTATGCGGTCCCTGTACCAGAAAACCGTACTGCACTGCCTAGCGCTGCCCTAGCCCCTGCATTAGGGCGTCATTCTGCACTGCAATGCGGTCCCTGTACCAGAAAAGCGTACTGCACTGCCTAGCGCTGCCCTAGCCCCAGCATTAGGGCGGCATTCTGCACTGCTATGCGGTCCCTGTACCAGAAAACCGTACTGCACTGCCTAGCGCTGCCCTAGCCCCTGAATTAGGGCGGCATTCTGCACTGCTATGCGGTCCCTGTACCAGAAAACCGTACTGCACCGCCTAGCGCTGCCCTAGCCCCAGCATTAGGGCGGCATTCTGCACTGCTATGCGGTCCCTGTACCAGAAAACCGTACTGCACTGCCTAGCGCTGCCCTAGCCCCAGCATTAGGGCGGCATTCTGCGCTGCTATGCGGTCCCTGTGCAAGAAAATCGTACTGCACCGCCTAGCGCTGCCCTAGCCCCTGCATTATAGCGCCATTCTGCACTGGAATGCGGTGCCTATACAAGATAACCGTACTGCACTGCCTAGCGCTGCCCTAGCCCCTGCATTAGGGCGCCATTCTGCACTGCAATGCGGTCCCTGTACCAGAAAAACGTACTGCACTGCCTAGCGCTGCCCTAGCCCCAGTATTAGGGCGGCATTCTGCACTGCTATGCGGTCCCTGTACCAGAAAACCGTACTGCACTGCCTAGCGCTGCCCTAGCCCCTGCATTAGGGCGCCATTCTGCACTGCAATGCGGTCCCTGGACCAGAAAACCGTACTGCACTGCCTAGCGCTGCCCTAGCCCCAGCATTAGGGCGGCATTCTGCACTGAAATGCGGTCCCTGTATCAGAAAACCGTACTGCACTGCCTAGCGCTGCCCTAGCCCCAGCATTAGGGCGGCATTCTGCGCTGCTATGCGGTCCCTGTGCAAGAAAACCGTACTGCACTGCCTAGCGCTGCCCTAGCCCTGCATTATGGCGCCATTCTGCACTGGAATGCGGTCCCTATACAAGAAAACCGTACTGCACTGCCTAGCGCTGCCCTAGCCCCAGCATTAGGGCGGCATTCTGCACTGCTATGCGGTCCCTGTACCAGAAAACCGTACTGCACTGCCTAGCGCTGCCCTAGCCCCTGCATTAGGGCGGCATTCTGCACTGCTATGCGGTCCCTGTACCAGAAAACCGTACTGCACCGCCTAGCGCTGCCCTAGCCCCTGCATTATAGCGCCATTCTGCACTGGAATGCGGTGCCTATACAAGATAACCGTACTGCACTGCCTAGCGCTGCCCTAGCCCCTGCATTAGGGCGCCATTCTGCACTGCAATGCGGTCCCTGTACCAGAAAAATGTACTGCACTGCCTAGCGCTGCCCTAGCGCCTGCATTAGGGCGCCATTCTGTACTGCAATGCGGTCCCTGTACCAGAAAACCGTACTGCACTGCCTAGCGCTGCCCTAGCCCCAGCATTAGGGCGGCATTCTGCGCTGCTATGCGGTCCCTGTGCAAGAAAACCGTACTGCACTGCCTAGCGCTGCCCTAGCCCTGCATTATGGCGCCATTCTGCACTGGAATGCGGTCCCTATACAAGAAAACCGTACTGCACTGCCTAGCGCTGCCCTAGCCCCAGCATTAGGGCGGCATTCTGCACTGCTATGCGGTCCCTGTACCAGAAAACCGTACTGCACTGCCTAGCGCTGCCCTAGCCCCTGCATTAGGGCGGCATTCTGCACTGCTATGCGGTCCCTGTACCAGAAAACCGTACTGCACCGCCTAGCGCTGCCCTAGCCCCTGCATTATAGCGCCATTCTGCACTGGAATGCGGTGCCTATACAAGATAACCGTACTGCACTGCCTAGCGCTGCCCTAGCCCCAGCATTAGGGCGCCATGCTGCACTGCAATGCGCTCCCTGTACCAGAAAACCGTACTGCACTGCCTAGCGCTGCCCTAGCGCCTGCATTAGGGCGCCATTCTGCACTGCAATGCGGTCCCTGTACCAGAAAACCGTACTGCACTGCCTAGCGCTGCCCTAGCCCCAGCATTAGGGCGCCATGCTGCACTGCAATGCGCTCCCTGTACCAGAAAACCGTACTGCACTGCCTAGCGCTGCCCTAGCGCCTGCATTAGGGCGCCATTCTGCACTGCAATGCGGTCCCTGTACCAGAAAACCGTACTGCACTGCCTAGCGCTGCCCTAGCCCCAGCATTAGGGCGGCATTCTGAACTGCAATGCGATCTCTGTATCAGAAAACCGTACTGCACTGCCTAGCGCTGCCCTAGCCCCAGCATTAAGGCGGCATTCTGCACTGGAATGCGGTCCCTGTACCAGAAAACCGTACTGCACTGCCTAGCGCTGCCCTAGCCCCAGCATTAGGGCGTCATTCTGCACTGCTATGCGGTCCCTGTACCAGAAAACCGTACTGCACCGCCTAGCTCTGCCCTAGTCCCTGCATTATGGCGCCATTCTGCACTGGAATGCGGTGCCTATACAAGATAAGCGTACTGCACTGCCTAGCGCTGCCCTAGCTACAGCATTAGGGCGGCATTTTGCACTGCAATGCGGTCCCTGTACCAGAAAACCGTAAGGCACTGCCTAGCGCTGCCCTAGCCCCTGCATTAGGGCGCCATTCTGCACTGCAATGCGGTCCCTGTACCAGAAAACCGTACTGCACTGCCTAGCGCTGCCCTAGACCCTGCATTAGGGCGCCATTCTGCACTGCAATGCGGTCCCTGTACCAGAAAACCGTACTGCACTGCCTAGCGCTGCCCTAGCCCCAGCATTAGGGCGCCATTCTGCACTGCAATGCGGTCCCTGTACCAGAAAACCGTACTGCACTGCCTAGCGCTGCCCTAGCCCCTGCATTAGGGCGCCATTCTGCACTGCAATGCGGTCCCTGTACCA
Organism: Zeugodacus cucurbitae; assembly: GCF_028554725.1. NCBI lineage: Eukaryota > Metazoa > Arthropoda > Insecta > Diptera > Tephritidae > Zeugodacus > Zeugodacus cucurbitae. The sequence continues at coordinate 46,106,314 of NC_071670.1, forward strand.
GAAAACCGTACTGCACTGCCCAGCGCTGCCCTAGACCCTGCATTAGGGCGCCATTCTGCACTGCAATGCGGTCCCTGTACCAGAAAACCGTACTGCACTGCCTAGCGCTGCCCTAGCCCCAGCATTAGGGCGCCATTCTGCACTGCAATGCGGTCCCTGTACCAGAAAACCGTACTGCACTGCCTAGCGCTGCCCTAGCCCCTGCATTATGGCTCCATTCTGCACTGGAATGCGGTCCGTATACAAGAAAACCGTACTGCACTGCATAGCGCTGCCCTAGCTACAGCATTAGGGCGCTATTCTGCACTGCAATGCGATCTCTGTACCATAAAACCGTACTGCACTGCCTAGCGCTGCCCTAGCCCCTACATTCGGGCGCCATTCTGCACTGCAATGCGATCCCTGTACCAGATCACCGTACTGCAGTGCCTAGCGCTGCCCTAGCTACCGCATTAGGGCGCCATTTTTCACTGCACTACGGTTTGGAAGCATTTCCTCTGGCGTCACTAACACAAAAGCATAGAGTAGGCATGTGAGTGGTGCATACTTTTTATACTCTCGCAACCTGTTGCACAGAGTATAATAGTTTTGTTCACATAACGGTTGTTTGTGTCACCAAGAAATATAAGAGTTAGATATGGGGTTATATATACATAAATGATCAGGATGACGAGTAGATTTGAAATCCGGATGTCTGTCCGTCCGTCTGTCCGTGCAAGCGATAACTTGAGTAAAAAGTAAGATATCTTAATGAAACTTGGAACACATGTTCTTTGGCACCCTGAGGACTATTACTCGAGTAATTGCAAAATAATCAGAAACAGCATTTTGAAATTTAATACATTTTATGTTCATCTAAGTTAGCTACAAGGGTCGAAATTGCAAACGGTGTAAACATAGTTACATTCTAATATGTCAACGTAGTTTAATATCAACAAATGAATGTCTGGTAACACTGCATTTACAGTTAAGTCAAACGCATTTTACGTTCAGTTGTTTGAAGAGCAATGGCGCCAGTTAAAAGCGAAGTGTGGACATTTTTTTAATAAAATAAGCAATAACTACGTTAAATGTCAACTTTGCTGCAAAAATTTAAAATTTTCTAATAACACTTCAAATATGTTGCAGCATTTAAAATTAAAGCATGCAACTGTAGCCTGCAAATTGGTGGTAAGTCGGAGCAATCGGTATTACATTTGAAATTTCTTCTAGTTATATATAAATATATGTGTACAAATTAGACCCTGCAATCTTGGAGTAAAGACAATGTTTCCCTAAGTGATGATGACACTGACACCATTTTGTGCACTCTAGTGCACACAAGAAGGAGGAAGGACAACGATTTTACATCTCCACAAGATGAATTGAGCTTTTATTTGAATTGTCAGGTATTAGAACTAAGTCGAAACACTATTTATGCTTGGGAAGAAATGAAAACCGTTTACCCAAACTGTACGGACTTTCAAAAAAGTATTGTCATCTACTTGGTACCTCAGTACCAGCTGAGCGGCTTTTCTCAAAAGCGGGTGCAACTACGACCGAAAAACGCAATCGTTTGACAACAAAAAGTTTATCGAAATGGCTTTTTCTTCAAACTTGGTTGAACAGACTTCTAAATTTTCTGAATATATTCAATGAATATATTTTCCTTTATGCTAAGACAAATGAATTTTTAATATGATATTTTAATTTTATTTCCGTTTTTGTTTTTGTGTATATACGAACACAATTTGAATGTCTGAAATAAGAATATAGTCTCCTATATTTTATTAGTTTTATTTTTACGCAAAGTTGCAAACATTGGAATTACTCGATTAATCGATTTTTTTACATTAATTGGAATTAATTGCAATTATTTTTTTAAATCTTGCAATTAATCATTTGATTATTTAATCGATTAAAAAAATTTTTTTGCCATCCCTAACCCCTACAATGCGTTTCAGCGCGCTTGGTGCAAATCGTGGAAGTTTGCATTCAGGATGCAAGCAGTGAGTATGCATGGTAGCGTTGCATACTAATATTATGCTATATTTCCATATAATTCCAAATTTTGTTTTATTTTCGAAATGTATCGTTCACAGGTGTGAAACAAAGGTTTCAATACATTTAATACATTGGCTGCCATGTCGCACGTTTTCAGTTAATATTGACTTTTTCTAACTATTTAGTAGTGGGAAGAATAATAGGAGTCCGAAGCGCTATTCATTCAATAATACCGATTACATTTGTGTATAGTTATAATATATATAATATAATAGAACATTCCTATTGTAATGCCAATGAATGTTCAAACGAGATGTTCTACATTTTGTTGCGTTTCTTATAATAATTCTTCTAACTTAATTCTAGTTCCAATAAATTAATAATATTAAAGAAGAAAATTATTCTATAAAATATTAAATAGTACACAATGCAGTTACGATTGTATTTAATATCACTTACCCATTTTGATAGATTTATAGTGTCCTTATATACTCCAGTTTAATCTGTAAATTAAAAAATTAAAAAGTAAGAGAATAATATGTATGAAGATTACTACTTTAAAGCTGAAAAAATAAGAATTTTAAAAGAAATATAATTTTAAAATAAAATATAACAGAACCTTTGTTATATAAAATTCAGGTATTAATTTTGTGCAAAATGCTAAAAGTTTTGGAATGTATTTGTAAAAATATTAAACAGTAAATTTTAATTTAAATACATTTAATTTCTGAATTGTCTTTTAGTAATCTTATTTACGGAATTTGCAACGGTTATTCTCATCAATTTGTAATTATTGTTCCCCCCAAGTCGCTGTCGGAATAATCTTCATCTGCCTTCCATGCAGCTTAAACACAAGTCAACAAGCTTGAACACGTTACCAAAGCAACACCAACAGTGTCACTGGCTAACTAATTAAAATCCACTTGCATCCCACATACTCAAACGCCACTTGTCGTTAACTAACGTCTAACGAGGCAACTCACAAGCTCGGCTACTCTCATCTCTTTGGCTGATATTCTGCCATCTTGGCAAGGATCCAATTCTCGGATGTCAAGCAAATTTGGCAAGCAACAAGTCGAAACCTCACATACATATAGTATGTGCTCATAACGTACAAAGACGAACGAAAAGTACGAAAAGTAATTCCATATACTTGTACTATTTGCCGAATTTTTCCCAAACCAGGAGAGGGTGAATTTGAAGTACTATATGTGTTATACTCGTATATATACATATATATATAAACGAAAAGATATAGAGATAGTTTCATTAATTTTGTATTCGAGGCTTGACTCCAATGATTGACAACTGTACTCATTTGGCCTACGCTAGCGACGGTAAGTGAAGTATATGAATGGATGGAAGAAATGATTGGAAGATACAATTGCCATACAAAATTATAATAAATTGCTGCTTACATACTCGATATGACTCTCGTGCGTTTAGCATGTGTGCTGTTGAATTGTCTTATCTGTCTTATAAATGTTTTGTCTGCACTTAATGTCAAATGTAGTAAACAATAATGAAAAATGAAGAAATTGTGTTGACGTTACCCGCATGTCCTGTCCATCAATATTGTGTGCATTTTTTTCGTAAATGCTGACCGGTCAAATTGTACTTTGGTAGGTGACACACTACCACAATGGTTTTCCCCCTTGTTCTTTCTACTTTATGTCCGTAATGCCAACAACGCACATTAATCACACACCAGCATGTTGCAATTAGTGGCAAGCAGCAGTTGCTAGCCGTCAACATCGTTGACAATTTTATGGTTGCATAGCAAACAAGAAATACGAGTTGCAATTTTCATCAGCATACATAAAAAGGAGAGAAGTGGAATAGTAGTAGTTGAAAAGGATTCTGGTCCTAATTTAAGGAAAATTTGATTATTTACCTTCTAATGTAGTAAATTCACAAAATATTTGTTTAATAAAAATATTTAATATGTGTTCAATAAATATGTAAAACAATGCATGATAACTAGAATGTATTTTAAATCTTCCACATATTCTTCAATGATACTAAAACTACAAAATATTGAAATATTTCTAAAAATCGTTGAAGAAATAAATCTATTATATATAAATCAATGAGAACAAAAAAAAAAAAAAAAATCACAATCACACGCTGATGCCAAAGCAAAAGCGCTGTATCTGTTATATTCTGCCGCAGTCAAAAAGTACGGATTTTCTTTGGTGAAGCTTTTATCAGCCAATCAAGCAAGCAAACAATTTCCGGCTAACAACTATTGTACAAAATTTTAATATTAACTGAAAATGAAAATAATTTTGTCAAATGCAATACAGTTTTCCATATTGTTAAAGTTAGTGTAATGTTTTATCCTTTTTGCAGATTGTATAAATACATGTTACGTACAACAATATAAACGAATATTTATTTTGGAAATGCGTTGGATGCTTAAATATCGTACACCAGTAAGGATTAACTGGAAGGATTGCAAGAAAGCGGCTTTAAAAGGTGCCTCATTAAGACCAATAACAGAAAATATTTAATGAAAATGGAAAGGTGTATTATAAGAATGTGTTCAGTTCTGTTATATTTCCCAGAATTATTTATTATTTGTAGTACTGATCTTTAGGTACTTTTATCAGTAAACTGAAAATGTATGTATTATAGTTATAAGGAATTGTATGTAAGTTTTAGAAACAGATATTAATCTTAAACTTGTTCATTCAGCTTTATAAATATATCACATTAATATTCAGTAGAAAAGTATTATACAAAATATTCTCTAAGAAACACTTATCTGGTTTGTTCCATTAAATCCCTATTTACTAAAATTAATACTGTTTACTATATGAGGTTAAGTATACGCAATGGTGTACATGGTTCTATAGTACTTTCTGTAAAATTTACAATTATTTTCATATGGTGCAAAAAGGAACTAGTAGCAGGAGTCCATACGCATCAGTTTTCTTCTATCTCTTGTCGGTCTGCAATTGCTTTTCTGATTGGTACGAGTATAGAAACAGAAACAGAAATAAAAACAGAAACAGATATTTTAATGCTTTTGCCAAAGTAAAAGCAAAAAATTATTTCAAAATATGCTTGCTGCATTTATTAACTTAATTTCCACGAATACAATGATACTTGCACTACTACCACTTATACAAGTTTATATGTTTACTGTTTGTGTGTATGTCGAAAAATCTCATTTTATTTTGATTATACTTATACCCTTCACAAAATAGTCAACCCTTTTAGAGATTATTTTTCATAGCAATAAAGCGAAATTGATTTTATTCACTTTTGCATAAGAGTTTTTGGTTGGCAATAGTCAAGTGGATTTTCCTATCGAATTTTATTAACTTAACTGAACGAATGTGGAGTTATTGAGAAGTGTTTGCATTTTACAAAGGCATATTCTAAAATAAATACAAGAAAAGTAAGTAAATGCACTCAATACAAATAAAAACTTGTAAACTTTTTGGTAAATTCTTATAGCTTTATACATACATATGCATATATGTGTGTTTATGAAATATTTGTAGAGAGAAAAATATACTTGCCCGCAAATATAATATAAAAGGGCCAGGAAAGGTCAACAATATAAACAAAATTTTCTCAGTTTCTAATATTACTAAAACATTTTTGTGTATTATAAATAAAACTTTTTTAAATGAAATTAATATAAATGAAATGTGTTCAAAAGGAAATAACTTAATATAATAAAATAATTTATTAAGATTTAAGTGATATGTTTATTTCCTCTAACTGAAAAATAATATTATATTAGCTTATAAGCTTATAAAAATGTGTAAATGTTTGTAATAAAATTTCATTGTGTATATTGCTATACTTTTCTTCAAAAATATATTTTTACACATACATATTTAATATTGTATTGGGAGTTTTATTTGGAAACAGAATACTTCATTACGTAATTTAAAATGAAAATAATATACGCAGCATGTTTTAAGGGGCTATACCATGAAATGGCCCATGAAATGAGAGTTAGGCGATTTTCCTGAATTCATGAAATCAAGGGATATTTTTGAAAGTATAAACTATCGTATAAGCAAATAAAAAATCGATTTTTTGAAAGACTCACACCCTTTTATTAAATTAACTATCACAAGTATGTGATAGATAATTTAGATAATAAATTAAATCGCTGTCTATATTGAAAATCGAATGCTCACAAGTGCTATTCGTTGTTAAGCAATATTCAAAGGAACTTCTTGACATCGCTTTTAAAGTGAGAAACCATACATTTCTTTAGAAAACAACCTCTAACATCATCATCAACTGATTTATAATAAATGGCACCACTTTGTCGTTGAACTGCTAAATATTGTGTTTTATTTAATAAGAAAATAAATTCGTCAGAATACTCAAGAATGCCTTATTGAGTGTTGTATATTTAAGCAGCTACTAAGTTTATTTCGGTAATGAGCTACTGCTTAAATAATTAATTGTACAATGGAGTCGCTTTTCAACAGTTAAGTAGTAAAGTTTCTCTAGAATAAATGTGTATGTTTTTCGAAAAAAGTGAAATGTGAGCCAATAGAGTAATTTGAAAGCAGCAAATTAATTGAATAGAAAATACAAAAAAGTAATTTTTTAAAATGTGAAAAATTAGTAAAAATTGCACTGTTTTTGGATTGGTTAAACGAGATGTATTCACAATAAAACCCTTTCCAAAATTTGTAAAAAAAAATATAATATTTCAAGTGCAAACACCGCTCCCATCATAAAACTGTTTGCTTTCATTCAATCAAATTCATACAAATTACACATTTAAAATATTATTATTATTGTCGCAATTGTGAAAAGATAAAATGGCTGTAATTCTCAGACTGAACAATACAGTTTTATGTCAAATCGCATAAAAACTTTATTGCTCACAGCCATGTCATGACACATTTTGAGATCGTGTTGACATGGCGTATGAGCAACATTTAAATGTAAACTTTGACGGGCATAAAATGTCAATGAATAGAATTGAGCATTTGCTAGACAAATAAAAGTCAAACAAATTAGCATAAATGAGCAATCAAATAAACAAATAAATACAAAATAACTGCTGAGTTGATCAAAACTCGCGATGTAATATCTATTAATTTTTTAATTGATATAGCACATTCAAATCGCTTTTGATTTAGTGAGTTTAGCACATAAAGTAGTAGAAAATGGAATGGCTATAAAATGTGGCTTTATAGTAAATATACATACATACTGTGGCTTGTTTAGAGGCAGAAGTGATTTGATTTCATTTTCTTCATATTCCCATTAGTGGTTTGAAATTGCTGTGTTACCTTGAATTTTAAACTTAAATTTTGCCACATACACCCAATTACTTCCATTTAAATGCAAATTAGTAGGACGAGTTAACCACAAATATATATAGAAAATATCTAAAATTAAGAATAACGAGATTAATTGGCATATAATAAATTTCATCTAATAAAATCTGCAAACCGCAAAATTTCTTTCTGTAGCAGAGTGAGGAGCCACGCTGAAAGTGGTCAAAAGTGCATTTCCATAGAATATTAAAACGAACCGAATACCGCATACAATTTTGTATATAAATAGAAGACAAAATGTAGGTGCCTTGACTTGCTGGATAAATTTATAATATGTACGTTCATAAATATAAACATCTACATGACTTGCAGCTACCAAACCAGTAACTAGATCCGCTGGCAAAACTCTGCCAGAGCATGCTTACGGCGAAAACTTTATGAAATTCCCAGCACTGAAACCACTGATAAAAAAAACTTTTCAATAAACATGAATGAATGCTGTGTGTGTTTTGATGAAACTCAACGCAACAAATACAAACAGCCAATAAATTTTCGAAAATCTAAGGAAAATGAGTGCAAATAATATTAACGCAAATACTAAAGATAAATGAGGGCGTATTGTAAGTTGTAGTGACTTTGAATGTCTTGCGGGTACTTTGAAATGTAAGAACAACAGTCGTGGTTGACCTCAAGCAGTCCCTAGGCAACACAAGCGACCATCGTGAAAACACCCACCAACAACAAAAATCAACTGGAAAAGTTTAATAAGCTCATAATTGAATAAAGTCCAAATTGTGTTTAAACCAAGCTGGCAAAGAGACCACAAGATAAATGAATAATCGAAGTTGCAGCCGTTTGTGCGGGCAGAGGACTTTGCACAAGGCTGTAGAAGAAAGCGAAGATGAAGATAAGTAGCTAAGCAGTCGATTAAGACAAACAAAGCGCCACAGCTTCCTCGGTAGTGCGAATGAATTAGTTAAGTGAGTTGGTCGACTACACTGGAATGAGCCGATAGCGTGTGTAATGTATAAGTACTTGTATTATGGCTACACAAAGTTGCGAAAATAATTATGAAAACAATGGCTATGATTTAGGAGCATATTAATAATTTTCAATCGAAAATTTACCAAACAGAATATTAACAAGAAAACTGGAAATTAAAATGTCAGTTTACAGACGTAATCTTTAGAAACCTTTTGCCTTTACGAATCCATTGATTTTGAATCTTTCTCACTGACTTTTTCATTTCTAATATGACCACCAAAGTAAAGAAGAGGATATGACTGACGATATCAAAAATAAGATTTACAACCTTAGGTATTTGAGAAACGTATTTATGTAGTGTAATGCATACGTAATGCTAATAATAAGAAAAAGTTCATAAACTCTTAATCTTTGTTTTCTCTTCCCTATAAATCAAAGTACCCTATATATACCTATATATACAAAGTAACGCCAATAAATTTACCTATGTAGACATAGAATTTTGCAAAGAAATATAAAATCGCATATAAAAAGTAAAAGTAAGCGCCGCCACACAGCTGTGAGCACTTAAACACCAATGGAAATCATAAATCCGATTCCACGTCGCTACACCGCAAAAAAAAAAAATTAATGGAAGTAATGGCAACAAGCACTACAAGGAAAATATTGAAATCGAAAATAAATCTCTTGTAAATCGCATATAATACTTAGCACGCACCGCCGTCTAGCCGCCATAAAAATACAAGGAATAAAGAAAAAACATTATAATGTAAATACCAAATAACGAACGACAAGTGAACGTGGAATGAAAAAAATGCTAAAATTCTTGAAAAAAAAAAACAAGAAAAAAATCTTTAATTATAATTATAATTATTATAATTATATTTTGAATATTTTTGAAGTTTTAGATAAATCTGTAAGTATGTGGGTATTTAAGCCAATGCGCTGATAAAATTCTTACAGCAAGCTATACAACTCAAATTTTCAATCTCTCAAAATGTTAATTATTTATAATCTAATGTACATGTGTATGGTTGGCTCTAGCATCAGAAAATATTTCGAAAATTAAAGGTGGTAGAATTAGCACTGTGGTATCCTTGAGTATAAAAATACAATGATAATAGCATAATTCTGAGGAACATGCTTGCGGGAGGCCATTTTTAGTATAAGTAATTAACATTGAAATATACTGTGTCCCTTTCACAAAATTTCAACGAAGTTTTTGCAGCTACTTTCCTACTATGTACCTCTGGTTTGACACATTGGAATAGTTTAATCATTCGCACAGGTAAACGCAGGTATTTCCCCAATATTAAAAATATATGAAAAAAGTTGTTAAAAATTTCTAAACTAGAAACAAAGTTGCATTATTGCGAACGCTACTATTTGGCACACGCTACAATAAATTTCTGACACCGTTTTTATAGCGAAGCGTATAAACATGTGTATAAGATTTACTTAGTTTTACAAAAAAAAATCGTAATTCCACGGTGAAATGGTTGAATTTTCGAAACATTTTCATGGGAAAATTTCGCTTCAAATGCGTGTTTTTAATTTTGCGTATATACTCACTTTTTTTTGCTAACTTCACTCAGTGAAAATAATAGCATACACACGAAAGATTTATGCGACTACACTCATCTCTCTATGCTTGTCACGTGCAAGGTCATTGCTGCTAAAATGAAAGTGTGGCAACATCAACAAGGTTGCTTGATAATGTGAAAAATGTCAAAGATACGGCAAAAGTTTGTTAAATTGCGTTTATTAAAAATTTCAATTTCAGACACTACATGTTGTATGTATGATAGCCAATATAGTATATTACATATAATAAAGGGTGATTTTTTAAGAGCTTGATAACTTTTTTTAAAAAAAAAACGCATAAAATTTGCAAAATCTCATAGGTTCTTTATTTGAAACGTTAGATTGGTTCATGACATTTACTTTTTGAAGATAATTTCATTTAAATGTTGACCGCGGCTGCGTCTTAGGTGGTCCATTCGGAAAGTCCAATTTTGGGCAACTTTTTCGAGCATTTCGGCCGGAATAGCCCGAATTTCTTCGGAAATGTTGTCTTCCAAAGCTGGAATAGTTGCTGGCTTATTTCTGTAGACTTTAGACTTGACGTAGCCCCACAAAAAATAGTCTAAAGGCGTTAAATCGCATGATCTTGGTGGCCAACTTACGGGTCCATTTCTTGAGATGAATTGTTCTCCGAAGTTTTCCCTCAAAATGGCCATAGAATCGCGAGCTGTGTGGCATGTAGCGCCATCTTGTTGAAACCACATGTCAACCAAGTTCAGTTCTTCCATTTTTGGCAACAAAAAGTTTGTTAGCATCGAACGATAGCGATCGCCATTCACCGTAACGTTGCGTCCAACAGCATCTTTGAAAAAATACGGTCCAATGATTCCACCAGCGTACAAACCACACCAAACAGTGCATTTTTCGGGATGCATGGGCAGTTCTTGAACGGCTTCTGGTTGCTCTTCACCCCAAATGCGGCAATTTTGCTTATTTACGTAGCCATTCAACCAGAAATGAGCCTCATCGCTGAACAAAATTTGTCGATAAAAAAGCGGATTTTCTGCCAACTTTTCTAGGGCCCATTCACTGAAAATTCGACGTTGTGGCAGATCGTTCGGCTTCAGTTCTTGCACGAGCTGTATTTTATACGGTTTTACACCAAGATCTTTGCGTAAAATCTTCCATGTGGTCGAATAACACAAACCCAATTGCTGCGAACGGCGACGAATCGACATTTCACGGTCTTCAGCCACACTCTCAGAAACAGACGCAATATTCTCTTCTGTACGCACTGTACGCATTCGTGTGGTTGGTTTAATGTCCAATAAAGTAAACTGAGTGCGAAACTTGGTCACAATCGCATTAATTGTTTGCTCACTTGGTCGATTATGTAGACCATAAATCGGACGTAAAGCGCGAAACACATTTCGAACCGAACACTGATTTTGGTAATAAAATTCAATGATTTGCAAGCGTTGCTCGTTAGTAAGTCTATTCATGATGAAATGTCAAAGCATACTGAGCATCTTTCTCTTTGACACCATGTCTGAAATCCCACGTGATCTGTCAAATACTAATGCATGAAAATCCTAACCTCAAAAAAATCACCCGTTATTTATAGTATATATAAAGCAATATAAAAACTCCTTTATATTCTTAACGCTCTTATGTATCATTCAAAAGCATGATTATATAAAATTGTATGCGCATTAACAATCAGAGCAACACCATGGCGTATGAGTAATCTCAAAACCACATTTTATGCACAATATACACTGTACGATTTTAAAGTTGCCTTAACACGCGCTGACAAACATTTCCGTAAAGAATAAATGCAATAATCTGATAAATAATGGAAAAATACATATGGTTAATCTCTTCGGCATTATAATAGGAATTCAATGCTGCCATTATGCAAGATCAACACTTTGTAAATGTGGTTGGAAAATATACTTTTATGTAACAAGTGAAAGAGATGTTTGAAAAATTACGCTTGTGCCGGTATTGCTAGCCCGATCTTCATATGAGTGAGTACAAATACAATTATGTCAAGCTTACTATATAGAAGCTTACAACCGGGTCAAGGATACAAATGTGTATATGCGGCAGTCATTACGCGCTAACCTAATTTCCTCGCTGTGGTGAATGCGTATTTATACACAACAAGAACATTTCAATAATGTTCAAATTACTAAGCATCGATAATTACGGTCATTCAATAAACCTGAGGTCAATAGTAATGTTTGCGCGAACGAACTCATACGTAATATTCGGAACATACTGATAGGCCAAAGGAATGCGTGTGTTAATTAGCAAATACAATCGCTGCAATTGTATTACGCTAATTAGACAGATGTAGGCTTAACAATTCCGCAGCAAATGAATTGTAAACGCAGGATGCTTTGAGGTTTCGCTGAGGCATCGAGAGCAAATTATCTCTTAAAGAAATCAATTATTTAACCTTTACAAAAATATGGTGTGCAGCTGTCACCCGAAAACATGATCGACATCGGTAAACCCTTGGACTATCTGTACGACGGCATAGACAGGTGCGCGCTGGAAGGGTCTATCGGGTTGTAAAACCGCAGAGGTCATATGAAAAGCGTAAGAACGGAAATATACAAGTTTATAGAAAGGGCTGTAGAACCATGATTGGCATTCTTACTGGTCACAGCCTAGTAGCGGCACACGTCATGTAGGATGTGTCAAGAGAGTTCTAATATTATGTACAAATACGAATATTTAAGTTGAAGCAATTCCATTTATCAAACTCTACATATTAGGCAAATAATAAACATCACTACATAGGTGCATTCGAAGTTCCTTTTCATTTCTCATTAACATCAAAATATTTCATGGTTGCTACTATGGGTTATTCCATCACGGACTGACTTGATTACTTTACCCTTTTTACCTGCTTAAGAGAGTGATAATGGGGAAGAGAAATATAGGCAAGACATATTTACAGCATATTCAATTAATGAAATTAAATGATAAATTCTTCTTGGTTTGGTATCATGAAAAATTGATATTACGAAAACTTTAGCTGTGTTTGATTCGCCCTTTCTCTGGTCGCTATCTTCGAGGGCTGCTCTTTTGTATACAATATATGTATGTATTACCGCTACCTTCAATTGTATCAAGCTTAGTTTTAAACATTTTTGGTTAGTTTGATCACAGTATTAATTTTCAAAATTTGAAACAATTTATTTTCCGACAAATCAATTTCAAATGCTGAAGTTTTTTTTTCAGCACAAAAATTACTTCTCTCCAATTATTTCCAGTAATTTCCACTATAATACGATTTGGCAAGTACACAAAATGTATGTATATAATATTGCAGTAAAATTTTTGAGAAATTCATTGCCCAACTTCCACTTTATATTACTAGACTAGAGAAAACAGTAAACATTATTATTTTTAATTACTGTCTCATAATTGGATACTACTTTTTAATTGATTTCTGCTTATAGTCCGTGTCCAACATGACCGTATCTTACAAGATAGTTTTTATGCCGAGATTACTTTCTTTATATTGTTTTCATTGACAACATAAGCGAAAGGAAGCTATATACATACATTCAAATTAATGTTTACAATGTTTGAGCTCCACTTAAATCCATAAGTCGCCCGACAACTCGCACTACTTTCGTACACTTGTACATTTTCGAAGTCATTATGCCAGCAAAAAGTACAAACGCACCATGAGTACAACGCTCAAAGCTCTGGCGAGAAGATATTTTGCGCGGCCTTGATTTCTGTTGTATTTTCGAATTTTCGAGTAGTCACTGCAACACAGCAGCTTGTTGCCATGGTACTCATTATTGAGCATTCGCTCATTAAACACATCGGTGTAAAGTGCTTATTTAAATGAGCAGCAATGATTTTCAGTTTCGCTCTTTCGGCATATTCAACTTGGAACTTTGCATTTTTAAATTTTTGTATACGAAGAAGGAAAATAAAATTGCATGGTGATGATGATTACAGCGAAAACGAAGAAAAGAAATTACATTCAATGTGGTCATAATAAGTGTTTCTTGCACTTTAAACCAGCAGAGAATTTATTTTAAATTCTTTAGTAAATGTAAACGGATTTGGACATTCGCCTTTGGGAAACAAGAATCATTTTCTATCAATCTTTACATGAGTCAGATTTAACCATGTTGAAGGCTTAGGAAATGAAGGAAGAACGGCTTTGAAAATACCTTTTTGGTCTTTGAGACGGAAGAGTATTGAACAGGAAAATGGAAATGTCATCTATAGTTGAAAACCAGCTTAATTATTAAATACGCAATTTTAGCTAAATTGTTGTACTTAGTACTAAAGGGTGATTTTTTAAGAGCTTGATAACTTTTTTTAAAAAAAAAACGCATAAAACTTTTTGAAGATAATTTCATTTAAATGTTGACCGCGGCTGCGTCTTAGGTGGTCCATTCGGAAAGTCCAATTTTGGGCAACTTTTTCGAGCATTTCGGCCGGAATAGCCCGAATTTCTTCGGAAATGTTGTCTTCCAAAGCTGGAATAGTTGCTGGCTTATTTCTGTAGACTTTAGACTTGACGTAGCCCCACAAAAAATAGTCTAAAGGCGTTAAATCGCATGATCTTGGTGGCCAACTTACGGGTCCATTTCTTGAGATGAATTGTTCTCCGAAGTTTTCCCTCAAAATGGCCATAGAATCGCGAGCTGTGTGGCATGTAGCGCCATCTTGTTGAAACCACATGTCAACCAAGTTCAGTTCTTCCATTTTTGGCAACAAAAAGTTTGTTAGCATCGAACGATAGCGATCGCCATTCACCGTAACGTTGCGTCCAACAGCATCTTTGAAAAAATACGGTCCAATGATTCCACCAGCGTACAAACCACACCAAACAGTGCATTTTTCGGGATGCATGGGCAGTTCTTGAACGGCTTCTGGTTGCTCTTCACCCCAAATGCGGCAATTTTGCTTATTTACGTAGCCATTCAACCAGAAATGAGCCTCATCGCTGAACAAAATTTGTCGATAAAAAAGCGGATTTTCTGCCAACTTTTCTAGGGCCCATTCACTGAAAATTCGACGTTGTGGCAGATCGTTCGGCTTCAGTTCTTGCACGAGCTGTATTTTATACGGTTTTACACCAAGATCTTTGCGTAAAATCTTCCATGTGGTCGAATAACACAAACCCAATTGCTGCGAACGGCGACGAATCGACATTTCACGGTCTTCAGCCACACTCTCAGAAACAGACGCAATATTCTCTTCTGTACGCACTGTACGCATTCGTGTGGTTGGTTTAATGTCCAATAAAGTAAACTGAGTGCGAAACTTGGTCACAATCGCATTAATTGTTTGCTCACTTGGTCGATTATGTAGACCATAAATCGGACGTAAAGCGCGAAACACATTTCGAACCGAACACTGATTTTGGTAATAAAATTCAATGATTTGCAAGCGTTGCTCGTTAGTAAGTCTATTCATGATGAAATGTCAAAGCATACTGAGCATCTTTCTCTTTGACACCATGTCTGAAATCCCACGTGATCTGTCAAATACTAATGCATGAAAATCCTAACCTCAAAAAAATCACCCGTTATTAGGTTAGTAGAAATAAAAATAGTTTTTAGGTCGCATCTTCAACTAAGAATATTTAAATGTTAAAAATTAAAAATTTGATAAACTTGTTCCATTAGTTTATTTGCCGAACTAGTGCTATTCTGCTTTAAACTCCTATTTAAATAAAATATTAAATTTATTGCACAAACATAAAATGAGAATACCACCCATGACTCCCGTTCGGATAATGAAATCTGTACTTGAATACATAAACATGTCCTTTGGGTTTAATTACATTTCACAATTTGCAACGGCATTCACACATTTACAGCTTTAAATGATGATGAAATTACATAAGCAAACACGTGTGTGAGCACTTTCATGCAAATACCAATAACAATTAATTACCATTTAAATTCGTTTCATTATGTTTACTGAAAATTTAAATTAATTATATTAACCAAATCTAGAGATACGGAGGTCCTTGTGCGAATGATTTTACTCAGCCATCAAATATAAAATATATAAGGGAAGCAGAGATCTTTAATTGAATTTAAGTATCGTAAGTGTACAAAAAAAAATTTTTAAAACAGTAATCTATTCTGATCATTATAAAATAATCATAAGCTCGATAGAACACTCAGAACTGTAAGTACAAAATATAAAAATAACCCTATCAAACAGTCAGTCATCAATCCGCAATCATTTCCTCGTTACTATTGCGCCCCATCTATAAGAAACGGCGAGGGACGCGATTTGGTCATCAATATGTAGACATAGACGCACGAAAAATTGCCTAATCCTACAAGGGAAACCAATTTTCGTATATAAAGCTGCCATACGGCTCCGCCATTAAACGAAAATCGTCAGAGATTACGAGTAAAATCGTTGTATTGTTTGAAGGAAAGGCAAACTGTGTTCTGGTGCTTGTTTCTAAGCAATTCCCTCCACGTGCACCTACACATCCACCGGTTCTGTCAAAAGGAATTACGCTTACGTCTTCTGTTATGTCAGTGCGTCGTCGTTATGGCAAAGTCATTGAAAGTGCAATCAACGATCAGCAGCGAACGCTTTGTATTTTGTCCTTATGTGTGTTGTTCGACTTTGCCATGAAAAATAGCAGAAGCAAAGCTAGGTTAAGCTCTGTTGCGTTGCTTTTTTGGTTGGTTCGATACGACATACTGAGATACTGATTATTAGTATTTTTTGGATTTTGTTTAAAAATTTAGTGTTTTGTGCTTTACAAAAGGTTGAATTAACAGTCGGGAACGAGGAATTAAATAGAAAGTGTGGCTCAGTAATTAATATTGTATATAACAAGAAATGGATACATTAATTATTGATGGACTATACATCGTCTTAATTCGGTATCATGGAGTAGGTCATTTATATTTTCGAAGATAAAGCAATGTAACTCTCCAATCAAGATGATTTTCGAACTTAAATAAATAATACACTCCGAGAACTTTTGTGAAGTCTTTAGCCACAACCACGATAATCTCAGAAGCCATAAAGAACTTCCTAATATTTTTAAGCTTCGAGTAGAGCGCTGAATGATTTGTCTAAATCGTAACTAAAGGATTCCTGTGTACATTTAAGCTGAATTGAAACTTAGAATTTAAAAAATTATTTTGAGAACTCAACCAAGGAGGTATACTCGTATAGATTTATAGTAAGTCTAAGTTTTAAGCATTCATGTTAGGAAGGCTCCTTTCAAAGATATTACCAAAGCAAAACTCAGACTTCATACAAAATTTGGTAAATATAATTTAAAAAGATGAAACAAAATTTAATTTTTATCCTTCTAAGCTTTAAAATCCTTGTTCAATGCCATATGTTGAACAAATGAAATTTAAATAGATGTCTGCGTGAGCAAGCATTATGAAATTTGATCCGCGCATTTGATGCTTGGCATTGAATTATATTTCATTCATCAATCAAATACATTTCATATGCAAATTTTCCCGCTACATACGCTCGCCTCACGCCTTCTGACGTGAACTAGTCATATAATGCGTATATAAATATATAAAATTTGCATGAATTTCAATACTCATCTGCATGCATTTTCACACAATATTAAATGGTTGAGTGAGAGATGAGCAGAGTTTATGTGCACTTTTGGACATTTTCTGATTTGTCAGTAATGCAAATTCACAAACCGCATATTAATTATGATGCAATTACGTAGATGTGTGCCTACTACTGCCAAGGTTTTTATTTTTCATTGCAATTGAAATGCGAGTCCACACAAAAACAGAAATATGGTTTACATTTCTAATGATTACAATTTTTAATTTTCTGCATATATTTTCATAAATGTGTAGAAAAACTCGTTGGAGATAAACTTTGTGGTATTTGAAGAGGTCAGAATTCAGTATTTATTTAAAAAACAACATTTTAGGTCATGACAGCTGAGTTAGTCGACAAAGCTTGTAGGATGATTTATGAATAGGATGGATGTAAGTGGTATTCGACCTACATTCTGGATTAAATCTAGCCTTAAATCAGACAATTAAGAAAATATTATAGAATAAAGGACACGATGTAGTTGGAGAGCAAGAATATTGATTTCTGGATTATTTATGAGTTCGTAAAGAACTTTAAGGAATAATTTCATACAAATTATTGACTATATCAAGTACAATGTTTCTATCAAGTTATATATGTATATGACCTAGGGAAGGCTTGGATAGATTTCATAAATTTTTAAGGCCAAGCCACATAATCATCAAGAAAATATGTTCTACAAAATTAGGAATAAAAAATTTCATGAAAACATGATCATATAATTACATATCTAAACTTTCTAGAAATCTAGCATCAAAAAATAATATAAAGTCATAAAGTAAATCTCGAGTGAAATAAACCCAAATACAATTGCAATATAACTTAATACCAACAGAAAATATAAAATATTGGAAGCAATAAAAATCAACTTTAAAACACACCAATTTCAATTCAATGAATTATGAACAATTTCAGCAATAATTCCTAATGAATTTGCTTAATTATATATTATTATTATTATATTATTATATATATTTACAAACTCACAAATTCTACAATAATAAAAATGCCAGCCATTAAGCAACTGCTGTGAGCAACTTTTGCTGCTGCTTTCAACGACAATTGTCTGTAAGTGTAATGGAGTTATAGCGGCATTGAGTGTGAATCAACTGTGGCACACTTTCTCGATACAACGCAGCAGAACAATTATTTCATAAAACCATTTAATTGAAACTATAAACCCTATGCTCACACCTCACTTCAGTTCACAAATTCCTTCGTCTCTCACGCTCACCAACCATACTCTGTCCTTTCCTACTTTTCTTTTCAATTTTATTTCATTTCATTAAATTTGAAACAATGGAATTCAAAACACTTAAGTTATGCTGTTCAACTCCAAACGCTGGCTGGCAGTCAAGCGTTTATGCGCCACGCACTCACTAACACAACTGTTAATAAAACATAATGGCTGCTTCCGTGGAGAGGACACACTATTGTTTGATTAGAGTGTTGCAAAATATGGCTGCAAGCAAAGCAACAGTTGTGACACCAGCGCAATGAAATGTACAAATAGCATGCAACAGAGTGTCGCTTTCGCCGTGAGCACTTTTAAGAGCAGAAATGTACATAATCACCCACCAGAAAGGAAAGTTAAACATTAAATTATGTGATTAAAATGTCGGTCAGGGTTGGTTCTTTTTGTTAAACAATTGAAGTAGTAGTAGCTAATTTTCGGACCCCATTATAAGATAATATACTTTGACGTAATCTGATGATCTAAGCTTAGATTAAGTTAGATATATCTTCGAATTTGAAACAACAAACGTTTCAGAATACCCTTACTTCGAACTGTGGAGAGTAGTGTTCAATTTGGAAGAAGATTTTTGGGCAATTCTTTTAATAATTGTCGGCAGAGGTCGCTGCGATTAAAGAAGCAGTGGACACACTGCCCCGCATGGTTGCCTCCTTTAGAGAGGTATGAATCCGCTGTGTTTTGCTGAATATTAAGGGTCCTTGATCCATTAATAGTTTATTAGTATCACAAAGGACAGCCCTCAAAATTGTATAAGTGAGGTCTTCTGTATATCCAGAGATCTACCTACTAACCTTACCTAACCTAGTAGCAGTTAGTATATCTCATGCGGGAACTTTAAATGCTATTCTTTCAGCCAAGCGCGTTCATTTGCACTCACAGACGAATGAAATGATTTATGCGCTTTTCCTGAGAGGAATGCGAGGTTTTCTTTCCACATTCCAATGGTTAGAATTTTTTGTATTGTGCTGCATGCCATTTTTATTCATTGTCTCCATGTTTCATGTTTCATGAGAAATGCAAAAAGTATTTAATATCCAGTTGTGTGTAATATAACCGGAATGGAACGGAAATACAGAAATGCAACACAAAGAGAATGGTGAAACGTAGTGAGACTACAATGAATATATTGTGCATAAAAGTGCTTCTCGTTTTTTATTGTTATTTCAATATAGGATTTAAACTTACGGGGACAGTACTGTATTACTGGTATTCAAATCCAATTTTAATTGGAGAATATCGAACACTAAATTCAATGTAATGCTTTATATATGTATTCGGAAACCCTGTGACTAGTCTTCTTAAAAGAAAAAGAAAATTTGGAAAACAGCAAACTCAATATCTTATATAGATCAAACATTCCCATTAAAGATGAACGTAGTGACAATTCAAACACAAGCTAAGAAGCAGTAAGTAAAGTGCTTCAAGTCATTCAATGCTTGTACGGCACGCCTGTTGTTTATAAGCCTTAGTGCTTAACAAGCAGTGCGACATGATACCTGTCAAATGCCAGACGTGGCGAGAATGTTCTGCCGCAGGCATTGCTTGACTCCATTATAAATAAGAATGTATTATGTAAGTAGTTAAGCAAGAGAAGCGAAATCAAAAATATTAATAAAATAAAAATTTATTTTCAAATTAGAACCCAAGGAATATGTAAAAAATGCACTCGTGGTAAGTATCACCTGATATTAAACCTCACTCGACAAATTCTTAAATAGTTTCAAAACACAAATCAGAAACAATCTTAGTATTTTGATTGAAAACCATTTTAAAAGTTTTTGTGGTAAGTTATTAGTTTTGTTTGAATTTGCAAGTACTTAAAGATACGAACCATATCTATAGATATCGGACACTTAAAGTTAACTGGGTTATGTATCTAGGTAAAGCTCTGCAGGTCTCATTTTCAACTAAGAAGCGTTATCGTAGAGTAGACAAGCTCCTTGAAAGTTCTTTCTTCTGCATTTGAGGTACATATTTATATACTTTATTTCCCCTACTCTATTAAAAGAAGATTATGCTTTCAATGATGTGTGCATACGAATAATGTATAAAGTAGGTTAATAAAAGCAACAATACCTGCTATTGGTACGGAAGGTCTTTTGCATTTCTTTGTCTAGCTGCATAGTGCAGCTTTTTATACATTATTTATTTTCCTTATGCATTATTTTTACTTTATAAAATTTAAAGCTTTAAGCCAAACAAATCTAATAAAATCATAATCTCAACTTAAATAAATAGTGAAGATATACAAAAGAGTTTTTACTTCGTTCCTTATTTGAAGTAAACCTGTACAAGGTTTTTATTAAAGCAAAAGTGTGTTGAAAACAAAAAGAGAATTAAAAAAATCCAAAACCAGGTTTTAATAATTGTGAACGTAAAAAATTGAGGTAAATAACTTGAACTAAAAATTCAGCGCTTTCCTGTACACTATAACAAACAACTTGCTAAAAAATGTAATAGTTCAAAGTTCGTTATGCGAATTTGTCCTGTACTTATGTATGTGTGTATGTTCGACACGTATGTATGTATGTGTTAAGAGTAAAAAGAGTTTACTCCTTCCTTTACAGCATTTAAAAGTTTTCCTCTTGAGGAGCGCAATTTTTCTCAATGAAAGTTTAAATTGTATTTTCTTTACTGGGCAACCGCGTGTGTTAAACATAAAATTTCGTAAGTTGCCAACATAACTATAAATATACATATTACAAGAGTACGGCACCTTGAATTTAATAAACAAATGATGCATATGGTGGCGTATTTGACATGTCATATAGTCACAGGGTGGAAGAATTTATGGATTAAATTATACAGACGTTTTTTGTTTTCGCATATACAGCCGTTGAAAAATATCTTAAGAACTATAACCATATATATTAAATTTTTATCGATCACAGTGGCATTGTGCATATCTCGCAAACCAATAGAGCTTTATAAAAAAAACTTTCTGCAGTCGTTTGTTTAGCCACTTTTTAATACAGTCCAAAAATGAAAGAAATCGGATAATAACCACGCCTACCTCTCATACAAAGGCTAGGTTGAAAATTAATAAAAGTGGGTTAACCCACTAACGAAAATCGTCAGAAACACTAAATTTCACATAAGAAATGGCAGATGGAAGCTGCACTCAGTTTTTTTCTTTCTTACAAAATGGAAAATAGGCGTGACGTCGCCCACTTTTGGGTCAAAAACCAACCTCAGGAATTACTCGACCGATTTCAATGAAACTTGGTTTGTAATAGTTTCCTTACATCCCAATGATATGTTGTGAAAATATGCCAAATCGCTTCACAACCACGCCTACTTCCTATATACCAGAACTTTGAAGAAGATCTGAATCATTTACTTTACAATATATAAAGTAAGCACTAGTGAAGATATCGGTGCAGAACTTTGCACAAATACTATGTTTATAGTGTTGCAGCCCCATTCCAAAAATCGCCGAAATCGGAACATAAAAGTTTTGATATTACATTTATTACGACTTAAATTTCACAATAATCATTAACATGTTGAAAGTCATATTCACAACTGACATTTGACATTAAAATTTTTGTGTGGTATGTGCAAAAAATTAACTGAACAATTGCAACATTTCATTTACGTGTAAAAGTGGAGAGTTCTATTTTAATTAAAATGAATATTAAATATGCCGAAAAAAGCTTTGACTTTGAATAACTGAATAAATAAGATATTGTATATGCAAATAAAATCACTTACTTTGAGAGGCCTAAAAAACCTTGTTTTGACATTATTTTAATTTGAAAGGCAGCATATGAATTAATCAAAAGACTAAAATAATAAAAACTAACTAAGCCCGGAAATTTATCGAATAACCTTGTATTAAAGTAAATTGCATGAAATCACTAGAGCTTAAAATCCAGACTCTCTCTCTCTCTCAATTTCCTTTCAGATATCCAAAGGTAGTTTTCGCTGTTTTAAATAGATTTTAGAAAATCTTAAAGCGTTTAAGTCGATTTAAGAGAAATAAAGAAATACTATAGCTCTGAAGCATGAACATCCTGAGCTGCTTAAGTGCTTACAACGGACCATATAACAAAATGTATTCACATCAGAGCATATTTATTATTATAGTAACCGAACCGGGAATAATTTTAGTGAAAACTCCTGCATATGCATATTATATTATTTCTGTGCTGATGTGTCTACAATTTTCATAGCACTCCGTTGGCACATTAGCAGTGATGAAATATATAGATTGCAATACACA
Source organism: Zeugodacus cucurbitae (assembly GCF_028554725.1). Taxonomy (NCBI): domain Eukaryota; kingdom Metazoa; phylum Arthropoda; class Insecta; order Diptera; family Tephritidae; genus Zeugodacus; species Zeugodacus cucurbitae. The sequence continues at coordinate 46,129,160 of NC_071670.1, forward strand.
CAGACTACATATGTATGTTTTTTAGCCATTAGAAGTCTGAACAAGCAGGAAGCTGTGCTGAACAATAAATGATGTTCTGTATTTGTTCACATACAAGCTTTTCAAATATCTATAAAGTATAGAACATATCGTACTCATCTCTCGAATAACTGCTTAACCACACTCATGGGCACAATTTCACCTGTCTTCGCCGGTTAAACCATTGCCAACATGGTGCTCTTGCTAGCTTAAATATTGGAATGAGGATTTTAGCCACAAGCCATATCATGGAAATTCAATAAATCCGTCCTTGAATTGTGGAGTGAGAATGTGTTGAGGTTGTTGTGCGTCGCTACATCGAGCAAGTAAGCAATTTTTGGTAAAATTTCAATAAACTGCTGCCAAATATTCGAATTTGTGTTTATTCTGAACAACATACATTCTACATTCAATATCAACTTTTGCTAGCTGAAGGCTATAACGATTGAAAAATTGTGTGATATTTTCTAAATGCATAAAAGTAAAGAATCTGTCTAAATAGGATTCTTTTGAAATTCCGCTCAACTAACAAGTGAAAGGATGTTATTCTGAAAGTCTTCATCGCTTCGTTTACATTAATTGAACTTGATTGGGAAACCAAATGACAAATTCACTGCCATTGTGATATGACAAAAGCTAGTTAAAACACAAAGTAATTTTTATAATATATTAAAGAAAACATCACTACACACACACCTACCCTTTAAAAAATGTAAATTGTATTATTAATTCGCGATATTCAAATGAAAACCAAATTAAGCTCAACATAATTCAGTACAATGCCTTTGACATGCAATATACTCGTATTTGCATTGGCAGACAGGAAAATGACGACGCGCTAAAATTGATAAATATAATAAAGGCGGAATGAAGGCAAAGAGCTATAAAAACAGCAATTTCATGGTCGCCGTAAGCAAACAGAAGCAAAGGCATTAATTTTTTTACTCAACGCAAGATAATGGGAAATGAAACAATGCGTTGGCAGAAACAAATTTATTGTTATGTTTAGGCGTCGTAATAATATAAAAAAAGAATATCCGCGTAGACAACAAATCTGAGTGAGTAAATTGCAGGCAAAGCAGCATAAGTGAATTAGAAAGTAAACAAATTTAAATTATAATGTAACAGCAAACTCTTCAGATTCTGAATATTTTAGTATATTTATAGAAAATGCTTTTAAAAAATGTAAATTTCGCATGATATTATGAGTATTATCTTGGTTGGACAGGCTGTTGTTTAAGGCTTTTATCACAGTATTGCAGGAGAGTTTCGAAAGGAGACTAATGTAGTAATACACTTTCAGGAATACTCTAAAAGCTTTGATAATATATAAATTCTCTATTTGCATAAAAGAGAGCAAGGTAACTCTAATTGAACCTTGTTAATGGAATATGAAATGATATTCAATAATATATTAATAAATATATGGATCTTAGAAGACTGTTACTGTCACTTTTGAAACCAAAATTCAAAAATATTAGTTATGTGTTGGTTAAAATAAATTGAATTATTTTTTGCTGGGAACGTGTTGGAGCTCTGATGTCCTCTTATGCTCTAGCACCAGATAAATGGATCCCTCATGAGCCTGGTATACGTGGTTAGCATCTAAAACCTGCTCCGTTGCGAGATCTATTTAGCCCAAAGTAGAACGCAAGAGGTTTGGGGGAACTACGTGCACTCAAATGCAGTAATAGTGGGAGTACTCACTGATCACTACGGAATGGGCATACATGCGATGAGGCTAGGGATCCTGCCGGACGCAATCTATCATAGCTGTATGGAGAAAGGCGGTGTGAAATACCAAGTCATTTCCTCCTACACTGTCCTGTGTTCGCATAACTGAGGTTGGAACATCTCGGCAACTATACTACCATATGAACTTGCCCGAATAGCCATTAGCCGCCTCATAAAATTATAGGCTCAAAGCACTTCGGCGAAGTCTATGGGTCTTCTTTGCGATCCATATTTAGAAGTCTGTTGATATCACAATGGACCGGCACTTTCAGCTGTTCAAATGGGATCCATCACGATACCTGTCGCGAGGTTAAGCCTTTGAATCTAACCTAACCTAATCTTGCTCAGGCGGATTGAGATTTGAGACCTTAACATTGACGACATTTAGGTAAAAATAAAGTTAATTCTATATACTAAAGATAAAATAAATGCAAAATACGCACAATCGTAAGCATAATTACTAGTACTTAGTATAAAAAACTAGAATTAATAGCAAATTATTAATAAATTGAAATTAGAACGAAAAATCTACCTACAAATCGGTGTTATCGATTATGAACACAATTTTTAATGAAGAAAATCAGTAACTATATATTTATATTTAAATGATTATGTAATGAATTAGGGCTTTGATTAATGAGATTAGGGAATTTCGAAACGATTAAAACGTAATTTTGTGTCAATCGTGCATGTGTTAATCAAATATATATTACAAACGATTTTTCATATATCACATTGATATTAGTTATATGGTTACATGTGTATAGATTCAAGCAAAATGTTGTAAATTTTATTAGTCTCTATGGTATCATTTTGTAACCACTCAATTGAGAATAAATTGCACACTAATTCACTTAAATCACTGTGTGTAATAAAGCATACCGTGTCCCCTACTCCATTGGCAAATCAATCAAAAAGTTTTGCAATAATCCAATTGAGTTAAAAAATAAAAAACAACAATACAACACAGCCAATAGCCACTGGTTGCTGTCATACCGTTGTTGCGTTATTTTGTCGGACCCTTTTTGGTGAAAAGTATTTTTATTCAAGAAAAAAAGATTCAGTATGCGTTGAGATTAAGTAAATAAACCTATTTTTCAGTACATTTTTTTTTACTTTTGATGGGCAATATCCAAATAAAACATTACACGTGCCTGTATAATTTGCGATAATTTTTGGGTACAAATATAACAAATTTGAAAGGTTAGAAGTTGAAAACCATATGTGTAATATTATGACACACAATAGCTGGCAATCAATAACAGTGCATACTTTTGTTTGGCGCAAAAATCCACAAAATATGGTCTAAGTGGTTTAAAGGAACAATAATCAATCAATAATAACAAGGATCAATATTATAAATGAGGTGTTAAGTGCGTTGGAAACTTGTGGCCGATTACTACTATCTTTAATATAATATTTAATAAAATCAAAGGCAAGGCCTAAATAAAACTTTTGCAATAATACTTTGTATATTTCTAAGATTTTCATAGTTAGAAAAAAAGATACTGAGCTTTACTACTTTTTTGTTACGACAGACGATAACTTTCAATACACAGCTACTTTGCAAATAGCCTGCAGTTATTTAGAAAATTAGCCTTATTAATCCTACCTATCGACCCTCAGCACAAGCAAAGGCACAGCAAGTAACCCAAAAAGTAATAAATAAATTGGAAAAGTTTGCCATGAAGAGGTTAAAGCTTATCTCATAGAAATCAAAGCCAAATTTAACAATGAATATGGCAAAAGAGAATTTTAACTGAAAGATATTTGGATAGCGAGTGGATATTATTGCAAAAGAAGCAAAAGTACGAGAGAACTAGCAAACAACGCGATCTACTTCAAAATCTTCTACTTGCTTTCATGAAATAAATTTAAAGGAGAAATATTATAAATCGACCAACCCTCTCTCCTATTTACTATTTGTACCTATATACATACATACATATGTGCACTGTATTTAATTAGTCAATATAACAGCTGTAAATTAGCCAAAGGAAGCGACTCATCCACAAAAGGTAAGCTTTAATTTTATTTTACTTTCAGCAACCAATGGCTAATGCAAGCGGATGCGGAAGTACTGTGGCTGAGTAATTACACGCGCGCAAAAACATGGTCAGGAGCTAGCGGGAGTAAGTAACTTGACAATGAGATAAATGCTCAAATGCTTTTTCATTAATAAAACGAACCCTTTTCTAAGAATTTTCTTTCACTTCATTTATATATTATATAATTTTTTTTTTTCATTTCCGGTCTTTCAATTTACCTCACTTTTCTGATACAACAATACTGTTAGCCAAAGAAATGTTTGGCCCTCACAGCATTTTATGTGGTTGCTCAGATGAGTGCGTACGTATGCAGCAGTATAATGCATTAGGAATTCAAAATAAATCTGTTTGTGGTCTGTGGTAAATTACCAATTAGTTTGCTAAGCTGAACAAATCCAATGATAAAGCGAGTGTGTTTTAATTAAAAGTGGAGAAGGTTACATGAGCAAGGATTTAAGTTGAGAAAACAGATGCATTTTTACTAGGTTTGTATGATTTAAGTTTATGTGGCTACTAAATAGAAAGGATACTGATTTTATATTAAAATTATTAAACAAAAACTGTTTATATGAGTATTTACTAAGTAATAAATAAAAATTATGCCATGCCAAAAGGGGAAAATAAATGTTGTTTCCACGAAAATTTGTTTGGAAAACACACAATCAGTCCAATTTTGGATGCCTTACTTTATCTAAAATATCCTAAATCTACATTGCAAGGAAATTTGTACGAATGTTGTTAAAGAATGTCATAATCTTCAGAAGACATCTTCATTTTGCATATGCATTACAATTGGACGACAATCACTTGCTCCATATATGAAACCCATTGGTTGACATTTTGGCTGAATGCCTCGCGTTAATTGCATTACCGCAACAGTCAAATGGTTTGTGCTTGTCCGCAGTAAACCCACAAACACAGTAATATTGCTGGATGAACGAGTATGTTGTGTGTTCAGTGCAGCAGTAATGAAGAGGAAATGCTCAAAGGCGATAATAAAGCACAGACATACAACACAAATCAAATTCCAATCTCACTGCAACAGCTAAAGTTCAAAGGTACTACAACACACAGCTGCATTGTCATGACGGAGGGATGTGTTGAGGTGAGGTATCATATACTATATGAGACATACGTAGAGTATATACATAAATACGCAAGGATGTGGTTGCACAGCTTTTGCATAGAAGAGCTATGCATTTTGGCTATGGATAGAATTTGGAATCAATAGCCATTAGTCAAAAGCAGTCATGACAACGAGGCAAATATACTAGATAAAATATAGATCGTCAGTTTCATAAACCAACTGACTTTAGTTTATGACAAAATATAAAGTGTATAAGAAAATATATGAATAGTTCAAGTATACTTGCAAGACTATACTTGCTGATTAAAAATTAAGATATAGTTACAAGAATGAATAATGGAAAATTAGAAGCAAACTGGTTTACACTCTTCCGATGATTTTGGTATCGTATCTTGACGCCAAATGATCATGTTAAAGCCTTTTAATGACTACATCGCCATTTAAGGTATTTCACCCACCCAAGTAAGTGGAGTAGATAAATTAATTAGAGCGTGAGTGAGTACTAAACTGAAGTGATTCTTTAAAATAGTCGCAAATTTTATCTACATTTTTTTTTTGTAATAAAATACCTAAGGTTTGATAAATTTTTTATATAGTAAAATCTTACTCTCTCCGACTGAACGATGAAGGTCTATTTCGACCTGCTTTGAGCGTATACTTTATGAATATAACAAAATAATATATTTTCTATTAGAAAAACCTTGAGTTTTAATTGCTGGATAAGTGCCACTTATACACTTGAAATTCGCTTTCTTTTATAAATTATCTAACCATAATTTTACTAAACATATATTAGAATTGCTTAAGTTCCAGTCCAACTTGTCATAAATGGACAAAGCAATATTTGCATTTCAATACAGAAATTCCCAAGGAGAGAGAAGTTCGCTAACACATTTATGCACTTCACTAAACACGATAAGAAAACGAGCAAACTACAAGTAATATACGTTTGAAACTAGCGAAAAAGAAAATTTCCTTCAAACAAACAAAATACGTAAAAGTGGGAAGTAAAAAACAAACAAAGAAAGAGAGGGAAAACTTTTTCAATTGCATTATAAACAGTGTGAAAGCGCGTGCCATTTGTATTGATATTGATGCAACAGTGAATTTCAAAGAAATAAAATAAATGAATAAAGTAAAAATGATATAAGTAAGTGGTATAAATTCGTTTTACCTAGAAATAAGTATAATAACACTTATTGAATTCTAGAACGATACGAACTAATAACATCTCAAACCATTACTTTGCTTTCTACCACTAACTATTTGCACGTCAAACGCATCCGATGCTGTAAGACAAAACAAAGGCAAAGCAATATTGACAGCATTACAACGCTAAAGGTCTGCTTAAAACTATCAAGCTGTTTTCGACACAGTAATAAAAATGTACATGAAAAGTTTTTTGAAACCTAACAAACCAGAGTAAGGTAAACAGAAAATTCAAAACAAGTTCGCAGTCAGTTGCAGTAACAAGGTTCAGGAATAAGAGTGCAGCAATGAGTTTGACTTAAAATTATGTTGTGGATGTTAAGAGTTAAACTTTTACCGCACTCTTTAACATTTGGTGAAGCGAAGCGGAAGGATTCATAGGTGTACTTAATTCGTACTCATAAGCACAAGTTAGTCGGTTGGGAATTTTTATGACATTATCATGTTCGAAATTCGTATAAGGCAAACTGAAATGACGACATATATACGATATACTTTTCATAAACAAAGTCACACTTTCTTGACATAGGGGTTAACCTAAGGAAAATAACCCTAGTTGTGGAGGAAGAGAATCATTTAGTTCTAATTCTAGAGATATGTGAGCTAAAGATATTTGAAATTTTATAGTATTTCCAACCAAAAATAAGTCATATTTTTCTCATGTGAATTGGAGCTAAGAATGTTAGAACAGAGTAGTCTTAGAAACATTAATTTTTTGATAAAAAATATGTTCGCTTCTCATTAATAGGATACTGGAAACCCTAAAACCACTGTTCTAAAGAGATTAATGTTGAACCAATAGGTATAAAGTATGGAACCTTTATGAAATTTATACAATCTTTGGTTTATTCTACTTTACCATAACATACTTCATAACAGAAAATAACTAAAAGGAAAAAAAAAACATTTAAAATTATATTAAACATTATCTACTTCATTAAATATGCAAACGGAATTTCCATCGACGATTGCTATAAATATTCCTACATAACCAAAAAATTGCAAAACAAATCTGTCAATTGTCAACTGTCATTTGTCAACTATAACAAAATGTGAAAGGCCACTGCGTTATTGGAGGCATAGAGCTATAGTAATTTATTTTTGTTTACAAATATAGATGTGTATATTAGCGCTCGGAAGTGGATACAACATAGATATTCAACTGTCATCAAAAGTAAACATTCAATTTTATAGTTGACATATTGTAAAGATAATGAAGATTGACAACCTACCCAGTGGCAGTGACAACAGTTAGGTACACAAATATAAGTAAAAAGGTAAGAGAAAGGGAAATAAAATTTAAAAAGTAGCTGCAGTGAGGCAGAATACATAAGGAAAATCGATAGTCAACTAAGCCGCAAGCAATCAGCCAACGAATGCTAGTCACAACAATAACAAAGCTTACTAGTAGCCATTGTTCTTACAGCCCTTTAACTCAGCATGCTCTATATTAAGGCAAATTGTTTATAGATTCTCATATTTTTTACCTTTTTTATAGGATACTCCTTCTTACAAGGTTCTACAAAAAATATTATTCTACGACCGCCTAAATATCGACAAACTGTTGCTAAGCTCTGACCTACCATATGCTGCTATCTTCAATGACATCTACGTGGGAGTAACAGCCCTGCCTGAGCTTGAGTAACAGAACACTATTGGTTGTGAGCAAAGCTGATAAGTAGTCAATGCGTAGCGCAGGCAACCGAGCACAAGCTCGGTCATTCATCAGTGCGCCTCGTTTACATAAATCCTCATATTTTCATGCATCCATTTGTCTTGATTATATTTTTCAGGTAGACGATATTTCTTTGCTGTTCTTGTGGTTGGCGTTCTCATATAGGTAAACGGAGCTGCTGTCGTCAGTTAATTTGTTGTTTCAGCGACTGAGTTGTGACGTGGTGTTCGGAAGTAACTCTCCAGTGAATTTAGACCAACGAATGGTATGCTGCGAAGAACTGAGACTAGACCTTCCGCGTACAGAGGATACAATAATTTGAAGGAAAATATTTACAAAATAAATTTCTATGATATATTTCTGACTTTTTTCTTTCCTTAATAAGTTTGTTTTTTATTCTTGCTCAGTACCACACTTATTATGCTTCATACATGGAATAAAATGTATCACAGATTTTTGTTTTGAAGCCACAGACTTTGTAATGATCCATATATTTCAAAGGCTACAGTGCGTATGAGTAATAAAATTTATCAAATGAGATATAAGCGAGCTCATTTATTATATTAACTCTCTGACACTAAATGACGGCAAAATAAACTGATTATGTTGTAAATATAATTATATGAAAAGTGAGTAGTAAGGTTAAAAAAGTATATCTACAGTACAAAATCTGAATTTTTTAATAAGACAATTTCTTAGCGAGGAAATGATTTAATGATGCGGTGATTTGTTATGTGAATTCTACCGAAATTTCCTTTGAATATGTAAGTGCACAAAACTCAGTGTATGAAGTACATTTATCGCATTGAAAAGTGTTTTATAATTAGTTATTATTATGTTAAGCCGAGCGATAAACCACTACACGTTTTGCTAATATTATTTTAACCACAATAATTCATACCCATTGAGCTAAAAGCATTAAAAACCGCAAATGTATATGAACCACAAGAAATAAGCAAATTTCAAAATAATAAATACCATTTTCAATTTCACTGTGGGTAAAAACATTGTTTTTGCGTACTTAATATCATTATTTATATTGTGGCCACAGCCAATAGGTTTTTTAATTTTTAGCAACCAAAATGTATATATATATATACATATATATAAATACATACAACATATAATTCTATGTGAGAGTTTAAAGCACAAAGAAATACGAGTCATTGTTAATTATATAGCCGCAACAAGTATGAAAAGCACATTGATTGAAATAATATATACCTACAATATGTGTTTGAGTAAATTTTCTTTTGAATTAAATCACAATTGACAATTCACAATCCTTTGGGGTGGGTTACAAGCTGCCACTTACAGAAAGTAGCTGCCAACCCCTATATTTGTAGACATATTATTTAAATAGTATACGAAAAAATTGTCTGACGAACCGTAAAAACTTTTATTTTAACTGACTCAATCTACAGGTGTTCAGCATGTAACAAATAACCAGCTGTGCGAAAGAATTTTACCGTTAGCTAATGTGCAGCTTTTCTCACGCATGTTTAAGCATACCTGCTCAAGTACGATAAAATGAGTTTTCCAGCTTTATATAATAAATGTAGACGAAAGCAAGCAACCTAAGCCATTATGTCAGGATACATTAACATACAAAGAAGGTACTATAGTATTACTACTATAACCGTTATATGTGTTAAATGAAAAAATATTGGAATTAATGACAATCAGCAGCAAGTTTTGTATCTAATAATATTACATTAGGCGAATTACCATTAATTTCAATTTTGTCATAAATTTTCTTCATACATAAAGAATTTTCATTAACAATTTTTTCGCTTTGCTGAACTAAGCAAAAAAGTCAAATATAGAGGACAAATAAAAAGAAACATACGTTCCGTAAAAGAACTGTATTGCAATTGCTATTTTATAGAAGTAATAAACTCATTTAAACATAATCATAAATCATAATGTACCATATAATCCCAGATTTGGTTAAATGTATTCATATCTAATACTCATACGCTCCGTCGGACAATCAATTTAGAATGTGGTAAACCATGAGGAAAATAAATGTAAATGTTCCTTTCGTGCGTTGAAGCAACAAGCTTTGTTTCAAACTCATATGTCTTAAATGTATCTCCTCAACGATTTTTCCAATTTACTTTATAGATTTCCGCATTTGATTCTGAGGTATTTATTAACATTTATACTTGTTCGTTTGCGTAGCTTTTTATTTTTCTGAATATTTTGCATTTGTTTTAATTTTCTCGATTCCCACCTTTTGTGGTTTATTCAGTTTTCTTCAACCATCTGTTGCCTGTTAGCTTTATTTAAAATTCTTTGTACACTTTTCTGTGTACTCTTTTCTTCTGCGATATACTATTAGATTTTAGTCAATATACATACATACGCAAAATTGTATATATGTATAAGTATAGTTTATGGCTTTTCATTCCGCACTTTCTTTCTTAGAAAAAGTAAAAGTTGTACCCACTGACACACATACACACAGACAATTTCATGAATCTCCAATGGCCTTGGTGTTGTGGTGTGTGACTTTAGTATTTTGACTTTTTAAACACATTTAAGCAGAAAAGGTTATACTGAAGGAATTTATGCAATAAAAATTGTAAAAGATTGAAATAAACAAACGAAATACACAAACACATAGAGTAACAGTAGATATACATACGATAGAAGGCAAAGAAGTAAAACCATCGAGCATAGAATAACAGCATAGAAATTTTGAAAGAAGGCAAAGAAGTAAAAAAAATCCAACAACTCATTCAATTTTTTCAATTTGCCGATTGCAGTCTTTCTACATAGCTTCTTCTTGCTTCTTTGTGGACTTATGTTGATTTATGCTTTCCACGAAGGTTTCCACTGAAACCACTTACTGTAAATGTTTCCTCGCAGTTATTGACTTTTGAATTTCAAATTTTTTTTGGTAAATTTAAACTTCGATTTATGTCAATATTTTGAAATTAAAAGATCGGAGAAAATGTTTCTAAATGCATGAAGAATTTTTTTATTTACAACAAAGTCAATCAGCTAAAAGATAAAATTGACAAAGAGAGTGAAAAAGGAAATATATGCAGATTACCATGCATTACAACAATTTTTACTAAATGAAGACATACGATAAAACTAAGTGTTCTTCAGATAAATCAAAATATTTAAATCGTCAAGAGTTTATTATGAACGAAATAGATTGAGCATAAGACGTCTGAGATTTTAGTTATAAAATTTAGCATCATCAAAGAGAGAAGTGAAATTTCCTACTTCTCCTCTTCGCCCAAAACCTACACACTCAATCAAATATTTGCTAGTTTACTTCATTTTCTTTACATTTCTCTATCTTTGTTCGTAAAACATTGGTTTCGTAACATTCTCATAATTTGACATTGGCCATATGTGTTATTCGCTCTTGTAGAATAATGCTTGTTCGTGGCAGATTCAAGCAGATGCTGTATATTACGTGTTTGCTGGTAAAGAGAATGCAGCACTACTGTCTAAGCATCTTATTTCCACTACTTAACTTGCAAGTCTTGGCAAAAAGCTACTATATACATATGTATGTATGTATATGAGAAGCTAGAACAAAAGGCAGCAACCAACAAGTAAAATACAAGCAAATTTTCTTCAGCAAAAAGCAAGCTGAAATGACTATTGTTCATGCATATGTGCTTTAGTAAATATACATATATAATATATTATATATTTGGCGTCACATATATGTATTTGCTTGTGTGTTTTCTAACAGTTAAATTATAAGAAAAACCTGTTGCATACCGAAAACTCCGACTGTGAATGTAAGAGAAAAAGACTATTGTGAAATGTGACTATATTGTCATAGAAAGTATGGTCACGCGTGTGGAAAAATAATATGACTCCACACACTTATCATATTAAATATTTGCGCAACTTAAATAGAGAGAACGAATGGATGTTTTTATATAAAATACTTTCAAAGCCATATATACGTTTATGTCTATAAAAGGAGAATTCTAACGCATTGCATTGTATGTTGACAGTAAATTTACGGTTCTACTACCTGCAAGTATTACAAATGTCAAATGCAAAAATAATATTACATCTAAATGCAATAATTGCAACAGATGTAGTAATTATAATCGTAATAATTTCCAAGAACAAAATGTAAAAAGAGAAAATTAAATTTCTTGAATTCCATATTGAGTAAATGTCATTTACAAAACATTTCGATTCGAATACCTATCTACATACATACACATGTATGGAAGAACATGCAAGTATAATTGTATATACATATGCTTGTAGTAAGTATTGTAGTGTATGAATAAAACCTGAGCAACAGTACTTTTGTGAAAAACTTGGCAGCGAACATTTAAAATTCCCTGACTTTATATATGAGACTCTATGGTAGGTGAAACCTGAGTTATGTTCTCGGTTGTTGGAATAGCGAGCAGGATATACAATATGTATAGGATAAATGTGAGAGAGATCGAAATGCACGCCAACGAGTAACTTGAAATAATCAGAGATAAGAGCAGACATTTGATGTAAAAATGTGTTATGATACTTGATACTTGGGAGCCAAATAATACATTAAGGGGGGCGAAAGTAATATATTACAGTAAAACATGAACCACATTTATATAAGTTCATACAACAAATATTTCCTCTTCTTACTTTGTCATAGTAAAACAGAACTTTCTTGTAGTGTTTGTGGTTAATTTCCAGAGTTATTTGCGCTCAGTCATCTGCAAATAATTATCTATGTGCCTTTGCAAAATGTCCCTCAACCAACAACTAGCGACAACTTATGCTCACAAAGTTTAAACGAAAGTGGATGTGCCTCAGCTGCGTTATACAAACCGCTAAATTAACAAACATAAATTCTATAAAGTCTTGTTTACAGCATTAGAAAATATTTTTAAGTGAAATGGAAACTCAAACACTGACTTCTGACTTTATCTACTATTTATAGTAGAAATGTGCAAATGATATGCTTACACAAAGTTGTATATTAAGGATGTTAACTGCTACATGAAAAATATAATATTTTAGATGAAATAGCAAAAAAAGTTCTTTAAGGGGTTAGGTGGGTTTCAGTGGCTAAAAGCAAGGGTATTTTTTACAATTTAAAAAAAATTTAAAAAAAGGGCTTGCGGTGGACATCATAACTCATGATTGGTTCATTTAAAAAACAATAAACCAAATATATTTCGATAGTACATGGATAAATCTAGTTAATGAACTAAGGAAAAAAGGAAATATTGAAATTTGACGGAGTTTTAACCAAAAAGTTAACTTTTTTGATATAATTTTCGTCATATATAGGCTCTTCGTTCCTCTTCGTTCCTAAAAAGATAATATGTGTGCAGAATTTGAAAATAATCGCTTCATAACTTTATGAGATATCGTGTCCACCGACTAGAAAAATGGAGTTTTGAGATAAACACGTTTAAAGTTTTACATTCATACTGACGTGGTCTGATGAGCAGAACTTCCAAGAAAGCGTCTAACTATTGTTATGTCATCTAAGTGTGTTCCAAAGTATTTAAATAGCGATAATAAGTATTTACATAAACTTTTTAACTCACTAATTTGAGCGTGGGACTTTTTCATATCATTCTTTTCAATTGATTTTTCATGTGGGTATTTACACTACCACTAACAACTATCAGCTACAAATATGAATATACGTTATTTGTGAATCGCAGGTTAATTGGAAGGCACACACACACACATCTGTGAAAGCTATTTTTGTTTGGAACTAGAAAAAGTTTTACTGCCTCATTTGCGTTTCTGACTAACACCTACACGTCTTTGGAGATTATATAATCGTTATTCGAATTTGACAATGAGAAAAATAGCCGTAGGCGTTGTGTAGCATCAAAAATTATACTAACAATTCTCTCCAGTATTTTTACTTTGACAATTTCTTAGAAATGTTTGCATCTCTGTGGGTATTTTTAGCAGATAGATAATATAAAAGTTATTGATTGGCAAGACTATTAAAGGTTTCTGATTTTTTATGGTTAATATCATAACTCATAACAAACAAAACTTAAAAAAGTATCTTAGTTTATAATTTACCATAGTACCCAACAACAATGAAAGCTATTCGCTGACACTCCAATATTTTTTCAGTTACAAATATTTTCCGTACAAATTTTTTTCTGTTATGTTATAGACAAATATTTTCCATGAAATAAAATCTCACTCACCTTTTCACTGTAAACTTTTAGTCAAGCGTTAAAATGCCTCCTTTTGAAGTGGTGCCTGAAAGTGAAAAAATGTAAAAAGTTGTTACAAAAAGTCGATAAATGGAAATAAAACGTTACTTGAATATTCAATTGACCAGATGCGTCAAAAATTGCCAACAGTGCGAGCAACTGCATACAGAATGAGTTTAGCGAGTTCACTGGAAAACATATATATATATTTAAATATACAAACACATACAAATAAAAAAATTTAATACAAACATACAATAAAACTCAAAAATATTATAATTCTTAACGGAGAAGAGTGCTCTTGAATCATGCATGAAACTTTTAGTGGTTTTTACGGTTTTCAACTCCAATGTAAAAGGGAGGGCAAATGTTCATTTTAATAGAATGAAGGGAGATGCATACATATATAGGCACATAGTCTATACATGACTGAAGTTTTTCGCGTTAAATCACGTTGAGTGCACGTTGATGATATTGAAACTTTTTTTAACATTCCAATTCCTGCATTCTGTTTTTTATTCGAAGCTAACACTTCTTTTCAGTTCTCCTATCAATCTATTTTAAGCTTGCTGCACTTTTTTGCCACATCTACACTACAGTGGTAGTAGCGTTAGTCTGACATTCCAAGTGCAAGTAGCATGCAATTGCATGGTGCAGAAGAAGATGTTATGCGCAACGATGCGAGATGGAAAATATGAATATGGGCTGCTGGGCAAACTCTCAACGCAATAAATTTCCGGCGGACATGTAGACCATGAGTGTTTGTTCAACTGCTTGAAAGGCATGACGTTTCTATTTTTAGTTGTTTCTAAGGTTGTAGCTATGGTCATACAGTAATCCGATGACTCTTTTGCACTCAAGCTTTTTCGTATATTACTCATACGACATGTATAACCCAAATCATGCTAGGAAGATTCCACATGAAAGAGGTGTATTCAAAAATGAGATCTGACATGTATAGTCGTAGAGATAGATTTACAAAATAGAAAAGGAAGTTATAAAAATATTACGTGTCCATTAAGGAAATACATTAGATTCGAATCTGAGTTCTTGTAGAATTGTCTGTGGGGCTTCAGGATAAGATATGTAGCTATTTTAAGATTGTTGATATAAAAATCGGAAGTTTGTGAAAGTCCATTTGTATTCATCTAGTAACTGAAAAAAAAAATACATCATTTTATATTTGTTTCCTGTTTGAATTAAATAATTTTACAAATTTTATATTAATTGTATCCCTGTTTACTGGACAAATAAACATACCTACACAGACAAATATTTGTATAAAATTACGCTTTTATGTTAATTTTCTGCATCAACATCCGCAACTAATTTTGCTTAATCTCTTTAAATATGGCATGTTTCTCACCATTCGAAGGTCATGCGGTATTGATCAATTAGCTATGTGACTATTTCGCCGATTGGCCTTAATAAGGCAAGTGATTAGTTAGTTGTTGTCGCTTGCTTTTTGTTATTTCATTAACTTTGGTAAAGATTAAATTTGACATTTGCATGCGATCCGATTAACAAAAGCTTCAACACGTGTCATTATGCTCATTTAATTGCGACAGTGTCTCTGTAATTATCGTACATCCATGTATATTGGAAATAAGGTATGCAGGTTTATAAATATGTACGTAGTTATTTAATGAGCGAGCTTATCTGTGGAAATATATAAATATTTATTTCGCAACTTTTTCAGTAAATATATCTAGTTAAATTCACGAAATCATTAACTCATTTGCCATACATGATCACGAAAAGACATTTACATGAGTATGTAAGCTTGAAGCTATAACATCACGGGGAAGTTTAAACATACTTTACAGTACACCTAGGGTGATGAAAGGGTGATGTGGAAAAAAAATAAATAAAATCAACACCAGCTTATAAACAAAGTAAGTAAACAAAAACTCGCATATATACATATATACATAATGTAATAAATAAAATATTTGAAATGAAATTAAATGAAAGCTCTATAATTTTAAAGTAGTCGAAAATAGCATTATACACTGCGCGTCACTAGGTTAGCACACCTCTGGATCAAAAAGTTTTTGTTAATTTTTTTCAAAACTAAAGAAGCTACAGATTTGCAATTTTTAGTGAATATTAATGACACAATTTTCTACTAAATAAAACGAAATCAATAGAAAAATTAGTGATTAAAATTTGGTCATCAGGTTAGCACATATCCGTTTTTTTTAATTTTGTTTAACATTTTCGGCCACGATCATATTTTTGAATTTTTGTATTAATCAATTTAAACATTTAATATATTTTTTAAGAGTGTATCTCACCCCTTAATTAGAATTACACCAATGGTCCGTTTGGGTACCGATTCGTACAATTTTCTTATATAATTTCAGGAAATTAATAACCAAGAATATTTAATGTTTTTAATTTGTTTTTATTTTATGGAATATTGCCCGCGAGACTCGTAAACTTTCCCAACCAACAATATCAACACGTTTTCTATTACATTGATGCCCGGTGAGTAAGGCGGCCACTGCGTTAAAACACCATTTTGTCCCTTAATTCAATACTTCAATCACTCGGTCACTTTTTAATACATATGTGCTTTATTATGATGGAAACAATATGGCAAAGTTCCAAACCAAATTTTGAAAATAGGAAAATCAGTTTCCCGTACGTGTTATATATCTTTGTGGTCATATTAGTATTCAAAATTTGTAGTCGGTATATACCATCGTAGAAGATGACCCTCCAACCCATCACACCACCCCCACCACTATGTAGACATCCCAGCTGACGTTCCTCTGTCCGAAGATCATGGAAATAATAATTGTAGCTTTCAGTAGTCTGGTGAAGGTGTGCTAACCTGATGACGCGCAGTGTATATTTTATATATATTTTGTGAATGGTTCGTTTGCGTTCGTTCATATTATGTAAATCTTTATTGCCGTATTTAGCAAATATACACACAACACAAACAAGCCTATGTGTTTGTGGTAGTAATGAAGCCAAGCAAGAAATGCAAATATACATGTAATTGTACCATGAATATGTAGACTTATGTGTATAACGTTGGAGTATCCCTGCTAACGTTGGAGGCCTGCACTTACGCACGTGTAAGGTAAAGTCATTACTTTAACTCTCAACAAAATTGCTTTTATCTTTACTGCGTGAATTTTACATCGCATAAATTATATGTTGTTATAATGCAAATCCTTTCTTTATGTACTGAACTGGTTGTTTGGTTGTAAGTGGTAAGTAGAGGTAAATGATACGAATACATTACATATATTCGTATACGTATACATATTTCCGTATGAATTTTTTTTAAAGAAATTTAATTTTTTACCTTCAATTTATTCTAAAAAAATTACATTTCTCACAAATATACTGAGCAATCTGTTAAAAACAAAATCTTGCAACTGTAAAACACTTTCATAAATGAAAAATGTTCCTGAAAATCCACAGGACACCTGATGAGCGCACACATAAACCACTCGCTGCTAATAAAGCTCTGCTACCTGTCTCTGTTCTTATATGTGCTGTTAAGTTCTCTAACAATACCACATCACAAGCAGCAATGCGACACAAATGGATTAATGCTGTTAGCTTGTGTGATAAGCTTCTAAGGTTAGCGCTTTGATAGAAATTTTCATTTCCCGAAGTCAATTTGCCACACACTGAATGTGTCAAAGCAAAAGTCTATTGTCAATCATTTTCAAAGAGACGAAAAATATTTTTTTGTTGTATAAAGCGTATGAGTAACTTAAAAAATATCTTTTTTCTATTTTAAAACCCTAATGAAAAACATTTGATTATTTAGTAATACTTTTTGAAAGCTGTACTTTCGATTTCAATTAGTTTTAGTTATATATGTTCAATCAACATTCAAAATGTATTAAAATTTGTGATCAAGAGATTTATTGTAATAGAACAAGTATATATGAATATTCACATCACAACAACGAAAACTACCAACCACGGTTTGTAATAAACACAAAGCATTTACAATTCTCGAAAGTAATCAATTTGAATTTAAATTTCATAAGAATATATCACACAAGTTCAAAGTGTCAGAAATGTGTAACATGAATTTCTCTACAATCAATTGATAGAGAAATAATGAAATAACAAGTGCTCAGTTCGTTTTAAAATTTCCACAAAATATTCCATTTTGTTAACGTCAAGTAAACAAATTGAAATTAAAAATTGATTACTCTATTTAATGAACGTGAAAAATTAGCTTTGTTCGCATTGAGGAAAAAGTGTACAATAATTGGAATAAATGTCAAAAGCGATTGTTAATAATTCAGAAAAAAATTGGTTTGTTAACATAGTCATTGTATGTACACTACACGTCATCAGGATAGCGCCCCCCCAAGCATGCTTGGTTGGTACCAAATTTTCTCAATAGTATTTGGGTCAGAGCTATACATTTTTTTTTCTAACATTCTAGAAACAATTTGCCTCAAAATAAGCTATAAAAGGACACAATACAATTCTTTATAAAATTTTAATGAATTAAAAAACAAAAAAGTACAAAAATATGCAAACGAAGAATAGATTATATAAAAGCTAAGTTTTAAACAGTATAATAATTCAAGGTACTTTACTCTGAGAAATTTAAATAAATATTCACAAAAGTAAATTTAGTAATTGTATTGCACATCTACATATGTATGTAACAGTTGCAATTACTAAAGTTAACCACTAATTGCCCACAACTTTGGTCGCATCTTAAAATAAACTGTTTTACGGAAACTCTGACCGCAACAGAATTATCCTTATGTGCTTTCATGCAAATACCTACATAAATATGTATATGGTACTAAGTGGCAAAGTTTGAATGTTTGCAAACTTTTAATTGCTTACAACGAAATCTTTGGCAAACGGAAATTAAATAAATGTTTTTTTTTGTTTTTTTTTTTCCATGGCTATTTAAATCACCTTGCAACGTGCATATCTTGTTAGCTTTAGTGATCAAACTAATTTTTGGTTCTTCGGTTTGCTCTATAGCAAAATTTGTTTTCCTTTTGGCTTCTCATAAAAACTACAAGTTTTTAGAATGAAAAAAAAAAACAACTGAATAGTTGAGTTTGTGAGTTGAACTACTAACATTTGGCTGACTTGGAAAAAACAGTTTACAAATAATATCTGACATTTTTTTTTCAATAACATGCACAAATGTAACAAAAAAGCTATCTACTTCTTATTATTCTGCAGGATGTCAGAATTTCTAAACATTTTTGCGATTTTTTTAATCTGCAATATAATATGACTAAAGCAGGTATTTTAAATCTCTCCAAAGAATCTCTAAGCAGCTCAGCTCTACAAAAAAATGGAAAATATGAATACGCTATCCGTATTTTTACACCAACTACTACGGCAAGCACTCTTACAGCGACATACGGGGCAGACAGTCTTTTTAACGGGTTAGGTGGGTGGATAGCTAAAGATAAGAGCTTTTTTGGACAAATCCTATCCTTTCTAATGTATTTAAAAAAGTGCATTTGCCACTACTATTCTAAATATCAGTTAATAGAGTATATGTATATACGTAACTAGTGCCGTTTATACATACCAATGTAATATATAACAAAATCTCTTTCATTCGAGTTTTTTTTTCCACAAGTCTTCTATTACCTTTCCTCTGTTTACCCTTCAATAATTGAAAGAATTACTTTGCGTCCCCTAATTTAATTCAATCTCTGCTTTTTTAGCTTTGTTCACTGGTTCATTTGCAATTGTTTCTTCAGCTGTCTTGCTGCTTGCTTTGACCCTTTCGCATTAACTTTTTAACGCCATTTGTGCGCCTTTCAACTAATCTGATTTGCTGCTTAATGAAAGTGTGAAGATTAGTGGCGCTAGAATTTTGTAAAGCTATTTGTTAAAGTATTTTTTCCAACGTACATAAGTAAAAAAGGTGAATGAAGTAAATAAAAACTGTATAAAGCGTTTGTTGAATGCCAAGAGTATTACAGATATGCAAGTTATAAAAGTCAAGTTATTGTCCCGCATTGATGTGAAAGTAGCGAATTGACATGGCGTATACGCAAAATTTGTCAGGTAGACCTGGGTGTATATCAATACATCATTATACTTTAGAAAGCATAAAATAAACATAGTTGTAGTTCGAAAATTTTGTGGTGAACTGGTTCTATGACAAGTGAAAACTTTTCAATATACATATGTCTGAGCATTTGCTTGGAAGCTTTTTCTTATCAAAAATGCCATGCATTTAATTTCTTTTTTAATTTTTTATTGTCTAAATTTTAAGTAGTCTGTTCGAATATTCATAAAAACAAAACTACAATAGAATTAGAAAATTCAGACGTTCATATAGTAGGTCCAAAGAAGCTCGTACGGTGATACATATATCAATTGAGCAAAGGTCAAGTACGACAATGATAGCTGGCCCATCATAAACACAATAGGGCCAACGATGAGTGACGAAGAACTAGTAGTGCGTACAAACAAGTCAAATGCTTAAGTGAATTATTTACTGTTATATATCTATACTTGTTGCCAGCAAACTTATAGTGACGAAAAGAAAAGCCATTAAATTAGGATGAGGGCATTTGGGTTTGCTCCGTTTATAACAAAAGAGCGTAAAATGTGTATAAAGGGATATAAAAAGGAAAATACCGTATAGTATAGGGAAGTATTTATTATGAAGCGCTTGCTCCCTTTATCTGCTCCAATGGGTTTTATTGTACTAAATCATCATTATTAGAGCGATCAAATATTTATGGATGTTTGTTCTCCAAACAAAGAAATAGTGCATATACTTTCCTTTAACCCTTTTCACTAGTACTTATAAGCGGCTCAAATAAATTTCAATTTGACCCCAGAAACTAAGCAGCTTTTTGGAATGATACTAAAGGCAACAGTGGTAATTCATAAACGGCCTATGATATTTATTAACCCTATCACTTTGAATCGTTTTGAAATGCTTAATAGCCTTATTTCTCCTACAGGTTACTAACAAAAACTAATTATTTATGAGTTTAGTTATGTAACAAAAATATACTGCATATAGATCAGTGGAGGCGGTAATACATATATCAGCAATATTGAGGGGTGCCCCAAAATCTACATTTTTACAATATGTTTAAAAGGAGACCTAATTAATTTTACTGTATATTATATTAGCTTATAAATAGAAGTTTGACAAAGACTAAGCTTCAATCATGAGATCTACCTGATGAAATTTAGAACATAAAGTGATAAAATATCGGATTTCAAAAATCACCTTTGCTCACTCTTCTATTTAATTTGCTACTATAATCTGTAGATAAAATAAATTCAATTAAATGAATGAATGCCATAAATTCAATATTGGGAATGGATATAAGCATAGTACTTAAATTGTTGTCGAATATCAATTGTTTTTTTTTCTGTATACCAGCACAGGCATTACATTGAACAAGGATGGAATTATTTTACGAATTGTAAAGAATTTCATTTCTGTATTACAATAAAATATTTAATTTTATAATTAAAATAATTTTCCATATGCCAATAATATTGTATGTATAGAGTCATTCGAACCGACGGAATTCGTAAGTATTCGCAATAATTACTGTATAAATATATGTACATATATAGAAACTATGTAGAGTTTATGAATATTATCACAAAAATATTCATAGCATACAAATATTGTATAATGATGCCGACTAGCCTTTATCTCATTTAAATACACCAACATTTGAATGCATATCCTGTTTCACTTCCATTTACGCAATGCAAAACTATTTGGGGGACTACAATGGCCGCAATATTCTTCACTATGTTAATATGTGTACAAATAAAATATTTACAGGATGTGGAAATGTGAATAGACTGTGCGCATGCATAGGTATGTAGAATACATATTTTAAGCAAATAGTAATTTATATTTGCATTGAACTAAAGAATATTTAATATTGCAGTAAATAATGAATATAGAATTAAAATTCAAAAAATTGAAACATTTAAATTTTACTCACATAAACTATCCACACCTGAAATAAAGGGAATATATATTATTAGTTTATGTTGGCAGAAAAACAATATTTATAATTGTTAAAAGTATACATCTTTGAAATTTCTATTGATTACATTTGAAATATATCATATTTAATTATAAATTACAGTTTAAGCAAGATCTATATATAGCTACCGACCGATTCGTAATCAGCGACCCCAAAAACCCTAAATAACTAGTTTAAAGTGAATTCGATGAATTTTAAAAATCGCTGCCCGCCGTATTGTTTCTCTGGGGTTATCTCAAAACCCTGATCTGATGAGGTTAAATGGACAGATTCATATATAGTAAGAGCCCCAGGACATTACAATCTTTTTTTTGTATGGCTGAACCTTTAGTAATAATAACTCGCACTGCTATAACTCGAAGTTCTCCATAACTCGAACTCTTGAATTGACAATTGAAGTCACATTTAATACAAATTACATTCCATAACTCGAAGTCTCTCGAATTTAAAGTTTTTTCATGGATTGTGGTGATTCGAGCTACGGAAGTTAAACCATATATATATATATATTTGGCGTAGGAACCGCTTTAAGCGATTATAGCCGAATCCACCAGAGCGCGCCACTCATTCCTCCTTTTTGCTTTTTGGTGCCAACTGGAAACACCAAGTGAAGCCAGGTCACTTTGCACTTGGTCTTTCCACCGGAGTGGAGGTCGTCCTCTCCCGCGGCTTCCTCCAGCGTGTACTGCATCGAATACTTTCAGAGCTGGAGTGTTTTCTTCCATCCGTACAACATGACCTAGCCAGCGTAGCCGCTGTCTTTTTATTCGCTGAACTATGTCAATGTCGTCGTATAAATCGTACAGTTCATCGTTCCATCGTCTGCGGTATTCGCCGTTGCCAATGTTTAGAGGACCATAAATCTTGCGCAAAACCTTTCTCTCGAAAACCCCAAGAGTCGTCTCATCGCATGTTGTCATCGTCCACGCTTCAGCGCCATACATCAGGACGGGAATAATGAGCGACTTATAGAGTTTGATTTTGGTTCGTCGAGAGAGGACTTTACTTTTCAATTGCCTACTCAGTCCAAAGTAGCACCTGTTGGCAAGAGTGATTCGGCGTTGGATTTCAAGGCTGACATTGTTGGTGTTGTTAATGCTGGTTCCCAGATAAACGAAATTATCTACAACTTCAAAGTTATGACTGTCAACAGTGACGTGGGAGCCAAGACGCGAGTGCGCTGACTGTTTGTTTGATGACAGGAGATATTTCGTCTTGTCCTCATTCACCACCAGACCCATATGCTTCGCTTCTTTATCTAGTCTGGAAAACGCAGAACAAACGGCGCGGTTGTTGCTTCCGATGATATCAATATCATCGTCATACGCCAGGAGCTGTACACTCTTGTAGAAGATTGTACCCTCTCTATTTAGTTCTGCAGCTCGTATTATTTTTTCCAGCAATAGATTGAAGAAATCGCACGATAGTGAGTCACCCTGTCTGAAGCCTCGTTTGGTATCGAACGGCTCGGAGAGGTCCTTCCCGATCCTGACGGAGCTTTTGGTGTTGTTCAACGTCAGCTTACATAGCCGTATTAGTTTTGCAGGGATACCAAATTCAGACATCGCGGCATAAAGGCAACTCCTTTTCGTGCGATCGAAGGCAGCTTTAAAATCGATAAAAAGATGGTGAGTGTCGCTTCTTCTCTCTCGGGTCTTTTCCAAGATTTGGCGCATTGTGAATATCTGGTCCATTGTAGATTTTCCAGGTCTAAAGCCACACTGATAAGTCATACAATACGCTCGACAAAACCTCAATAAATTAAAAAAATTAAACTATATATACACAAGCATAAAACAACGACTTGGAAATATTAGAAACAACAGCAATGCGATTTTCCAGCTAAATGCAATGAAAAAATGCCAAATCTCTTTACGGACCCGAAGCAAAGCACAGGCTGAGGATTTTTCATAACTTTTTTATTTTGTATTTGCCATTTGATTGCTATTTGTGCAACCGCTGTTTGACCAAGCTTTTGCAGCACTTTACGTTGCTATTTGCTATTTTTCAATTTTCCCCTTATTTAATTTCAATTACTTGTTAGCTTCGGAACAACCATAATCGAGTCAACCACAGCCAATGGGCAAATATTGCCGGCTGTTAAATTGCAGATTTGCTAAGTTTTTGATTTTTTTTACTTTTTTCTCGGTAGAGTAGTTGATAGGGGAATGGTAACATATGGTGTTGGTATAATAAAGTTTCCACGAATTTACAATAGCGTCATTTGAAATAGTAAACGGGTCACATAGCAAAAAAAAAGTTGCCTCTAAATCGATGACTGCACTCATGCCCATAAGAGCATACACTAAATGTCAGCATTGTGTGCCTTGCAATCGTGTGGTCAGCCTAGTGGTGTGATAAGAAAAGTGTCATCGAAGCGTACACACGGCTTAAACAATTGCAATTGAACAGCACAAACTTTGTGGTGGTGTGGTATTTTTAATCCAAGGCAACCAGACAGTCGACTGTGACGATGCACAAGTGATATCGTACATACACACACACACACATCTGGCAATACATAGCAAAAATATATAGAGGATTATAAAAAAAAAACATGCGATGTGTGTAACACTTTTCGCACTCCCTTCACTACTCTATTGGTACTCACTTTCAATGACAACAATCGCATTGATAGCTCAGCTGTTGTCACACCATCAAGGTCCCACAACAAAACTACCAACGTTGGCTGGTATAATATGAATAGTCTTAACACAATTAATGGAAAATATTGAAATATAAACATAAAAAAAGTAAAATGCTCACCATTTGCCCTAGCCTCAATTAATTTTGCAATTTCAAAATATTTCTTTCTTTAATAAAAACTAGTAAATACTTCTATTGCTTTTATTATAGGAATATATTCATACATAAGTGCTTATTTTTTCTACTATTCATTTGTTTCGAACCTAAAAATTTCGCACTCCTTCTGAGTCATTCACCTTTAAGATCCAGACTATACATGTGTTGAGTTAAAAAAACAGTTATTTACTTTAAGTACATGGTTATGAAGACATTTCACTTTCACTTTACGTAAGTAAAAATAGTACAAAACTGTGTATAAAACATTGCAGAAGGGCATTAAATTGAATTAGCTTCAAGGCAAAGAAAGTTCTCCGAAGACCAGCAAGTTTTTTGAGTATACGAAGTGGCTGTAAGTGCATTAAGGGCAAAATGGGTGTCAATGTCACTGAACTATCAACAATAATGCAAGTAAATATTTATGTAAATAGGAGGTTATGCAGACGATAGAGATGTGTTGATTCAATATGTATTGAAACGATAGGAGAAACGCTCGAAAATGTGGAACGGATAAATCTTCTACAAATATAAATATTTTTGTTTTTTATGCATATACTTTTATTCATATAGACTTTTATTGTTGTTTATATTACGAAGAGAGTGGTCAAGTGGACGTGTTGTCATGTCACAGAAGCAGCATGAATTTTAATATTGACATTAAATAAATGGCCATGAAGAATCTCACATGATGTGAAGGAATATATTTAATTTATATTTATATATATTCATTTTACTTGATTTATATAATTTTATTTTACTCAATTTAATTGATTATATTTTACTGATTAAAAAAAAAATTATTTATGAATTTCATAACCCATGGCCGACTGAATTTTCAAAAAAATCTACTTTTTATTTTTGCGTATCTTCGTATATAATATTCTTAAAATATTTGAAGTAGATCCGATTATTACTTTTCGAGAAATAACAAAGATGCTTGCAGCTCTCCGGTTTCTTTAGTGTGAAACTTTAAATGCATTTCGCTCAAAACAATGTGTTTTTAATTGGTGACAACTGCAGCTCGAAAACCTCTACTGAGCGGAAATTTATACAGCTTTAGGAACACATAATAAACTCAGGGCTGATCGCAGGATTTTTTTCCAAAACTTAAATTATTTAAGTCCAATGAACTGTAAATTTTTTCCCGAAAATCTAGAAAATATACCTGAGGCCGCCATTTTGTTAAGTTTTGAAAAAATAAAAAAAGGCTTGGCTTAGGCCCTTTTTATGGAACTTGGTCAACTAGCTATAACTTTGGAAATTTTTTTTTTTTTTTCAAATTTTCGTCAGAACTTTATGTATAAAACCAAATTATTACTTTTGTAAAATAACATGATTTAATAGCAAAAAAATGACTGAAAATTCTATTTTTTTCGTGTCCCCTTAACTAACTATTCGGAAGCGTTTTAAGATCACCTTACCAAAGCAACAACACAGATTAACCGACAAACTAATTAAAATCCTCTTGCATCCCAAGTCACTGAAAGTCAATTAACTTTTCGCCACTTGTAGCTAACTAACATCTAACATCTCACAGCTCTCTGTGTGATATTTTGCCAACTTGGCAGTGAAACCAATTTTCAGATGCAAAGCAAATTTGTCATGCAACAAGTAGAATCCTTGAAAGCTGTCATACAAAGATTTCAAGATTGCATGAGCAAATAACGTACAGTTTTCCATATATACATAAACATTCTGTAAGAAAAATATATATTATAGAGATTCTCCATAGTAGGCATTGAATAAACATTTGCCATATATAATAAGTAATACTATTCTTATAGGTGTGGGGGTGTGTTACATGTGTATAATTAGGTTGAAAGTGTAAGCAATGGGCTTGCAAGTGATTGTGTTCAGTAGCTTTTTAAGACACATATGCAGGAGAGTAAGTGCGTTAACTTCTTGTTAAAAATAACCATGTCTTCCACTGCAACATACTCAAAACGTAAATGATATTCAAGACTCTAAGTCCCCATCACTGTGCATACATATAATATACTTGTATACGCTTGCATACATTCTGGCATTTAAGTTGTAAACACCTGTCAGTTATGGCAAAATGAGGGTGCTTTTACGCCCGTTTTCACTTTGGGTCCCCACACACGTGTGCTATACATACAACACACATTTAGGCCACAGGCAACGTTACATGTATATGTAGATCCTGAATGTGTTGCATATTTTCAGTCGCTTGCTATTCTATGTTTTTGATAAACACATTTGCAAGTTAACTGACTTGTTTAATAACAACTGTTGAGGAGTAGTAAGAGCAACAGCATGGTTAGTAACAACTTAAACTTGTTGAGCTTTTAAGTGGTAAAATTGAATCCATTTGGGTGGAAATTTATTGCACACAGAGATAAGATTCTAGTCAAGTTGAAAATGGGAAGAACACAATAAAAACGGTCTTCTCATCAGAGTTGCCTTTAGCAGACGTTTAAATGAAATTATTTGTGTGAAGATAAGATTAATGAAAATGCAATTTTAGCACATAGAACATTTAATTGATTGATTTTATGCAATATGAGATTAAGCAATATGGTTTAATGAAATATGAGATGAGAAAAATTTAAAAAAATTTAGCTTTAACCTTCGAAAGGGTAATTGCATTTTCATGCCAAATTAATTGATCAATTAAAATTTTGATTGAACAATCACAGCCTTCACACTGCCGGCTACTCGATATCCGATCAGCTGTTATACATTTCTGCTTTTGATTTTCTTAAGAAGTGAGCTACAACTCGCAAACAAAGAACGTATATAAAATTAATTAAATAGGTAGTAGAGGGAGTTATCTCTTATTTTATAAGAAATACTTGTTTTTGTTTATTCCAGGAATAAAAATAAATTCTCATGTATATTGGAGATTTAAATGTTGTAAAATCACCCTCAGATAATTTCTTTAGTAAAGTCAGCTGATACGAATATCAAATCTTGTGTATAATCATATAATCAACAAAAATATTACAACCTCAGACCCAGTCACGCCGTCAGTCGCACCTCTCATATCCCCTTATTTGATATTCACCATCAAAAATGTTTTTGATTACTTTTTCTGCTATTAAAAAGTTTTCGTGATAACTTATTCCAATCTCTGCACACTTCAGAGTTTTGACATAAAACTACAAACTTTCGGTTCAACGATTTTACTTTCGGCGAAATTGCATTAACTTGATATAATACAACACAAATTCATATACTATATAGTATATAGTATACGTGTATAGTAATTTTGTTTGCATATTTTTGGACAAAGGCAAACAAGTCTTATTTCACTAACCCTTTCAGAGGGAATGTAGCTTAGGGCGTAATAAAATCAGTTGCAGCTTTGTCAAAGCGAGTAAACAGAAATATTCGGAGCATAAAATAACTGTATACTCTTATGTACATAATGAATTAATATTTTGATTTGAATTTGAGATTAGCAAAGTAAACTTCAGTTGATGTTGCTTTCCGCTCGAATGCTATTCAAAGCGCCAGTCTTTTCAAAGACAGTGGCAAGTTTAATTAATTTACAACAAAGAGTTAACGGGTGAACTTTTCTCTATATCTAACCGACTACATATCAGTCCTTTGGAACGGAGACTATATGCTCACTTTAATAAAAGCAAGCAATAATGGAAAATGGTGAAAGCGTGTTGTCCACCACCCACATGACCATCATTTCGTTGCTGGTTTTTCATGTACTACTAAGGGTCAACAACTAGATCAGTCAACTTCCACTCTGCGCTAACTGTGTGATTTCGTATGAAAATGTATGCGCACAGATTTGACACTTATTTCTAGCATTCATCAGCCTTGCGCTCGGCTCGGTTTTGAGCGTCCACTCTGCAGGTACCCAAAGTCTTTAGTGTGTGCTTTTCCATCTTCAACTCCTATTCCTTATTGTTATGTATGTATGTATATTATCAACAGTTATTTCAACAATGAACATTAATCACATGCCAGCATGTCGTAATTAGTGTCACGCAGTGAGTGTTGGACGTCGTCAGCGCTGTCATTTTAATGGCTGCATATCAGAACTTGAATGAATTGAATGAAGTTTTGGCAAAACAGAAATCGGAAGTTAAATCAAAGAAAATTTAAGTGTGGACTAAATAATTTTTTTCCACCTGTTTAACAAAAACATTTCAACATAAATATTTAAATAAGTCTATCTATTGAACGCCAATTAAATTAGGGCATTATTGGGATTTACACTTTCAAACGAGAAGTTGAAAATTGTTCACATTAGGAAAAAAATATTTGGGAGTAGGGAATACAAAAAGGCTTGGTGGAATCTCTCCGTTTGGAGTTTGAATTCATAATTGGAGAATTTACACTTAAGCAAAGTGAGACTATTGAGATTTTCAACAGATACAAGAAGTACATAAATGTCAATATCGATCCATTACAGCAATCGAAATCACACTACGTAAATTTTCGATAGCCAAACAAATCAACAAAAAATTTTCTGCTAAGATTTACTAAACGAAGAGGTACCGTTGTAATCACTGCAAGACCACGAATGTTCTTGTATTACTGTGTTCATGCAATTAGATGGAAGTTTCACCTTTCCAAACTAAATAATTTCTAAGCTTCCGTGTCCACTCGTACGTATTTGCATCCTTGCAACAGCTTTCTATTCTTCGTTGAAGCCGATTTTTGGCCAAGAGTTGCAAAATTGTTTGCAGGCTACAAATTCTAGTATTGTGTAACTTACAATACTTGGAACTTGGAGTTGGCTATATGTCAGTACGTTTATATGTATATATGCCCACGTAAGTGCAAGTAAACAAGATTTACGTACATACATACTTATGTATTTTGAAAATGAAAATATGAAATGAATTATGAATGAAGCCATTCCATAACAAGGAGTATTTATTGAATTTCGTGCTTTTAGAGGAGATCGAAGGTTCAAAATTGTATACAAAGAAGCTTACACATGATTTTTTGAAATAGCTGAGTTAAACGTTATAAGCAAGCTCTCGCTTGATATCACCCACTTGAGATATATTAATTGGTGAGTTAACCCACTATACGCGTATCAAATAAACAAATTTACTAAAGATGAACGTAAATTTATCTTTTCATACCAATGTATTATACACTATATAACCAGATAATAGAATTCGCTGTCTTCTCATACAAAAAATATACCGAAAAGCTCCACAAAGTGATGAATATATTTGTATGCTCAATTTAAACACTGTTGTTCATACGTACATAGTATATATGTTTATAAAAGAAACAGTGCACTTTAAAACTTTTATCTTACTCAACCCAATTAAGAGCACACAATATTTAACCTGTTGTTGATTTATAGCAAAAGCGATGCTCAGCGCAATATGCTATATGGCATTTGTAAATATTTATTTAACCAGTAGTTTGCAACATTTTTTCCTGTGAAAATATGAAATTCATGCATGTATGCATTTGCTTTGTTAGCGCTGGCAGCCATGAAAATTTATGTAATCTACCAGTAAGCGAACTACAGAGAAACAAGTTTTTTTTTATTAGCACAAATAAAATGTGGTTTGTTTGCTTCATCTGCTTTGAGCCAGTGTAACTGTTTCCACGTGTTCTTTGTGGATAAAATTCGGTTTTCCAATAAATTGTGTTATGAAATATTGATTCAATTCTGTTCCATTTATGTGAGAGCAAAAACAAATGAAATGAAAAGCACATACAAAAGTAGTATGAATGTAAACAAATATGCAGCAAATTGGATATGACCAAATATAAAAGCGAATGCTAAATATAATTTTTTTACTGAACAGTGAAAATTTAAAGGGTGCAGTTAAGCTTCTGAGTAAATATGTTATTGACATGGAAATATCTATATTTTTTATATACAATTAAACTCAAATTCGCTGGCAATTAATAAAATAGAATTCCCTTAATAATCAACCCAAAGTAGCTACATTTTTTACACCATCTTTGAATACCTAAAGCGATTAGTTATTCCAACATCTGACGGCTCTGCAAGAAAACGACAAATTCTGTCTACAAGCTCCTTATTACTGGCATATCTCTATGTAGTTAAAGGGAAAATTCCTCAAGTGAACTTAGTACTTCCAGGAAAAATTAAAAAGCCATATTGGCACATCCTAATTATCGATAAATAATTTTGTAAATTATAATGACTGCGCACAGGAAAACACAGGAGGTTGCGTATACGCAGCGGTGTATACAGTTCACTGAGTATACACAAGCAAAATAACTTATATTCAGGATATTGGTTTACTCACATGTACATTTTTACATACGTAAGAGAGTGCTAGTGCGCCGTATTTGCAATATCAATGAAGCGCACGCATATTGCAAAAGGAAATTAGCAACAGGCGTCGATATGCGTCGTCTTTCCTTATTTCCTGATTGTCTGTAATTACTTTCTTCGCTTTTGCGATCAAACACGTGTCGCTGTAAGAGGGGAATTGTCAATATGAATTTGCGGCGCTACCGGTTTGAGTTTATTGGTTTTTATGGCGGACACATGAATACCGTTAATTGCAGCCGTGCGTTATTCTAAGGAAAAATAAAAACGCAACGGCAGGAATCACATCAAAATCATCTGATTTGCTGTCGGCTGCAACTTATTTAGTGAATTCGAAAATAAGTGGAGCTCTCGATGAAGAATAAACTAGTATCTTTCGGGTATTCGAAACAAAATATTTTGTGCAAGTAATAATGAAGGCTAAATATAATTTATGCAATGAAATATAATCATCCTAACTTCTACTTGTTAATGGCCTACCTACCTACATATATATATATATATATATATATATATATATTTAAATTATAAAAAAAGTATATAAATATTATTGAAAGGTGAATTTAAAATTCAAATATAATCAAATTAATCACATACAATGGAGACTCTCTAAATAAATTCATATTCATATATATTTCATTAACTTAACTGCCTACAAGTACGATTAAAAGAATTAGATAATAATCCAACTAATTACTCAAATGGGTATCCGAAAGGAAACGCAAGTGCACACAAGCGCCAGAGATTGTTAAGATATATTCACAGAAATATTTCGCCAACTCCTTTGAGATGAAATATTCTTCGCAAAAAGTACAGCATTGGCCAAAAGTATTAGGCACCCCATTAAAATACAAGTATTCTCAAATGTGGCTATCAAAGTTACCACTTCTTTTTGTAAATGTCTTACATGGGTGTTTAACTGTTGATTAAAATTTAAATTTAACTGTTGATTGATTATTAAAAAAAAAAAATTAAGCTAAAACTAAAAATTGTAATTTTTAAGAAATTCATAAAATATTTTATAATATTTTTTTTTATTTTTTTTAATGTTATTATCACTAATTCATTGTATTTTCACTGTTTTACTAATAAAACTTCATTATTTCACTTGTTAAAACAAAAAATTCAGTAATTAATGGGGTGCCTAATACTTTTGGCCAAGGCTGTATATCTAAAATTTCATCAACTAATTTGTAAGTAAAGGCAAGACCTTTTTACCGAGCTGTTTAATATGTATGTATACAATTAACATTGAAATTCCGTAGAATTCACACTAATACCTTAATGCCTTACTGAATGATGTATGAGTATAGCATGTTTATTTAAGCAGTTGTTTTTTCACTGCACAAGGAAAAGTCCTTCAATTATATACTTATATATGCAAGAGGGTACTTATTCACAAACACCTCATATATGTATTTTGCCATGTAAAGCTAATTTATATTTCACTTTAGGATCAGGTGAATTTCGAAAACTTTGAAAGAGTTGCTAATGAGCTTCAGTACAAAATGGTTTCATTTTACAGTTAAGTAGTCACCTTTTTGTAGAAGCAAGAAAAGAAGAACACTTTTGTAACAGAACAGTTAAATGTGAAGCGATGATGATAAAAAAAGATAGCAAAGAAACATATAACAATACATGTTATCGATGAAAGCAGATCATGAGAAAGGCAAAGATCATAATGAATAAAAAATGTTTGTATTTAAGCATATAAAATTCCACTCTTAGTTAACATACAGTGGAGCACAAAAGTCTTTGTTTTTTTTTACAAAATCTAACGTCTAACTTTTAAATGTAGCAAAGGAATTCAGAATCAGAATGGTATATTTGGGTACCCACAATATTTTCTGTATAAAAGTTATGCTACGTTACCGGTTTCCAAGACTACTTTTCACATTTTTCCTTTAATATATGGCTTTTATCACAAAATCTATTTTGAAAGCTTTTCCCAAAACAAAAGTAACAAACTGTCAGTCAGTGAATTATTGGCCAGCCAATAAAATGAGTTTAATGGCACACGTGCCGCCTAACCTAAATAACTTCTAATGCTTCTGTTTGTATAAACAACTACAAATACCTTACACAAAGCCAATATTCCAGGAATAAAGCATGTATATATAAAAAGTTTTAAGAATTCTAAATTTGTGTAGGGAAATGTTTGCTATTTTTCTTCAGCTTTCTAATAAATTAGCTGTGTTTGTTATTTCAATGTTGACTTTTGATGTATGCGCTGCTGATAGCTTCTAATGAGCCGTATTAATACTGCGCACATACATAATCTCAAAAAAATTTTAAGAAAGAAAATGTTAGGAAATAAATATGTTGGTTAGCAAAGCGTGTTGTGTGAGCAAATAATTAAACCAGCTACTGGGAAAATTATGCCAGACCAAAATTTTATTATTAGTTGCAATCATAGAATTGATACTACATGCAAAACTCTAAAACACGGTGATTCACTTTAGAAAGTCTTTATATCCGAATTACAGATAAAAACAAGTAAGGAACGGATAAGTTCGGGTGCAACCGAACATTTTATACTCTCGCAACAATTTGCCCCATATATTCGTCATAAACTCCAATAGAATAACGAAAGTCAACATACATATATAGTATATAATGGCTGAGATAAATCCTGAACCGATTTCACTCATTTTCATCACCAAGATACATTACATCCAAGACTATACGCTCACTTAATTATATTAAGATATATCACATATTAACCGATTTATTAGCTATTAAGCCCATCGAATTTTGAAAATCCTATAATTAGGTATATGACAGCTAGGGGAAGTTATGACCCCAATTGTTATGGCGTGTAATCGGGTAAGTAAGGGAAACGACTGCAGAAAGTTTGGCAGTTTTTTAAGCTTTATTGCTATATATTGTGGTCAGCAAATCTTTTATACCAGTTGTATATGGACTAATCTTTTGAATAGAAGCATACAAATAGAAAATAATAGTATTATTTTATTATTACTAATAAAGGGCCATAATTATAAAAATTGCTCAATTATTCATATTTGTTAGAAAACAGGAATAAAAATATTTTCCTGACTCACAATAGCACAATCAGACTCAATAAAACTTTCGACTAATCTCTTAAATAAATTTTTGCTTACACAAACAAACAAAACAATTTAAAACTTTATTGACATCCAGTCTAAACTTGTCGTCTGCTACTTGACATGACCGACATACCAGGCGTATGAGTAACAATTTATAATAATTGCATTCAAATGTCAGTCATTAGGCTAAAAATTCAACGAATGCTGACAGTTAGCAGACATGAGGGCAGCTGAGTGAAAAAATTACAAAATCAGCGCAAAATTTATTTAAAGCCATTATGTCAAAGCCACCAAGCAATATTTCGATGTCATCGAGGATAAGTTTCGCCTTTAACACAGTGTGTGTAAGACAATGTAATAGAAAGTGGAATATATTTCATTTCATTTTATTTCATATAAATTGAACTATGTAAATATTACACTTATTTCAAACCCCCTTAAAATATCATTTCAATAACGCTATGAATGACACATCACACACAAGTGCCCCGTCCCAATTTTCCACTCAACTACTCGCCATTAAATTTTAATTAGCCGCATAATTGAAACCAAAATATAATATATTCAAACCAATATGCATGTATATGTGTTACTATGTGTATTGATCTTTCGTTCAAACCAAAATAACTCACTTAATTTGTACACAATCAATTTCTCTTATAAATTCGGCAAACCACAAACTTTCTTCTCTCGACGGAGTGAAAGCGACGCAAAAGGTCAAAAATGGATTTCTAACGAACCGCACGCACACATGCACACAATTTCACATTCATCGTATTACATGTAGAGAAGCACATCCACGCTCTATGAAACTTGTTTGTCAATACATACACCAACAAAGCTTGTAATTGGAGCTGCTAGTCAGCAGACTGGCAAACCGAACAAAATCTTCTGAAGCATGCGGCTGTTGACGAGAACTTTATGAAATTCCCAGCACTGAAACCACAGTTAAAACTTTTCAATAAATATGAATAAATGCTGTGCTCTCTGCTGTACTCACGGTTAGGTTTGCCACAGCAGCAGCAGCAGAACAGTAGCCAAACAAATGAGTAGCCAAACGTATCGCAAGTTAGTAAGCGCTTTTATGTCTTAAGTTACATGCACTGCGGCTGACCTCCAGCAGGCTATGATATATCCCCCCAGGCAACATAAATGACCTATGATATAAACGCATCGTAACAACAAAAGTTTAAAAAGCTCAAAATTGAATAAAGGCGAAAAAGATAGCTTAGCTAAGTTGGGAGAAATAACTTTGATTTGTGACTATGTATGCACTCGAGAAATAATAATCCAGAACCGCACTCATCCAGCGATCATTTCATTCTGCTCCGAGTTCAACGGTAATAAGTTCGTGATGTTGGTAATAGAAGGTCTTGATAGTTAGAGTTAATAACAGTACCTGTAAATCACTCCTACTATTCAAATAGTTTCCATAACTTTTCGTTAAATATGAACCATGTTCCAAGAAATGGTAAGAAATTAAACCCATATTTGTGACGGGAATTATATATACAATATTACAGATATCTAAGTCTCGACAAAATCGTATACATTTGGGAAGGAAAAATTCACTTATATTTATTTATATTATTCTTACTGTCTCACATATCGAAAATTCACTTTACTAAAGTCTAAACCAAATACCAAGATAAAAGAACAACAACAAAATGTTTTTCAAACAAAGACAAAAAATAAATCAGGCGCAGCTGCCAGCATTCAAATGCCAAGGGTTATCATAAATCCGCTTTCCGCGACTTATTCTAGCATAAAAAAGAAATCAAATATAATCCAGGTAAATATTGAAATCTCACATAAATCCTAATGTCGTCTAGCCGACCTCAAGAAGGGTAAAAGAAAAAATATTGAAATGTAAATAATAAATAAGAATAGACAATGGAAAGATGAATGTTTAGGGAAAAACAATGAAATGTTTAGATTTGTAAGAAATAAAAAGTGAACAAGTTGTACATTAGCTATTTATAATAATTATTTAATGTTTTTTTCTAAAAGAAAGTTTAGCAATTTTTTTTCTTATTTTACTATTATTCTCCATATGTTAACAGTAGTTCCAAAAACTATTTCACAATCCAGTGGAATTGTATTATATAAGTAGCTTTGCGCTGTTGAAGCTCTAAAGAAGCTATGGGATGGTTGATAATACAATATTTAAAGCATGTGAACAAATAAACCAAAAGAGAGCTCATAAGCGATCAGATACAGCCGGTGGCGTATGAGTAATCTCAGTGTAAGTACACTGGAACATAACATATGCACAAATTTCTAAGAAGACGCATGGCACTTGTTATAAGAATATATGCATTAAAGACAATACGGTAGCATAACACAAGTAGATTGCTATGGTGTTTAATTCATTGCGAAACCATAAATAAAATAAGCAGTGAAAAATCAAAATAAAAATATGTTTCTTGATGACTTCAACTTCAACTCATCCTGGATTTGCCGTTTATGGTATATGCAAAAATATATATAGAATTCATATTCTTTATATATCTATGGCATAGGAAAACCAAGTTGCTGGACTGGGTAATTTCAATATTTTGTGGAGACAGTTAGGGGAGATAACTAAACTGAATGTGTTCATACAAATTATCACAGGTTTTGATAGTAAAAATCTAAAGTATATGGAAGCATGTGGAATTTTCATTTTAATTTATATAAATAGCGAAAATCGTTTGTGTATTA
This sequence comes from Zeugodacus cucurbitae, assembly GCF_028554725.1. Taxonomy (NCBI): domain Eukaryota; kingdom Metazoa; phylum Arthropoda; class Insecta; order Diptera; family Tephritidae; genus Zeugodacus; species Zeugodacus cucurbitae. The sequence continues at coordinate 46,165,951 of NC_071670.1, forward strand.
TATATGAATTCAAATATATTACAACTGAATTCAAACGTACGTTTATGCATTTCCCTTTAGGTGAATTCAATAATTAAGTACCATATTAATCATATTTTAATTTCCGGCGAGTATTTCTCATACATGCCTCAAGTATTCACCATATTATTAAACAGATGTGCTTAAATCCGCTATAATTGAAATTACGGTTTTAAAGTAGATAAGAACATGCGCTGGTGTAAATATGATAATCAAATGTGATAGTATTTTGTATATATGTGAAGTAACTAAATAACACTGAGTATAAATCTACATTTTATAGCCTTTTGAAAAAAATTTTGTTTAATGAAAACCTCTATAACTCGAAGTCTCTCTAACTCGAAGTTTTTTTGTTGATTATGGTGATTCGAGTTAGGGAAGTTCAACTGTATATTATTTTTTTCAAAATCTGCCCAGTAGAATTATATTTAAATCTCCAACAGTAACATTTAAACAAGTCATCTCAAACTTCGACACTACTCAACCGACCACCCATCAATCATTCAAGTTATCCATCACAATCACTAATATTTTAATTATTGTGGCATTTATTGATGAACAATAAGTTCTTTGGAAAGCCAAAATAAAGTTAACAACCAAATGTTATGACGAGAGGTAAGTGCCAAACAAATTTCACACGAAAAGCCAATACGGAGGAAAGTTTGCTAATTTAGTTATAATATAATTGTTTCTATCCCTATCTTGTTATACAGCAATCTTCTCTGTATTCAAGGCCCATCCTTCTAGTCTAATTAATATTAATTTTCTTCAATTCTTCTAGAGTATAGGTGCGAACATACGGATATACAAAATATGCGGTATGGATGAATGAATTAATTTGGAAATATATACATATATACGATAATGAGATTATGTATGGATAATATTACACAGAACAGCAGTTATTACCATTTCATACCATAGAAGTGCATATTGCTTCCACATCTGTCATCAATCATTTGCAATTTCGTATTTATGTTCATTACATTACATGTCGAATTATGATTTTATGATATAACGTTGATGACATTGCTTCTTATTGAATGCACATTCATATGCAAATTTATATCGAATACCATGCCATGAAACCATGAAACAATCTGTCAATCAACTAATCAATAAAGGACAATAATTTGTGTATCACAATACGAAATATTTCAATATGGTACGATTTTAATATGTTGACGTTGCTTTTCATAAGAAGTTGGTAAGTTTCATCAGCTGATTGCTATTTCTATCGTCGTGTAGCGTGAACAAGAACTCGCAGAGTTGTATTTCAATTTCAAGTCGATTAATCTATCTTAATAAGCGTTTTAATCGAGCAGAGGCCGGTTAATTGATCAATTAGCTCCTATGTGTAAAGTCTATTATACTAGTATGAGGAAAATTATTGAGAGACAGAAAGACAAATGCCTTAGTTCAATAAGGGTGTAAAAATTATTTAATACAGTTCTAACTTTAATGAACTTCCACGGCAATATTGTAGCTAAGTAATATCATGTGTGCAATAATATCATATTTTTATATCTTCATGACTATAAATGTGGGAACGGTAGTGCGACCCATTACTAGAAGTGGACGCACAAACAACAACATACAGCCCTGAAAGATAGCGAGTAGAGTAGTATAATAACATGCAACTCTGAAAGATAACGAGTAGAGAAGAGTAGCGAGAACAAGCGGGTAGGATAAAACGAACGATCTCAGAGTTGGAATAGACGCGGACGCGAACACACGGCACTGGTAACCTTTTTAACTTGTTAAACAAATATTCTTAACTTTTAAAACAAACGTTGTAATAAACTATTCTTAACTTTTAAAATAAACGTTGTAATGAACTATTCTTAACTTTTAAAAGAAATGTGGTAATAAACCTTTACGTTTTAAATAAACAAATCCACAAACCCACATAAATGAATATTACCACATGCTTGAATTAAATTTGATATTAAATTTTAAATGTTAAAATTAGATATTTAATTGTATATTTAATAATAATAATAAATAATTTATAACTACAATAAAAATATTGCATCAATATATTGACTTAATTATGTACTTATTTATAATATGCTTTTTTGATTCAACGATTTGTGAACAAAGTGTTTAAATTGATTGATATCTGAGTCATAAAGTGCTTGCGGATTTAATTTCAATTTCATCTGATTAGGAATGTATTATATACATATGTGCGGTATTATCAGATTACGTCCTATCACAGTTCATATTTATTACTATAAAGAAAATAATAGTTTATATATTTTGCCCAAGCAATAAAATGCTGACTATTAATCAATTGCTGTTAGAACTATTAAATTTTTATTACTATTATCAATAAAACTATTGTAATGGCTGTCATCGACAATGACTTATAAGGTCAAAGGCTGCATTCAGAGTTATTTTACACTCACTTTCATGCTGCCACAAATCATTCATTGAATTCGCACAAAGCATTTCCCACTACCTCTATCCTTACTCTTCATATACTTCCACACCCCTACTTGCACCAACTTTTAAAATACTTTTCATTTTTTTTAAATTTCATTTCATTACAAACAAAGACATTCATAAACTCAAAAGGCAGTCGGTCGAAGGAGCCATTTATGCAACATAAAGTTGAACACTCAACTGTTAGTATAACTAAGGCGTTCAGCTATAAGATATATAAAAGAAATGAATCGAGTGCATCCCCTTCTGTTGTTTGAATAGAGTGGTATAAAATATAACTGCAAGCAAATCAACATTTAGTTAGCAGTAAAGCTATAAAATGTGCAAAAGCATACAACATGGAGTCTCTACTACCATAAACACTTGGATGTATACAGTAATTTTAATATAAAATAATGATACAATATTGAGTATATTTAAATATAATAATAAATATGCTAAATAATGTAATTGAACAATATGTAATTATAAAATAATGTTGCCCTGGTAGTAAAATACTTGAAAATATTCCTTCGCACTCCATTACATGTCCAGTAGGATAAGCGTAAGCAGAAAAATACAAATTAAACCAAATACAACGAAAATTCAAAAAGTTAAACAAGCAAATCTAAGAGGCAGGAAGTAGAGTAAAGTGCTTCAAGTTATTTAACGCTTGCACACCACACCTGTTGCCTGTGGAGGTAAATTGAATGAAGCAACAGCGAAAGTTTAAAACCTAAGTGCACTGAGAAATTCTGTGACATAGCAACTGTCACATGACGGCATAGCTAAAGGATGCTCTGTTGCAAACAATGTTTCACTGCATTATGTATAAATACATATACATATATTATTTAAGTAAGCAATTACGTGCTGGTTTTAAGTACACAAGATTCAATGATTAATAAAAAACTTTTAAGCCATAGTTGGAGGGTCCTGGCAGTGAAACCTCGACCTAGTCAGAATAAGGTTAATTTTTATAAATTTTTCATATTAAAATTGAGAAAAGACAAAAAAATTTAGTGAGAAAGTTTAGCATCAGACTTATACAAACTTGGACATTACTTGCCCAGAGACAACCATTTAAAAAACAAGTCTGGAGTTACTATGTATAGAAAATACCGATCGTATAGGTTAATTATTTTCCAGAAGCCTTCTACATATCAAACAATTAAAGTTCACTGGGTTGTTGTGTCTTAAAAAGCCTTAAATTTTTCTCTTTTTACGGTGTCAGTTATTGCAAAGCATCAAGTTGGCAGCAATGGCATTTCTTTCTGCATATTAAATATTCTATTTTCCGTTTGAATATTATACAAGAAATATCATTTTATTGTATGTGTGAAGTGGACCAACAATAGTTGCAAATAAAGAACTTTTTATTTCTTCTTTTGCTTTACTGAAACGTTGAAACACGACAACTTGACTTCCTTTAAAACTCTGTGTTATCCAATTTTGAAATTTAAATTGAAATTTAAAATTTTAAGGTCGAAATAATTGTATGCAAAATTTAAGGGAAATTGAAAGTTCATTTTGTGAAATTCCGCCTCTTCTTTAGAATATTTATCGCTGCCTCGTTCCAAAAGCACATATTATTTATAATTTTGTTACTATAGGAAAAAGTGTTCTATAAAAGGTTCAATAAAACTATGGATTTGGTGCTACCCCACTCTTATTTACTAATCGTTAGCCACATTTTAATTGATATGAAAACAATGTTTTTTAAGAAACAGTCATATCAGAGAAATATTTGCATGAATTTCTTAACAGAAGTGGAGAGAAATTATCTTCACTAAAGACTCCTCAACAACAACATAAATGCATCTATAAAACAGCTATTATATAAATAAATATGTGTATTTGTTTTCAGAGTATAATAATTCTTCGGTTTCTTTTGCAGCAATTAAAAGTTTTTCCACTTGATAAAATACCAACCATAAAAGTTAAAATTGAATTTTCTTTACGAGACAGCCATGTGCGATAAACTTTAATTACAGAGTGTTATATACACATTGATTTATATGAATGTAATATTTATTGAGATACTTGGTCAAATGAGCAAAAATAATTCACGTGATTTAGGGCTCATAAACATGCTTTGTTTGAAAGCCATATATATTTAATTTATTTGGAATTTTATACAATAGTTACTAAAATTAAATTCCATTAAAAAAATTAAAAATAAACACATATAACAATGGCATCAACTTGTAATTTATACCTTAAAAAGTTACCCAGAATAAATTAAAAGCTTGTACCCTAACTGAGGTAGTTCAAGTAGTCACCAAATTTTGATAAAAAAATGTGAATATACATAAAATAATATATAATATGTCAAGGAGTTTTTTCATATTTAAATTATTGATAATCACAACTGACGACCCTTATCAATTTGACGTACAGTCTAAAGAAGATATTCAAAGCATTTAAGGTCATACAACTATTTATAACATAATAAGTTTCAGTTAGCAGAACATCAAATTGAGTAGAACATCTCTTTGAAAACCATGAAATCCTCAGTATTTTGCCAAACATTACACACTGTAACAAATATAAATAAATATCATCATGCGTATATATAAGTAAGTATATTAAGTACATATATACTTATTCACACATTTACCTAGAACCAAATACTTTCACATTTCATAAGAGCACACTTCGCTTGTCTGCGCTGAAAAGCTCCTTTTATGAAAAAGGTGCGATAAAAGGATACATAAATAAAACTACAACAACTGCATATACTTTCAGTATGCTGAATTGTTCAAATCTCGAGTGATAACACACCTCTTTCATGCATACACAAAGGTCTTTCATTTAGCTTTCACCAAAAAAACAAAAATAATAAATGTGTGGATGTTAGTGCGCACGTTGACACAGGCACACATATGAGCAGTTAATTTTGAGTTAGCATAAAAAAACAATCATAAGGTCATAATTTGTGGTCTACATAAATGCCCCTAAGTGCCATAACTTACATTTAATGGAAAACGTTAGAAAAAGGCGCCGTGCGTGCATTTTGTTTTTTTTTGTGTATAGAAATATATACCTATAATTGTAATTTTTTCGGTTAAATACTGATTTTTATATTTTCCCACAAGTTTTTATAAACCTATACAATCTGGGTCAAAGCGTAATTTTTGTGATGCGCATTTAATGCACATAGATCGTTTTTCGCCTCGAAATTTTAACTAAAATCAGGAATAGTGCGTAAAAAAACATTACCGAGACCATGAAGCATAATATTGAGAAGAACAAATTGTAATTTTCCATTAATATTTTAATTCTCCTCAACCTCAATAAAACTACTGCATTTAATAAAATAATCAAAAAAGTTACTTACACAATGGAAACAAAAACGTCAGGAACTAAAAATAGAAATACTACAAAAGGTACTATTTAGAGGTATGGGTTTCAGTAGTCAATGGCAGAAGTAAATTAGCTCAAAGAAGTGCAAATTAACACAAATTAACCACAAAGACAATTGCAATTTTCTTTACTTTTATGAAGGTTATCTATTTTCCATTTCTGGAAAATGGTGTGGTGGTACACTATAAGTACAATAAAAAAAGGAAACTGTTTTCTTCCGGCTTTCCACATTTTGCTAATAAATTAAACTCAAACTCAAGCGGTAAAATTTACAAAATATATGTATGTACATGAAATTGACTTTGTGGTGCTGGTGGGTTGTTATATGCCACAGTGCCAAATACCTAGAAGCGTTATCGGTGCAAGTGCATTACATTACGTGGCGATCACTTTATTCACATTGTTAGTCCTTGGGCAGGACATTTTGATTGAGTGCCTCACGCTTATTGCATTACCGCAAGAGCCGAAGAACCACGACCTGAGCACACCAATAAACACGATACAACACTAATGAAGAGGAAACGCTCAAAGCTATAGATATACACTAGCTACTCTACAGCACACCAAATTCCAATAAATCTGATGCAACAGGTAAAGTTCAAGGGCATATGAAACGCCTACATGGCCTTAATGTTCTAAATGAAAATAGTAAAGTATTGAAGTGAATATCACAGAGGCATGTGTGTATGCAAGTACGCAAAAATGTGGTTGCAAACTCAATTCAAATCAAATTCAATTTGCTAACAGTGCCCTAAGCAGCGAGGGAGGTGTATAGAATATAAATAGATTCATAAACAAATCAACTCAGTGTATTGAGTGTCCATATATCGATACAAGTTCGTCTGAAATCAGACGTAAAGAAAATAGGAACACTTCGTAAACTTGGAACCCGTTAAAAATGTTGCTATATTAAAAATTAGTAATATCCAAGTTCTTTAAATGAAAGAGATGAAAGAAAAAAATATGTCCAAAAACTATTTTACTCAAAATATAAAAAAATACTGAAAGAAAATATGAAAAAACATCAATGCAAGGTTTTATCCGTGCCTTTAGCCGCAAAATTTGCACGTCAACAGCTGTAGCAATTCAACTCAACTGAAACGTAGTAGTCATTCGTACTATTAGTGAAGAGAGATATTCGTAATACATTCAACTGGTTATATTTATATACAAGGAAACGTAAATTGCATAAAAAATCCCAACCTATTATTAAAATCGTTTGTCATATTTAAATTTTTCGTATTTTTTCGACGGTTAAAGATATTGGAACATCGCTTGGTAAATTGTATCGAAACTTCGGAAAATTTGCGTTTTTATGTTGTTGAATAAGTACTTATGGGGTCGCCCTTTTACTAAGCTGTAAATTTTATATATTTAGTGCTATTCACCTATTCTTTCTTCCTAGACTGAATGACCGCATGCTGAGAAATGTGGTGTTGGATTCGACTTATGAAAAAATGTAAGGCGTGGCAGGAAGTACACTACTAAGACTGATATAATTCAACACGAAGATAAAAAGGACATAAAGATGTGATTTTAAATAATATGGATAGTCTCTCAGTCAAATGCGTGTGTTCGTGTATTTGTAGTGGAACTAATCGACAATCCATAAACATTTCGCATCGACGCCTAATTACCATTGCCTTAATTCGGCTACTCACCACATATTTAAATACTGGCATAAAACAAAAAAATAGACGATAACTGCGCGCATGCAGACATCGCTATCAACTTGCTTCTGGTACTAAAAATAAAACGAACAGAAAATGAAATGGCAAACCAAACCAAAACCCAATCAAAACAACTGCATAGCGCCCACTGGCGCAAACATTGACAACTTGTTGAAGACGGCAGTCAAGCAATGAATTTCAAATAAAATAGAAAAAAGTAAATGTGGAGCATTGCGATAAAGTGGAATTGGCGCCATTCGAATGAAGCGGGTGTGCTATTGAAATGATGTTGCTTCTTATGATGGCGATTTTACTACAGTGGAACTTCCATAATTCGAACAAAGGCATAAGATACAGACGTTATCAATACACTTTGCAATAGCAAAGTGCAACAAACAATATTACAGAAGACATGTTTTAATGTATTTAAATAAAACTTTTGGCGAAGTAAATAATTAAAACTGTGGGTAAATCTATATTTTATAGCTTTTGAAAAATTTATGTTTAAATGAAAATTTCTATAATTCGTAGTGTCTTTAAATCGAAGGTTTTTTTGGATTATGGTGTTTCGAGTTAGAGAAGTTCCACTGTATATACTAATACTACAAAAAAATACGTTAAAATATTACCCATACGCCCCAACGAACATATACTATTATAGTAGGTACATACAAATGTTCGTTAATAAGTGTATGCTTGTGCACCCTCACTATATAAAAATATCACATATAGCTCTACGTTAATGCACAAATATCAACAACAAAGCGTTGAAGCAACAAGTTTACTTTCCAACTTGCTTTTCATTCATGATTTCAGCAAACATTTCATGCAATGCTTCAGCTCGGAATTGCTTACATAGATACATATCACATCTTCGTGTTCGGGCATTTATTTTCACACGTAAAATAATATTTACCAAATTTTTCGTTTTTCAACTCTCTTATTGTTCTTTTATTTACATCGATTTCCTCGATTTCTTTCAACCATCTGTTGCCTGTCAGCTTTTCGTGTGGCTTTAGCGTTTACTAGTTACTTTTGTGCTTTTTTCGATTTTACAAGAAATCCAACAGAAGGTTATGCATTAATGATTTGCGTATATATTCGTGGTTTTTTATCGCCTCCATACTTTTCTGACAAAACTAAAAGCTGTACACGATGGTAATTTACTTACAAATAGTTTAAATATTCGCACATTAAATCGCCAAGACCATTGTTAAGAAACAAGCATATTGTTCTTTTCAACCAACTGTACAATAGCTGTTAGTTTTTCGTTACTTTAATATATTTTTATTTTAGATGATTTAATCTTTTTATGAAAGATCTTTATTATTATGCGACTACTGTAGCTGTATTTCAGCATCATTTGCTTATGCTGCCTTATCTCCCTAATTTGATTGCGAAAATATTTCATATCCCCAACTTCAATGCAAACTTTTGCAGTGACATTGTGTGTAAAGCAAGTGGTAACAATTCTTATATCAATATGAATAAAGACCTTTGATTTCAAACACCTGAGATGTACACGTGTTGGTATGTATGAAGTATATGTGCAATCGATAACTTGGCAACACAAGTAAAATACCAATCACACAAGCATGTGCGTATGTGTTTATGAAAGTTGTTTATTCTGTTACTAGAAAAGTTTTGTTGCTTCTTTTGCTCATTCCAATAACACTAACACTATACTTGTGCATTCTGGTATCGTTATTCGCATATTATAACAAGACAAATAGCCGTAGGTGTTGTGTTACAACAAATCCCTTAGCTATAATTTTCCCTTATACATGATTTCACAATATCTTTAGAATTTGTACATCACTGAATGTCGATTATTATTCACATATGCACATATGTTCATATAGAATACAGATATATAGCAATATAAAAGTTATTATTATCGTAGATGGAATTTATATAAGAAGGAATATAGGATATGTACATAGTGTACCATGGTGGAGGTGAGCAATTAATGGGTGATATTTGGAGTGCTATTTTCTATTGCCAGCATAACTATTCTCTTATTGGAGAGTTCAAAAAGTGTGTGAATCTATATTTGATGAAAAGTCATGATATTTCAAACACGCTAATTATCATTGCATATATTACTATAGATTTCTAAAGTAGCTGAGCACTTGGTGATGTTGGATTTTTAGTTATAAATACTTTCAAAACGATAATTTTAAATAAACAATAAATATATTTATAAAATAATGGCGGAAAATTCTCACTCACCTTTAAATATTAACTTTTTAAGTACCTGAAAAGAGAAAAACGGAAAATATTAGTAAAAATCTAGTGTAGAATATAAAAAGATTTCTAAATATAAAAAAAAATATGATTAACTAATAATACCCATAAATTTTAATAATTATGGAATAATTAACAAGAACGTCGCACTTTTCTAAAATAAAAAAAAAATATTTGTGTGAATTAAATTCATTACAAGATCATAATCGTTTGTGAAGATTCTTCATTGACTTTATTACATTGACATTATTACACTTAATTTAATACCAACCAACTTAATAGTGCCTTTGACACTTAGAAACCCTACAAAATACTATGGAACATAGATGCTTGACCGCATTTACGTTTCCGAGTGTTTACTAGCAATCAACAACAAACAAATCTTTGGCTAATTCTTAAGTGTACTTAAGTAGTAATTATCGCAATAATAACAAGTTAAAAGGAGCTTATAAGTGAATGCAGTGTTCTCTAAATTGTTTGCTACAAAACTTCGCAACCGCAACTATAGATAAGTGTAAAGACCTGTAATTACAAAAACGAATGGTAATAAGCTTAATGTGTGCGAAATATTACTAAGAAGTAAAGTAAGTTAAATTATTTAAAAGAACAATTAATTTTAATTTGGTTTCTATTATCTATTTATATTTTGTATTTTGAATTTGAACCAAACGGTGCTGAATTCCTTAAAATATGTACATATGTTCGTATGTCGAGATACATCAACCATAGATATCACTCGAGGCTCAGTTGGACATACACCCATTGGCATTCATAAATACATTAAAACGCCTGTTAGGAATTTACCAACTTTCCTAAAAGGTTGTGCGTTAGTATGTACAAAGGATAAGCACGATTGCATCATGTTTGAGTAACCTGGCACTTGCAAAACTGCACTTACTCGCTTGTGAGGTAAAACCATTAGTTTTAGTCTAAACCAAATTGGCTCTCCTTTTTACTAGTATGTCAATTTTACGGATCACTTTTCAAAAGTAACCTTTTCGAAAACTCTAGAGCCAACTAAAAAAGCTGTCATTCGCTGTTAATCCAGTGCCGTGCCACACGGCGAAGGCTTTATAACAACGGCATTCAAAATTTGGGAAGTTCATATGAATAACCTGACAGTAAAACCTCCCACAAATATATTCATATCTGGCTAAGGCACATTACTACAAGAAAATATTTAAATGAGTAACATCCCTTCACACAATATGTATGAATACGTATTGTATGTTTGTACAGAATGCAGTTTGGTATCTACATTCGTTTGTACTTGACGACTGTGCTTTTGTGGCCTACAGTTCTTGATGCTGTCTTTCAACTACTTTGAAAAGTGTTCACTTGAGTCAATTCATACCCTGTGGCGTTGCGTATACCTTTTGTACGTTTATCAACTCCGATTCGCTTGTATAAATTTCCAGAGTCGTGCTTCAGTATACGGGGATAACTCGTCCATGCATTCAACTTTAATATGCCATTCACTCTAATTGTCGCAATTCCGCTTCTTTATGCATCTTACGTTTTTATTTAGTTCAATCAATTCAATCCAAATCCGTTGAAATTCAACTTTTACCACCTTTTTGTCCTCTCCGAGGAGTTTCGTGCGCTTTACACTAAAAATATTGAGCCTAAAGTAGAATAATACCACTATTGAAAGTAAAACACTTCTTCTTCTTCTAACTGTATATCTTAGTTTGATCTTCAGCAATTCATAGAATTCCAGATATGATCAAGATTATAATATAGCAATGTTGAAAATTATTCATTCCACTATTCTTACTATAGACGGGGATCCGAGCATTTAAACTTATGGCCAAGAAACATGTTCTATAAGCTAATATTTTTATAACAATATAATAATTAATATATAGTCCTAAACACGCACATAATTTTTTCAATTGTCCTCTGCTTTTAATAAAAGAATACTAATATTAACGGTATATTTTAGTTCTTTACTTACTTGCTTGAATCTACACCAATTTATTAATTTCACATATTATTTTCGACATTTTAGTCTAATTTTCAAGCACTTGTAATCAAACACTTTGGATGTTACGTCACTTAAAATCAGTTTGATATTTTCCACAACACAATTATCTACACTTTTCCTCTCATTTAATTATTCCAACCTATTTACATACACACATATTTAATACCCTTAAACATTTGTTCATGCTTTTGCAATTCTCTGTTTTTTTTTTTTTTACTTTACACCACTCGTAAAAGGTTTTTCGTATTTAATTACATTTTTCTCATTTTACACTAAATGCACTGCGAATGAATTTTTACGATCGGCTCCACTTGTTTATATTAAATTGGCACGAATTACCTTTGCTGTTTACCAAATCATGTTGATACATGCATGCAAGACAAGGCAATGTTCATTTATGCATGCTGAGGTGAGCAAATGAAACGAATGCTTATGCAAAAGTGACGTGATTGCATGTTAACATTTTGCATGAATTTATTTATAACACAATTATCATTATTTCATTTTCACTAGTTTATTTTCTCCCAATTTACTATTCATTTCTTTTCATTATGTTCACTTTTAATACGAATTTTCTCATACTACACCGAATGCACGGATTTTTCGCTCGGCTCCACATGCTGTTTACCCCACATAAACACGATTGACCACAGCCTTTGTGGTAAATCAAAATAAGGTGTTGTTTGTTATTGCATGCAAAGGTGAGCAAATTACAACATTGACAAGATCAAACATGAACCCGCGCTCATGCACCAGTGAGGTAATTTTTTACAAGCATTTATTTATAATACAATTATAATTATTGTGTTTTCACTAGTTTATGCTCTCAAAATTTACTATTTTATTTGTTGCACAACACCTCTTTTCATTATGTTCACTTCAATAAGAATTTTCTTTTACTGCGCCGAATGCACTGATTTTTCACTCGGCTCCACATATTGTTTACCTCACATTGACACAATCAACCACAGCTTTTGTTGTAAGCAAATCACGCAATTTCTTACTAAAAGAGGTGTTGTTTGTTTTTTGCATGGTGAGGTGAGTAAGTAATGAATATGAAGGTATGTGTAAATAATAATTTATGATCGTGCACACATTTAATACGAAATTTGACAATTCTAATTTTATTTTTTATGTACGTGTATGTCTTATTTTTTCGAGAACAACTTATGTATGAATGAATTCTTTAAAAAAATGCCTTCCAAATTAGTGATTGTTATTAAATTAAAATAAATAATTCGTTGGATTATTTTTATTATTATAATAAAATTGACACGAGACACGAATTTCTAATATTTGGAGTGAAATATTTATGTATTATATTTAGCCAGCAAACTAATGATCTTTTATAAAGGTTACTTGCTAAAGTAGAATACATTAGATTATACACATGTAGACATATTTATGTAATTCAAAGTTAGGCTTATAAACGAAAAGTAAATATTTGTTTGTTTTTAAAACAGGGTAAATCACATTTTCTAATTACAGATTTAAGGACACTACAACAATTGGACTATGAAATCGAACAACGCAAATGACAGAAAACAACAACAACTAATTATAAAATTTTTTCTAAGTAGATGTAAAAAAGTTAAATGAACAATTTTACTGAAATTTCGCTTACAAAGAGTCTGATACATCTACTCACCTACACAAACATAGCATTTACAACTATTGTAAAGTTTGTATGTTTGCAAAGTTTTAGTTCCCAATTATTGGTATGTATGTATATGTACTACGTAGGTTGAAAAGGTTTTAACCTAAGAATTCAACAACAATCGATACCGATTGGATAATATGATGCCTCAATGTTTTGAAACTAGGCATTTATTTACATTTTTTTTAATATTTCTCCAGCGACCCACTTTTTGCGTATAAGAGGGAGGAACTAGTCGATACGTACTTTTCAGGCCAAATAGGCAATTTCAAGCTTTGTGAAGAATGTGCGATACGACACAATTAAGACATCAATAGGAATCCAACTACACATAATATAATACAATAGTAAGGAAAAGGTCAAGAACAATAAAGAAGGAACCGACTCATCAAATGGTCGATAAGCCAGTACTGTACTGTCCGCAAAAAAGTGATATGCTTAAGTGAATTACGTAATATTACAAATATTTGTTAGCAACGAAAGAGTAAAGACAAAATGAAAGCGTACATTTGTGTTCAGAGTAAACGACATTGTATTAGAATGAGGACGTTGATAGTTCCGATAGATAGTAAATAAGAAATAGTAAATAACAAGAGCTTTTATTGTGAGTCGCTTGTGCCCTTTATCTTCTGCAATGAGGTTTGCTGTCCCAGGTTATCATTGTTATAGCGAATCACATTCAAGTTTAATGCGTGCAACGTTCGAAGAGGCTAGCAATTTACTTTTCCTTCCTTATAATTTGTAGCCACTTACAGTCGACTCACATACATTTCAAGTTTCGCTAAATACCAGCCTTTTGAAATTCTACGTTGAAAGCGGTACACTAACTAAGGACAGAATAGTAATTGGCAAAATTACTTTGATACTTATTAACCTTTTTTGTATTTGTCTTTGTATGTATGTGATTGGCGTTGCAACCGTTTAGCCGGTTATAGCCGAATCGACGATAGTGCGCCACCTGTCTCTCTCCTTCGCAGTTCGGCGCCAGTTGGAGATCCCAAGTGTAACCAGGTCGCTCTCCACCTGGTCCCTCCAACGGAGTGGAGGCCTTCCCCTTCCTCGGCTTCCTCCGGCGGGTACTGCATCGAACACTTTCAGGGCTGGAGTGTTTTCGTCCATTCGGACAACATGACCTAGCCAGCGTAGCCGCTGTCTTTTTATTCGCTGAACTATGTCAATGTCGTCGTATAACTCGTACAGCTCATCGTTCCATCGTCTGCGGTATTCGCCGTTGCCAATGTTCTGAGGACCATAAATCTTGCGCAAAATTTTCCTCTCGAAAACTCCTAGTGTCGTCTCATCTGATGTTGACATCGTCCAAGCTTCTGCACCGTAAAGCAGGACGGGAATGATAAGCGACTTGTAGAGCTTGATTTTGGTTCGTCGAGAGAGGACTTTACTGTTCAATTGCCTACTCAGTCCAAAGTAGCACCTGTTGGCAAGAGTTATTCTGCGCTGGATTTCGAGGCTGACATTGTTCGTGTTGTTGATGCTGGTTCCCAGGTATACGAAATTATCTACGACCTCGAAGTTATGACTGTCAACAGTGACGTGGGAGCCAAGACGCGAATGCGCCGACTGTTTGTTTGATGACAGGAGATATTTCGTCTTGTCCTCATTCACCTCCAGACCCATTCGCTTCGCCTCCTTATCCATGCGGGAAAAAGCAGAACAAACGGCGCGGTTGTTGCTTCCGATGATATCAATATCATCGGCGTACGCCAGGAGCTGTACACTCTTGTAGAAGATTGTACCTTCTCGGTTTAGCTCTGCAGCTCTTATAATTTTTTCCAGCATCAGGTTAAAGAAGTCGCACGATAGTGAGTCACCTTGTCTGAAACCTCGTTTGGTATCGAACGGCTCGGAGAGGTCCTTCCCAATCATGACGGAGCTTTTGGTGTTGCTCAACGTCAATTTACACAGCCGTATTAGTTTTGCGGGGA
Source organism: Zeugodacus cucurbitae (assembly GCF_028554725.1). Taxonomy (NCBI): domain Eukaryota; kingdom Metazoa; phylum Arthropoda; class Insecta; order Diptera; family Tephritidae; genus Zeugodacus; species Zeugodacus cucurbitae. The sequence goes on from NC_071670.1 coordinate 46,181,266, forward strand.
TACCAAATTCAGACATCGCGGCGTAAAGGCAACTCCTTTTCGTGCTGTCGAAAGCAGCTTTAAAATCGACAAAAAGGTGGTGTGTGTCGATCCTCTTTTCTCGGGTCTTTTCCAAGATTTGGCGCATGGTGAATATCTGGTCAGTTGTCGATTTTCCAGGTCTAAAGCCACACTGATAAGGTCCAATCAGTTTGTTGACGGTGGGCTTTAGTCTTTCACACAATACGCTCGATAGAACCTTGTATGCGATATTTAGGAGGCTGATCCCACGGTAATTGGCGCAGATTGTGGGATCTCCCTTTTTATGGATTGGGCAGAGCACACTGAGATTCCAATCGTCAGGCATGCTTTCTTCCGACCATATTCTGCAAAGAAGCTGATGCATGCACCTTATCAGTTCTTCGCCGCCGTATTTGAATAGTTCTGCCGGTAATCTATCGGCCCCCGCTGCTTTGTTGTTCTTCAAGCGGGTAATTGCTATTCGAATTTCTTCATGGTCGGGTAATGGAACATCTGTTCCATCGTCATCGATTGGGGGATCGGGTTCGCCATCTCCTGGTGTTGTACTCTCACTGCCATTCAGCAGGTCGGAGAAGTGTTCCCTCCATAATCCCAGTATGCCCTGGACATCGGTTACCAGATTACCACCTTGGTCTCTACATGAGGATGCTCCGGTCTTGAAACCTTCGTTAAGTCGCTTCATTTTTTCATAAAATTTTCGAGCATTCCCTCTGTCTGCCAGCTTCTCAAGCTCTTCGTACTCACGCATTTCGGCCTCTTTCTTTTTTTGTCTGCAAATGCGTCTCGCTTCCCTCTTCAGCTCTCGGTATCTATCCCATCCCGCACGTGTTGTGGTCGTTTGCAATGTTGCGAGGTAGGCAGTCTGTTTTCTCTCCGCTGCGAGACGGCACTCCTCATCGTACCAGCTTGTTTTTTGTCGTTGCCGAAAACCAATTGTTTCGGCTGCAGCGGTACGCAGTGAGTTTGAGATGCCGTTCCACAGTTCCCTTATACCGAGATGCTGATGAGTGCTCTCAGAGAGCAGGAGTGCAAGTCGAGTAGAGTATTTCGTGGCTGTCTGTTGCGATTGCAGCTTTTCGACGTCGAACCTTCCTTGTGTTTGTTGACGGGCATTCTTTGCTGCACAGAGGCGGGTGCGTATCTTCGCTGCGACCAGATAATGGTCCGAGTCTATATTTGGTCCTCGGAGCGTACGCACGTCTAAAACACAGGAGACATGTCTTCCGTCTATCACAACGTGATCGATTTGGTTCCGCGTGTTTCGATTAGGAGACAGCCAAGTAGCTTGATGTATTTTCTTATGCTGGAATCTGGTACTACAGACGACCATATTTCGGGCCCCAGCGAAGTCGATCAGCCTCAGGCCGTTTGGCGATGTTTCGTCATGGAGGCTGAATTTTCCGACTGTTGTGCCAAAGACACCTTCTTTACCCACCCTGGCGTTAAAATCACCAAGCACGACTTTTACATCGTGGCGGGGGCAGCGCTCATAGGTGCGTTCTAGGCGCTCATAGAAAGCATCTTTGGTCACATCGTCCTTCTCTTCCGTTGGGGCGTGGGCGCAAATCAGCGATATGTTGAAGAACCTCGCTTTGATGCGGATTGTGGCTAGACGTTCATCCACCGGGGTGAATGCCAGGACTCTGCGACGGAGTCTCTCTCCCACCACAAATCCAACACCAAATTTGCGCTCCTTTATATGGCCGCTGTAGTAGATGTCACAAGGACCCACCTTCTTCCGTCCTTGTCCCGTCCATCGCACTTCTTGGATGGCGGTGATGTCAGCCTTAAGTCGTATGAGGACATCAACCAGCTGGGCAGAGGCACCTTCCCAATTAAGGGTCCGGACATTCCAGGTGCATGCCCTTATATCATTATCCTTAAAACGTTTGCAGGGGTCGTCATCAAAAGGGGGGTGTCTCATCCGAGGCTTTCGTAGATTTTTCATTGGGGGGTGTTTTTATGTGGTGGGTCCCAAACCCTACGCACAACCGCATAAGCGGGCTTCGCCTTCTCACTTTAGCTCACCTTCAAACGGATGTCTGTTGGCTACCCAGAGGATACTTGGTCTAAAACCGGAAGTCGTGAGCTGCTTGAACCATGTGGAGAAGAATCGTTTCTGGCCACTCCCAAGTGAGTGACAATCAAAAACTTTCCTCACTTGCGTGAACTTCTACACATGATCCCATCCTCCAATAATAAAAAAAAATTATTATTAAAAAAACAAAAGCTTTTCATGCCTTCTAGAAAGAATTTACAATATAATTGAAAACGCACATAAGTCTACAAAGACAGGGCAGAGGAACAGAAATAAGTGCGCGTAACCAAACAATGTTTATCGGCTTAGACTTCGCCACTTTTCAAAATAGCTGTGGGAGTATTCAAATTTATTCTGTTTTGCGACAGCCAACGTGTACAGTCCTCAAAGCTTGCATATAAACAAGCTATGCAATACAAATATGCCACGCCGTTGAATTTTATTTTTTTTCCTGAAGGTAAACAATTTTTCTAATACTGTGAGAAGTAATTTTCCCGCATCGCCACCTCAAAAGCTCAGAACGCATGCATGTCGGAATTTCCATCGGAGCACCAGTGGGGTGTAAGTTACATTGTGTTTTGGCAACTTATATATGTTAGTGAATAGTCATATATATAGAATAATGTTGACTTTTTTCATTTATTTTTGAACTGTTGCTTCCTTAGTCCACAGCCTTAAATGATCCTCCACAGCTCTACTTCTTCTAACTAACTGAAAAAAAGTCAGAATGGAGGTAACCGATTTCTCAATTCTTATAATCCCTCCCTTTAAATACATACGAATATATATCTTCTGAGGTCAATAAACTCACTTAATGTTAATCATAAATTTGTACTATCGCAAATTCCAAGTAATCGACAGTGTATAGAGTCATATGTATATTGCAAAATACCATTGATACTGAGATGTCTCTCTAGTCTTTTAGATCATCAGCGATTACACATCTCTGATATGTGCAAAAAGAGATTATATCTCTGTACACATGTGTGTATACTTTATTCCAAACTAAATATAGAGTAAGCATAAGCATATAGCATAAGTCTTGCTTTATATCTTGTTTCATATCATATAATAGGTTGAATTGCTTCCTTGATTCCCAGCCGCGTGTATTATTTATGTACATTTAAATACAACATCAAGAACACGCACATTCTTCAATTTGCAGTTTTTCTACTATTCAACCATACGACTTAATTACATTACAGTTAATTAAGCGTAAGAGTACTTTGTGGCTTACAATGAGTACCACACTTTATGCAAACGTTTCTACATGAATTTAAACATATTTACAGGATATGGAAATGGGACAAATGCTTTGATAGGGCTCTATGCATATGTATGTATATACGAGTATGCGTAATTAAAATAACCCTCATCAAAACCGGCTCACGCTCATTATTGTTGAACTAACATTTCAGTTTAAATATTTTTAAATTTTTTTGGCCCTTCAATAAATTCCACAAGTTCAGGTTTTAATACTTTAAGCTTTCGATAGTGGAATTACAAACATTATCATACACACATGCGGGTATATGTATGTACACATATTACTACACTACACTGTATATCCTTGGTTACTACAAACAAATATACTTTTCATTTTGTTACATAACCCTTGGAAAATTGGTTTCTTATGGGTTCTTTTCTTCTGAGTGATTTTGGAATTAATTTGAGTAAGTCTCCTACTGATTGCTTTGCGGGGAGTAAATAATTTACTATACATCTACGCAGGATTTCTTTGAAAACTGGTAAAGAGTTTTTGCTGAGATGTTCTTGTGTGTATGTACCATGAGAATGAGCTCATACATATATGTACATATGTATGTCTACTAGTTCACATGCTTAGCCTTGCTTGCTTACTTGTTCATGCTCTGAAATTTATCATTTCATTAAGAGTACGGCCCCTTTACTCCTGCTCCTGAGCGAGGCTACGTTTTGTTTCTACAATAAATAAAATCGCTTTGTTGCAGCATTTGCTTGATAACAAGAAATATATATGGTTTCAAAAGCAGCGTAGTATAATTATAATTTGCATTTATTATAGCTCGTGGTGCTTCTGGATCATCTACTTCAAGCCTCTCAAGTGAATTATTAATAAATAGTCAATTAGCAATATTCAAATAAGGCGAAGCTATTCAAGTTTCGTGATTGGTTTTAAACTAGATGCACAATATTATCATTTAGCTTCCTGTTTTACCATTCGGTTTGGGCTCGATTAGAAAGATATTAACGCAGCCGTTTAAAAGCGTAGGAGTTTTTTCAAAGTATACTAGTTTCAGTAATTGTCTTTCCATTTCTCAGTAGATCATATGGTCGCAATAAAAATAGGAGTAACAATTAAAAGTAATATATATTGTTTTTTCTCGAATTTAGTATTTGACTATTAGTTTTACTGATTTTTCACTGTGTTTCTCACCCTCTTGTGAGTAAATGGTAAATATACAATGTAATATGCTTTTGTATTTTGTTTAATCTAACACTTTAACAAACAAACACTCAAAATAGTAGAAATAAAAATATTTATGCATAATTCAAATGTGTGTCAGGGCGTATGAGTAATAAATATTATACTCGTCCAACAATGAATTTTCTTAATATTGCAGTTTTTGAAATAATGGTAGTATGTGTATATAATATAAAACTTCTTTAAGAAATTGTCAACAATTCTAGTAACAATATGTTCTACTATATTCCCAAAATCATTGCGATAGGAATAACACATCATGCTGGCCTTCCCACTAACGCAGTCTCGTGCCACTGCATTAATTGGCGTTTCTGTATGCCGCCAACGATGCTTGCAGCAAATGGTGGAATTTAATTGCTTTCGCAACAGCAATACCATTTGTTTGATTTTCTCATACCTGTCAATAATAGCAGTTCCGGGTTAAGTCACGTCTGATCATTTAATTGCAATACTACTTCCAAATTTGTGTACGTTATACATTTGCATGAACTTGTATGCACGCTCATTGAATGTCTGGAAGAAAAATACTCTTTCATAAATTCTTTACTTTTCGCTGCTCGCGTTTTTCTGTTCCTCCTCGTCTTTTGTGGCACTGTCTTATGTTTGTTTTATACAAGTATTTAACAGCTTTAATCTTTTTACTACCCTTACCATAAAAAATTCTTAAAAAAGTACATTATATGTCACCTTTAGACAAATCTTATAAACACACATTGTTCTATCGCTTTCCGTTTGCTTTTAATAGTGATTTTATTCTAATTTCTATGAGAATTTTATATCACTTGAGCCATAGTGACAGATTTTAGTTAAAGACTAAAATAATACATCAGAAACAGAAGCCTTAATTTACGCTGCAGGCGACTCATACCTTCGGACCGTTACATTTTTTATGCAGAAGTATCCAAAGAGTACAACAATAGTGGTACCTTGTCCTCCGTAAAGCCATACATTCAGTCAGTTTTCAAGATAAATGCAGTGTGTGCTTGGTTTCTGTTTGCTTCTTCATCCTTTGCCATTTGACTGCTTGCCCAGTTGACCAGCTTTCTCTCTGGCTGGCAAGACTGGGCAACATCAGCTGTCTTAATGATTAACTGTCGTTTTCTGGTCTGTTTGTATGGTATATTTTCTCTAAGTAAAGTCACAGTGTCCTTCTCTGCCCACAACATGTTGCAAAATTTGATGAATTATAGCCATTGTTGACACAAAATTCTACATGCATACGTACATATGACTACGTTTCTATTGCCGTCGTATTTTCCAAATTTCTCTGCTTCTCAACTCCCCCAAATAAGTGAAATTTTAATTGAGAAATGTAAAATTTAAATAAATTTATGCATTAAAATTTTAGTCCTTACAATAGGACACTTGTTTTTGGTTTCCTTCAAACTCTTCAAACAAACATTTTGCATTTTATTGCATGCTATAATTTATAATCTGATTAAAAATAATTAGCCAATATGTAGCCATTTTGCATTCATGAACATATTTATATTAGTTGCAAACAAGTTAGTGAATAATTTAAAACACGTGTTTGGTTAAAATATACATATTTGGGTATTATGTATTCATGTAGCAAGTGGTGTACTGGTTCATGAAACGTTCGAACAATAAAAGAAACGTCCGAGTTTGGTGATTTCGAAAACTACACTAATTGAACCTGACACCTGATGTATGTAGGTAAATCTCAGCTGAATATTTTGTTATACAATCTTGTTATACATTAGCTTATTTATTTTGTTTTATTTACTTATTTTTGTATTATGAATTTTAAAGTCTGATGTGCAAGTAGCAGGGAATTGCTGTTTTGAGACAAACACTCTATTGTGGAAGGGTGGCAGAGGAAATGACCTCTGAAGCGATGTCATATGATTCTAGCAAAATACTAAAACGTGACTGTCATATTTAATGTTGTTTTGCCATTTTAATCTTGTATATCTTTATGATTTACTTTAGATAATGACAGCTTTTTTGTTGTTATAATTTTGAATAAAAAAAAATATACATATATTTAAAAGAGGGTCAGGATTAGAATTCAATTTTTTTTTTATTAGTGAAACATTTTCCAATAAACAAGTTTACCATTATTGATTAAAAAATATTAAAAAAAATTAATTTAAATTGTACATTTAATATACCAATTATCATCAAAATCATCGAAGATATTTTGCAAGTTAATCATTCTGTCAAAGTACGCCATAATTTATTACTCCGTCAATAACTATCATTTGCATAGCAAAACCCCACAAATAACAACACTACGGCATCTAACAAGGATATCGTGAAAGGAGTTTCAAGGAGAAAGTTATATTCGTCACCATTTCTCACAGTAAAAAATTCATAAATATATTCACCCTCATAATATCATCATTATATTTGTGAAAGTGCTACAGTTGTGTGTGCGTTGCTCTTCTCAGACACTTGAAAATGATTTACTGACTACTCTGACAGCATACAAGATTTTACTTTGAGCGGTTAGTTTCAGCGCAAATTGTTGCAAGCAGTTTATTACCAAATTATGACAGCAGCGCGGGGAATTCTTGGTGATTCCTTGAAAATTTGTCTCTGGAAAAAATTCGGTATGTGTGGAATAAGTTCTTGCTTCATTGAAATTCACTTGTATAACTCTTATTTTGTATAACTCGTAAACGCTTCAATAAGTGATGGCTGAAACAAACTTCTTGAAAAGGTCAGTACACTTTATTAGTGTCAAAAGTTAGGATATTAAGTCAAAATTACTTTAGAAGCTATAAAGGTGAATTAAGGGAAGAAAAATTACATATAATATGCTGCCTAACCTCACCGTCAAAAGCAATTGACTCATTTCCACAAATCCTAAATGACTAATTCCTAATCCCAAACATGAACACCTTACCTAATCAACACCAAAGAGTAAATGACAAACTAATTAAAATTCACTTGCATCCAAACCACGGAAAGTCAATTATCACTTCGCCACTTGTTTCTCAACAACATCCAGCATCAACACACAAAGCGCCCTCGAAGCTGTTTGCACAACTTGGCAGTGAATCCAATTTCAGATACAAAACAAATTTGGCATGCAACAAGTAGGATTCTCGAAAGCTGTCATGCATAGTTATTTACCTGTTTATACGAAGTACTCGTTTATTCATACATATCTTTCATATACCCCATAATACAGCTTTTATCTACATACTATTACTGAAGATATTAATCAGTAAACATTCTAGCTGCTCAGATAGTTTGTTCATTATTTATTTTAATTTAAATTGCAAAAGCGTGTTTTTTCATAAAGGGTATATGTAAACATACATACAACATTTTGTTAAAAGAAACTTTGAGAGGAGTAAGTCCTTGAACCAGTGCTAAAATAAGATATTTACATACAAACTTTTATTGTATATTGAAGCACTTATTTTGTAAACACCTGTCAGTTAGTACAAAACGAAGGTGTTTTACGACCAATTTCAATTTGGAAAATAATATACTGCATAAATTTACAAGCATGAATCGTATGCATCATACACCGTTTCACATACAATAATACGAATGCATTGCTTTGGAATGAAATAGTTTGCGAAATAACTGACTATTTGGACATAGACTGAGTAGTAGCAGCAGAATATAAAGTCGTTATAGTGAATATTATTTGGTGAAATTTCATTTCCCACAAGCAGTACTTATTTCTGATATGTTTCATTTAGTCTTTTGCGTAAAATGTAGCTAAAATTGATATTCAAATCATTCACAAGTTAGTCACAGCGAGTAAACAGAAGATTTCCATTGCATACAGGATAATTGTATAAATTTAAGTTCAAAACATGAATGTACATGATTTTAAGAACATTCAATATCGAAACTTTAAATGCTAGAAAATTGGTGAGATTGAACGAATTAAATGGTGTTTGCTTCTCATATGCTCATAAATGTCACACGTGCCTCTGTTATTTGCTGTTTGCGTGTCTGATTAATGTCGTATGTAGCAGTGTAGCAGGTGCTAATGGGAAATGGAGAAATTGTGTTGACCACTACCAACACGCCCGTGCACAATGCTGGTTTTCATACACTAATTTTTGATGAATATTAACCAACCAAAATGGTATATTGGCCGACGTAGGTGATTTTCTAACACACACAAGCAAGTCTAAATTTGTGGCATGTGGCAAGTGCTGACCATCACCCAATTGCCATTTTGATTGCTCTTTAAGCTGAAATTAAACAGTTTTCGGCAAGTTCAGTTTTTCGGAGTAGAGAAGTGGAAAAGCGATTAGAAATGAATTATGTTCTTAGTTAAAAAATATGATTCAACGTATGATATTTGTTAGATAATACTCGGTTTTCCAATAAATTGCGTGGTAAGGTATTCATAGAAGAGAAAGGATATATGTAATTACAAGTAAATAAAATCATTTTATCAGTATTTTCCTTTGATTATATTTATATCTACTCAAATTTGTTAAATCCTTTTAGCAGTTCTTTCCACAACGTAAATTCAACAGCAAGAAAATTGAATTTGCTCATTCTTGTATGCAATTTCTTTATAAACCAAATTTTTCACTTTGCTTTGACAAATCTACAAGCAACCAAATACATGAGGATATCGTTTCTCATGTATGCGATATTCAATTGAACGAATTTGAAGTGGTTGCTTTGGTTTTCACAAAGCAATTTTTATGCACATAGAAAACGATATATTCCATACACAAATAATTATTTGCTGACGAAGGAGAAATTGATATAAATAGAGGGAATCAGTGAATAGCTTAGAAAGGATAAACCATAATGCTAAAAAATAAGTTCTTATTAAAAGTGTGTTCGTTCATTCAAATTTAAGTGAAATAAGTTTGAGTAAAACCGGAAAAGAGACTGTCAGTTAAAATATAAACCAAATCAATGGTTGAAGAGAGGAGAGATGCTGCGTAGGTGAGTCTGCAAGGGTTCAATATGAAGATCCGCTATTTTTCTACAGTACCCGAAATAAGTTAACGAGCATGTTAATTATTGGAAAATGAAAATATAAAAATGAAAACAAAAAAGTTAAAACAAAGCAAAAATGAGATTTTAAATTAGCAAAAAAATATAAAATTAAAATGTCAACCCATGTTTCATAATTCACTCTCATGCCTTTGCATCAGCATTACATTTTTAAACCGATTACTTACATTTTTGCTGTTGGTGTGTTTATAAGTGCACGTTAAATAAGTGAATTTCCACGAAAGGCATAAATTCCAATAAGATTGCTTAATTGCGAAAAAACTCATACATAATCGAAAGTCATTAAATATTCGATTAACGTCATAGAAAGGTTAAAGCCTGTTAACCTCGTTACGTATACGCCACCGCCAACTCCTCCGCATGCTGAACAATATAAATCATTTATTATTTATGAATTTTAAATTCTATAATAACACTCTCTTAGAATGTTTTCAATGAAATTATTAAATTTCCTTCGATTTCTGCAACTATCTTAGAGTGACTTTAAAATGTGCAAATATTAATTTAAGTAAATTATAAACGCAAAATTTTATGTTTGAATGTTAATGTATGTGCTCTTGAAAATACGCCTACATACATACACGTGCATGTATCGTATAAATTACCATTTCAAGTTTCTGAGAAATTAATTACGTTAATGTTCCGTAGGAATTAGTACAAAGATATGCATAAATATGCAAAGGCAGTATACAAAATAGAAGAATACATATCCGCATTTGAACGTATCTGTTTATATGCATGTATGTATGTGTTTTTATACACTGCATAAAATCAACACTTGAGTTCTGCTCACTCTCAGTCCATTACATTTACATAAACTTTACAAAATTTCAAAACAAAAACAATTAAGCAAATTAACGGTTGTTCTAGCAGAACAGTATAAACATATGCTCTACCAACTACTATGTATTATACATATACATATATGTACACACACCCAGGACCCATGTGTTAAATATGATGAATACATATTCATGCCTTAATTCTAGTCAAATAACAACAATGTAGTTGGGAGTTGGTAGTATCTATACGAAGTTTCAAAACACCCAGCCCTGTTCTACTGAAGAGTTGTTTTATTTTCGTTCTATTTAGAAAGAAATATTTCTGATTACTAAATCTAATTCTAAATGTTTATTTTATTGATTTTTAATGCATAACTTTTTAACCGCTCAAGGATCAGTATCGCCCACTATATGGTCAAATCAATCAAAAACTTTTGCAGTAATCTAATTGTGGTAAAAAACAACAACTATTGGGTATAAAACGGTGCAATCATTGCTTAAGGGAAAAATATAACGCAAAGAATTAGATGACTTCAAGTAGTAAATAAAATATAAGCAGTTAGAATTTAATGAGGTTGAAATACTTTGATTCTTTGATAATCGCAATAGCATTGCCAGTAAAATTTCCTGTAGCCGCAGCTAAGACTTTTTTCGGATTATTTTATACAAAAATTCATTACTATTTTTTTTTTTTTTTAATTTTATTAAAATTATAAAACCTCAATTAAGTTAGTATATCTACACAAACTATTAACGAGTGTATTATGCATGGAGTGTATTAATAATGGAGTGTATTATGTATGGTCTCAAGTATTTTTGCATATTACCCGCAATTATTTGGAAAAGCAGACCTCATTACCATTATATTGAAAATCAAAAAGTATTTACATAAAATAGAAAAAATCGGCGAAGCGAAGGACAAACGTGCAGTCAACCCTAAAAAAGTAAGAACAAAAATAAGAAAAAGTTTTAAAACAAAAGATGGTAATTTATAGTATAAAGCTCAAAGTTGAAATCAAAAGGGAAAAAATGCTAACAAAAAACAGAATCTCAACCTACAGCAATAAAGAAAGCGCACAGAATAGGATTTTTTGCCCAGCGGAAACATTCTTACCAAAAAAAGTACAATATAATTACCATAAAACATCAGTTGAACTAAAGCTACTTAAAGCTAGCTAGCTACTTAAACAATCAAAGGAGTTTCTGTTGCAAAAGCGAAAATCGAAATACTACAAAAGGTCAATTCTTCACCTCTATACTTAGTATGAGTCTAAGTGCAAGTAGTCAATAGCAGCCGTAAATTAGCTAACGGAAGCAGAAATTAACGCAAGTAAACGACGGAGCCAAACTCAATTTTCATTATACTTTCTGAAGCTTTCCTCTATTAGAATAAGCGGAAATGGCGTGGCGGTATATTACAAGAGGACGACATAAGTGTTGAAAAAAGTTATCGGTAGGTAGTGCCTACAAATGAAAATAGAATGGAAAGAACTAAGGTTTTCCTGCAAATAAACCTGACTTTTAACCCATTACTTAATTTTTTATTCTTCCGGCTCCTTCATTTACCTAATTTTCCTATTAAAATAAACTCTACACCACACCAGGGTTTTGGTCTTCAACGAGCTCTGCTTGGTTACTTTGGTGACTGCGAAGGCAGATTAGAGAACATGCAGAAAACAAAATCAATCAAATAACCAATTAGATTACTGAGATAAACACATACAATAATCAGTCAACCGAGTTTTAAAAATATGCATTTTTTCTAGAATGCATTGAATAAAAAATTACTACTTAAATCAGACAATATCTCAAGTGGAATAATATCTGGGAGCACTCGATTGACAATTTGTGTAATTATGTTATTCAAGCATATCCTTTTCCGATACCAAAAGAAATAAAGGCAAGTGATTTTCCATGATATTTAGTATATGTCCAGTCAGTGGAAAGCTTATCTATAAAATTCATGTATGTAAATTCAGTGCTAAAATTCATTAAATTCCAGTATATCACCATGAGTGCAGAGCTCTGTTAAAATTGACTTTGTGGTGCTGGTGGGCTGTTATTTGCCATAGTGCCAAATCCCTAGAGGTGATATTGGTGCAAGTGCATCACATTGCATTGCAATCACTTTATTCACATAATCCGTGGGCTGAACATTTCGGTTGAGTGCCTTACGCTTATTGCATTACCGCAAAAGCCAAAGCACCACGACCAAAGCAAACCAATAAACACGATGCAACAGTAATAAAGTGGAAACGCTAAAACCTTGTACAGATGTGCATATATACAACACATCAAATTCAAATCTCACTGCAACAGGTGAAGTTCAAGGGTATATGATACGCCTACATGGTGTAATGAATTTGATGAAAACGCTGAAATATTGAAGTGAATATCACAAATACACATACATACATATGTATGTATGTGATTGGAGTGGAAACCGTTTAGCCAGTTATGCCGAATCGATGACAGCGCGCCATTGCCATCGTCTGCGGTATTCGCTGTTGCCAATGTTCTTAGGCCCATAAATCTGTACGTACGTAAAAATATGGTTACCTGCTTACGCAGAAAGTGGATATAAATTTTGACTCTAGAATAGGCCAAACTTTACTTCGTATTCTTGCCGTCAGTAAAACATATTTCCTATAACGAAAATTAATAATACTCAAGTCTTTTGAATGTAGAAATAGAAGAAAACAAACGCAATAACAAAGATAATGTAGAAAAACGTTTATGAATTAATTAAAATGTGTGCAAAAGCAGCATAAAGCTAATGAGATTAAACCGGTTTTTTACCCCATGAAGAATAAAATTTTACTAAAAGATCTTTACGTACAAAACTGCAAGGTGCTATCCTTATCCTTGTTGTATGCCGTTGACTAGTTGCACATCAACAGCATCAGATGTTGAGAGTCATCTCAAACGCTAGACAGTTTGTAAAGCGCTGCATTGCGTTTAAAGCTTTGAATATGCTTTCGATGATAGCAAAAAAATTACAAAATTTAAATGGATGAAAACTTGGTTGATCGCTTACAAAACAAAATAATGCAGAAAGGAAATATTAAAAATCAGAAGATACATAAAATGCTCATCCATACACGCGTTGCAGACGGTGTTGCTAACAACCCAGTTCCGGTATAGCGGTATAACCAATTTGGTGTGGGAATTAAATATTGAAACTCTTCTCAAAATAAATTCTTAGCATTTGGCATATTTGATAGGTCTGCACGTGAGGAAAATTTCAAATCTCCGATTTTTTTGCATGAAAATGGCTCACCCACATGGCGATAGACTAAGTAAAAAAGGGAGGAAATGTAAGGGGACAAGTAGATGGATATAGACATAAAACAGGCAACTAAGATGCCGCCAATGAACCCACAAAATATATTTTTTAGGATCATTAGCTTCTTGATGTAATATTTACAGGCAATCAATTTATAGACAATAAGTCAATATCTATTTACTCTATCATGAATTATGATTATACGACATCTTATAATTTAAAATTCCAAAAACTTATTAATCGCATAAAGGTCTCCAATAGCAGTAACTGAACCCTAATATTTATTTTCTTTTACTTTTTGTTTATTCTTTTTGCAATAACCTTATTTTATATTCCTGCCTGAAAGAAACTTTAATACACAAAAGCTTAAAGGTCGAATCCGCAACAACTACCATTGATTTCAAATAAGCCTTCAAAAGTTTGTGCGTGGCAATTTGCTGTTAATTGGCAAACCCAACACCTATCGGATGGACGACTAATTATCATTTGCTGAAATATCTTGTTACTACTTGCCCCTCCATCAGTAGACATATTAAAATAATGGCATTGGACAAAAAATAGACGATAATTGCAACGCTACCAACTTGATTCACAGACTATGAAATAGCAGATGACTAAAAATAAAACAAGTAGAACATGAAACATAAGGACATTCGGGCAACTACAACCGAAAAAGGCAAGCCTAATCAAAATAACAACTCAGCATCTACTAGCTACTCAGAAATAAACATTGATAAGTTGATGAAGGCAACAGTTAAGCAATAGAATTGGAATAAAACTTAAATAAGTAAAGCGTAAGTGGAGCGTTCCGATAAAGTGTAATCAAGTTATTTTAAAAGATGCGGGTGTGGTGCTGATAGACGTGCTGATAATGTTGCTGCCTATGATGGTGATTTTTCGTATGATTTATATTTGTAATGGTAAAGCTTTTTATTATTATTTAAATAAATAGAAATATGTTAATAAATCAAATAGTAACTTTATAAGTTATGAAAAGCAATTTATCATACTCGAAGGCCATTGATGAAGGCGAGATGATGTATGAAGAGAGTGTGAAAAAAAGCTATTTTAATTAATAATATATTTAGTTTGAAAAATGTTTTTGACATTCTTACATTTTGTTATGAACTTATATTGAGGATATCCTAATTTAAACAAACATAAATATTACTTTCCATGATATAGAAAACAATCAACCATGTTTATTTTTTGTTAGAATTGTATGTTAAATTTCGATTTTAAGTAATTTTTCGAACATACACAATCTTTACAAATTCATCGAACACTACGAATACGTGAAAGCATTACTCATACGCCCCAGCGAATATATACTATTATTGTACGCAAGTGTTCATTAATAAATATATACTTGTGTATATATATAAAAATTTAACATTTAGCTCTACGTTAAAGCACAAATATCAACAACAAAGCGTTGAAGCAACAAGTTTACTTTCCAACTTGCTTTTCATTCATATTTTCAGCACACAGTAAATGCAACGCTTAAGCTCTAAATTGCTTATATAGATACAGATCACTTCTTAGTGTTCGGACATTTATTTTCTCACGTAAAATATTATTTGCCAAGCTTACCTATCTATCATCTCTCTTATTCTTCTTCATTTTCGCAGCGA
This sequence comes from Zeugodacus cucurbitae, assembly GCF_028554725.1. NCBI lineage: Eukaryota > Metazoa > Arthropoda > Insecta > Diptera > Tephritidae > Zeugodacus > Zeugodacus cucurbitae. The sequence goes on from NC_071670.1 coordinate 46,196,465, forward strand.
TTCTCACGGTTTTCTCCGACCATCTGTTGCTTGTCAGTTTTTTATATCTTCAGTTGCTATCTACTTTTGCGTTTTTCTTTTACATTTTAAGAGAATGTCAACAGAAGCTTATGCATAAACGATTGCGTATATATTCTTGCTTTCATATAACCTGCTTGCATGTTTAGCAAAACTAATAGCTGTTCACGCTGGTAAACAAAGATTCACAAAGTGTCTAAACATTCGCTCAATAAATCACCGTAACTCAATTAGCTTAATTTCTTTAAATAAGCTTAGTCCCTGTTTTCTTAGGTGTCACTCCAGATTCAGTTGACCTAGCCCAAGCACCTATTGGCTTTAATAAATAATTAGTTGTAATTTTATTTGCATTTTGTTGTTTCATTATCTTCACCAAAGATTAAATTTGGCATTTGATTGTGATCCGATTAGCAAAATCTTCAATGCACATAATTATGCTCATTTAATGACTGCGTAAGCTAAGTATTAATTATGTACTTAATCAATAGCAATCACCCTCAACTAAAAAGCTAATTACTAAATGTAATTTTTCTTTTTTTTTTAATTTTAATTGAATTACTAAGAATGCAAGATTATGTATTTGCAATTAACTGCAAATAAGTCAGAATTCATAGATAGATTTTAATTCACTGCTCAGTACATAGAATTGTACGCTTAATTGGATTTCTGAAAATAAGGTAAACGTTAATAATATTTCAATATCTATTGAATATTATAAAGAATATAAACACTTCCCTCAAATGTAAACATAAAGTCACAATTACGTGTGCGCGTAGGCTTAAATCTATAAGCTAGCATTAAAGTTCAAAAAGTCTTCACAGTTCGTTACACTGCTGCAAGGGTCTGCTAATGTCAGAAAAACAATAACAACAATATAAAGTAAATACAAATATATGTATGTACATAGTACGTAGTTATGTCTGGAACGCGCCAACGCACATCAAACGATTTCATTACTTTCTGTTGTCAACATAGTTTCATGACTCAGTTCGGTTAACTTTGTAAATAAAGGAGGAAATAATGTACACACTTCTGAATATTTATGAACGTTCCCACCGATTCATATGTGACTGAATGTTCATACACGTGAGCAGTACAGTATTTTAAAGTAGTCGAAAGTACATTTTTCGTTTTATACATTCTTTTGCATTTTTATAAGTATACACCATATACATACATAAGTGTTTTTCAATGTGATTGCTTTAATGGGTGATATGCTTGCGTAAAGAGACTCAGAAACACTGCATTATCCATAAGCCTGTGTGCACGTGCTGTCATACATAGAAGCCGAAGAGGAAATGTTTGAAAAAAATCTTCTTTGTGATTATAGTATTGTATTGAAAATCAAATACATTTTAATAATTTCATATAGGCACCACTCAAATGTGATAGTGACTTTACAATAGGGCATATTTAAATATGGGAACCTTGAACATTGGCAACAAATGATAGGAACGTAAAAACTTTCCTAAAGGGAAAGTGGACAAAGTATAAACACGATCGTTATGTAGTTGAGTGAGTAAAGCTGCCATTTTCATAGCTGCACTTACTCGCGTGTGAGGTAAAGCCATTACTTTTAGTCTCAACAAAATTGTCTCTCATGTTTACTGTGTCAATTTTACGCTTCATTCCAGCGCAGTGCCACATAGGGAAAGCTTTCCAGCAGTAGTTTGAAAGAAATTATTTTGATTAACGAGTATTCGCGTATATTTTCAATGATAGGATGGGGGGACGAATCGCGCGTACATTCTACGGGCTTACGATGCAAACTCTCTGCTTTATTTTTATTCACGTTATTGTCAATTTAGTAGTTCCGCTATTTTATGCTCTGAGTTCTTTCTCAATGCTCAATTTCAATTAAATTTAAATTCAACATTTACCACTTTACTCTCTGACGTGTTTCGTGCGCTCTACACTATAAATACCTAAACCACATTAATTGCACCATTTAGGGAAAACCACGACCATTTTGATGAAATTCCATACATGATCGAGTTTTAAATATTGCTGGTAATAATTTAAAAAAATGGCAACATAAAATCGCATTGGTTTTGGCATCTGTTCTTAGAATATCAAATTCTAATAAAATGTAACGAATATACCCACTAATATACCTAATGATCTGAACTACTAGTTTTTAAACTAAACAAAACCTACGAATTTGATGAGAATGTGCGATGCGACAAAATTAAATGATCCATATCCATATGAGTCCTACCACACATAATAATAAAAGAATAAGGCAAAGGTCAAGAACGATAAAGAAGCCGGCCCATCAAATGGTCAATAAGGACAACAATAAGTGTCGATGAGCCAGTGCTGTGCGCAAACAAGTCAAAAGCTTAAGGAAATTATGTCATATTATAAATATTTGTCAACAATGAAAGTGTACGGACAAAATGGAAATGTGCATTTGTGTTAAGAATAAGTAATATATGGCATTGTGTTGGATTGAGGACATCTTTAGACCCGATATCGATAACAAAAGAGCACAGAATATGCACAAAGTGAAATACTACACATACTTACTCTATGTATATACAAGTATTCCTACTAAAGAATAGTAAATAACAAGAGCTTTTATAGTGAACCGCTTGTGCCCTTTATCTTTTCCACTGGCCTTTGCTATCCCAAATCATCATTGTTATAGCGCCCACATTCAAGTTTAATGCATTCATGACCTTCGACTTGTGATGTGGCTAAGCATTTACTTTTCCTTCCACATTGTTTGTTGCCACTTACAGTCAACTGATATAAATTTCAAGTTTCGCCAAATACCTAAGCAGCTTTTTGAAATCCTATATTGGCAGCAGTACACTAACTAAAGGACAGAAAAGTAATCTTTTTTGTTATTGCCGACTATGCAATATAAACGAAAAACAATGCCATTCAAGACAATGCAATCAATAAATTATTATGTAATTTTTTATAAACTAATCACTCTCAATAACAATATATATCCTTTTGCTATACGGTATTTTGGAAAAGTCTTTGAATTAGTCACTTTAAATTATTTCTTCCTAGAAAGACTTTTCTCAAAGCAAACAAAAAGCACAATGCGTATATGAAAGGTTTTTTAGACAAAATACATATGTATATGGCTTGTAAAATATGACACTTGCAATATCATTTTTCCGTGCACATTGCCTGATTTTTTCAAATTGTTTGACCCGAATTGTATAATTATTATCTCCAAATACATATGTTGAAACGAGTATATCTGTTAAGGTCAATAAATTTACTAAATGGCATTATATTATAATAGTTACCTAAATTTAAATGCGACATTATGGAAACACACTTTATTCATACTATTTCTCCCTCCAACTGGTCTTAATTGAATTTTATAGTTATCGAGTTAGAGAAGTTTCACTGTAATTTCACAAATTTTTTCAACAACTACATAGGGGAGTATGGCTATGTTGGTCATGGTATCACTCATTGTAATTGTCGATTGCTAATGTAATGAGTAACATTAACGACAAGATTGTCTGTAGTTTTCAATTCTTGGCATTCAAATAACATAAAGCTGCAGTTGTCAGTTTAATATTATGTCCCGCTCATATTTTTCTTTCACTGCTTTTTCGCAATATCAAATTTTGTATACTATTCCAAATGCAAAGTATTTTGAATTGAATGAAACGATTGAATAAAGAACTTAAAGTAATAAAATGCTTAATTAATTAATAAAATAATCCAAATGTTAGTCACTGCGTATGAGTAATATTATAAACAAAGAACAATATTCTAATGTGTCAATTCTGAAATAGCCAACAATTGTACACACATTTGTGTATGTAGTAGGAATAAAAAAAACATTGGTCTTCCCACAAACGCAGTCTGACGCCACAACATTGATATGCGTTTCTGTATACACTCAATGTATCTTGCCATTTGCTGCATTCGGAATTCAATTGCTTTTGCAACGACAAGGATACCATTCGTTTGATTTCCACATGCAATGCATGACACTGCAGAGGTAACTCATGTTCGATCACTTATTTGCAATGCTCATTTTTTACGAGTATATAAGCGTATGCAATAAATGGATGCAAGTACATGTGTGCCTATCTATACATTCAATGTCTGGAGGAAAAATACTGATGCGCAAACTATTTATTATTTGCTAGTGATGGTTCTTGGAAAACTTGTTATGATTCTAGGAGATTGTCTTCTTCATATTCTCATACTTTATAAATTTTTATCGTTTGCCAGTATAATTTGCTCGTGAGATTTCAACGGGCACAACAGAATATATCTTGTTCAATTTACATTCTGGTTGTCGTACATTTCGTTACTTTTGCCCTTTTCAAGATAAACGCACTTTGTGTTACGTTTATATTTGCATCTTCAACCATGGCTATGTGACTGCTTTACTTCTTGCATTGTTCCCTATCTGCCAAGTTGGCTAGCTTCCCCTTTGGATGACAAAACTTCACAACATCAAATGTCTGAAAGATTAACTGTCGTGTTCTGGTCCGTTTGTACGGTAAGCTTTTTCTAAGTAAAGAATGTGACTGTATGGGTCTTATGTGCAAGCACCATGTTGCAAAATTTGATTAACAACAACAACTTAACATTATAATGACAAAAAAACTGCAGCAACAACAAAAGCAATGGAATCATTTCCACAAATTTGTGGTAACAAATTCTTAATCCCAAACTCGAACACCTTGGCAAAGGAACGCTACAGATTAACTGACAAACTAATTAAAATACACCTGCATCCAAACTACTTAAAGTCAATTACCTTTTCGCCACTTGTTGCTAACTAACTAACATCTAACGATGCAAATCAGCAACTCAGTAACTCACCGCACACTCGATGATATTTACACAACTTGACAGAGAATCCAATTTCGGATGCAAAACAAATTTGGCATGCAACAAGTAGAATCCCTGAGAGCTGTGACGCCTGGGTGCTCAACGTATATGCATACGTATATGCTTTTTGGGGAGTTGTTATTGAATATATATATGTATATATGTGCCTATAACATTCTTGTAACCTCAGAGAAGTAAGTGTGTTAAGAGTCTGTTAAAAGGAACCTTGAGACGAATTGCAAGGATACCCAAGGAGCATACCCATAAACCAATGCAAATATGGGATATGTACTTACATATTCACATTTATGCAAATTTTGGCATTTAAATTGTTAACACCGTCAGTTATTGCAAAATGAAAGTGTTTTTATGATCACTTTAACTTTGGAATCTCACCCACTGCATGCATGGATGTGCTGGGTAACCTTTCGATTTGATTAATTAAGCTTAGAGTGTTAATCAAAACAGCATTTTCATATAGGTATAAGATAATTGTATATAAAGCAATACAAAGCAATTAAAGGCTTAAAATATTTCACCTATTCCTTTCAACAGTCAATGGCAAATGGCAAAACAAATTGCAATACTGAAAATATTGCCAATATTTACTTAACAATTGGCCCGCAATATTTTTACTGGGAAAATATAAAGTTCATGCAGGTACATAAGTACATACATATTTATATGTTTTGAGGCAAATACCATTCTTTCTTCGTGGAAAAAATTCGGTTTTCCAATAAATTTCCTTATGAAATATTGAGTATACCCCATTTGTGTGAGGAAATAAAAATCTATGAGTATGTATTTACATGTTCATATAAAAGTTGGAAGTATACAAAGAAACATGCACAAAATAATCAATTAATTGAATGCGAAGTATAAGAATTTAAATAAAACCTTATTTGCGAATATTTGGACATTTAAATCATGAACTCTCAAAAAGATTAATGGCTAAGATGTCTAGTAAGTAAATTTGTGATTTTACTCCATATGCAAACTCTTCTGTTACAGTTCTCACAATAGGTAAAAGTTTACGTTCATAGCACATGCTTATGTATACATATATATGCATAAAGTACGCTAAGTAGAAGAACAAACCCAAGGAGTGTACCGTCTGCCATATTAAGGTGTCCTAATTGGTCATAAAATAATTTTGCAGATTATAACAACTGCACACGGAGCCAGTTATAACAAACCGGTACGCGTTAAGTACTCACTTATTTTCATAAAAAGTATGCACACACCGTCTGCTGCGTATGTTACGTATACGCAGCGATGAACAATATTCAACCGCAATGCAGCGAAAGGTAATACGAAAAGACTAATAATAAGGAAATTGCTTAATTACATATTACGAAAAGAAATTCATGACAGCCGCCGAGCATTGCCTTGCTTTTATTTCCTGCCAACCAGTAATTACTTTCTCCTTTTTAAATATGAGTTTCACTATAAAAAGGGAAAATTATTTATTTTAATAAAATTTAATTCCCTATTTTGGAAAGACGAAAATATACCGGATGCATATATCGGTCTTTCATGTTATAATATATAAAAAATATTTTTTTTTAATCAAAATAGAAATGAATTTCAATGAATTTTAACTAGATATTAAAAAAAAAATTACGATCTTACTTCAACGTACAACGGGTAATTACGAAAGCAATAGCGGTAGCTAACAAAAATGCTAATAGAAATAGAAAAAACTAAAATGAAAATTTAAATTGGCAAGAAATCAAAATGAAAACATCAACCCTCGTTTCTTAGTTCATTCGCTAGCATTTGCTTCGGCATTAAATTTTCAAACCGATTACATACATTTTTTACGCTGGTATGTATGTAAGTGCCGGTTTTTTTCTTTCCAGCACATTCAAGTGCCCCTCAATAACGGCTAATAAAAGGCATGCACAGAGGCAAGAGCTGTTACACGCTGAAATCATTAATTAAGTGAATTTCCGCGAAAGGTATAAATACCAATAAGATTGCGTAAATGCGAAAAAACGCATACATAATCGAAAGTCATTAAATTTTCGATTAACTTCATAGAAAGGTTGAAGCCTGTTAAACAACCTCGTTACGTATACGCCACCGCCAACTACTCCGCATGCTTAACAATAGAAGTAATTTATTATTTATGAGTTTTTAATTTATTTAAAAAAATTACCTTGTGGGCAATAATCGGTAAGAATTAACATATCCCAATAATAAATTGCTGAATAGTACGGGCAATATTAATAAGTTTGTCACTACTAGTATCTCTCATCATCAAAAAGTGAAAACCAGAAGTTTAGTGTTTAATGTTGTGAGTACTTTGGATAGTTTTACGGAACAAAGCATATTTTATAAATATTGAAAATATTATTTTATTTTTTGTTACAAGTTTAAAAACCAAAACTTACTTTACTTGACCTCATGAAAATGAAATCAAACCTTACCACCCTAACATATACAGAAAATAACTGCACATGATTCCTCAAAATATAACCAACACTATGAAAACAAACTTGAACCCTCGGTTTGTTTACATTTTGGTTGAGGTCAATGACCGTTTGCCGGGTTTTGCTTACGTTTTAGTTTGGGTTTATGATATTTGCCTGAAGTTCGTTTACATTTGAATCAAGATCGAGGTCTCTTATCCGCTTCTTTATAAATTTAAGAAAAAGAGAGCTCAGATGTGTTTTCATTTTAAGGGGCCTTGTGTGGGCATGAAATTTCATAAAATTATTTTAAAAATTCCAAAAATGCAGTAAAAATAGGACTTGGTTTATTTCTATAGTAGATTATCTCAGCTATCGTTAGATATCATGACAACTTTCGTGAAGGGAAACATAGGCTACATTTTTTTGTTTTGAAAACTATAAGCGATAAGCTTTTTAACACTGAAAATTTTATAAAGATATTTGAAAAATTTAGTATTTTATTATATTTTGTATGAAAGGTAATTGGCCAGGCTAAATTTAGAAATTTTTGATTCTCTCGAAATTTTGATTTCCAATCAATTCATGTGAAAACAAATACCTGTTTGAATGAAAAAAGTGTATCAGCTATAATTCAAAAAAAGTGTAAACTTTATCTATGTAACCTAACCTGTTCAATAGCTTATCTGAGATTGATACTAAACCAGCAAGAATATAAAAACCAGGATTATACTTTCATTTTGTAATTGTGAGTGTGGAATAAGAGACTATAGATTAGAAACATTTGTATGTATGTTTTTCATTTATATAGTAAACACATTAAATGATAATGTAAATATATAGTTTGAAAAAGATAAATCAATATTAGAAAACATAAAAAAAATAAATTCAATTCAAATGTTGAATTTGAAACAAAAATCATAACTTCAATAAACAGTTATATCAACTTATGACTTTAATTGTCTATCAATTTAGATGTGTCTAAAAATCAATTGATAAAATTTAATGAAAAGGAATTTAGCTGGATGATAAAGTGCTTCCGGATTTGTTAATTACAGTCATATGAATGTTTTGTATTTGTATCAAATCAGAAATATAAATTTATATAAAAATGCAACAAATGGCAGTTTATAATTACTATTATTAAGAAAAAGTATTTATTTATTTCGAGCGCTGGTTGTTATTTCAATCTGTAAAGGAAATAATTAAACAATGTTTCTTTCTTTTTAATATGGAAGGCTGGAGTGAGTCATTTATACAGCTTCTGCTGCCGTAAATGCTATAAAGCGTGGATCTGTAAGATTAATATAAGAAATGGATGCTATCTGCGAGGGGACTTATGTATGTGTGCTAACTTAATAGGATGTTGTAAAATATAATGCCTTGGTAATATACAACTACTATAGTAATAAAATGTTCAATGAAAATACCAACATATCCGAAACATATAAAGCTAAAAAATTCAAAAAGAAATTAACAAAATCTAAGAAGCAGAAAGTAAAGAGCTTCAAGTGCATTTAACGTTTGTACAGCGCATCTGTTAAGGCAAATTGAGCGAAGCAACAACAGAAGTTTATAAGCCTGAGTGCACTAACAAATTCTGTGATTTGAGTCGGCATTGCTGAGGGTGTAGGAGTAGGAGTGCTGCTATATCATTTTATGACCCTGAGGGTGTACTTTATGCAAATAGTGTTTCACTGCATTATGCCTAAGTGGTATTATGTAAGTAACCAATAGCGTGGCGGGTACATCTTCCTCTGTAGAGAAACGCCAAAAGTAGTAAACAAAATATATAATAAATTTGAAAGAGTCAGAAAAACATGGGACTTATACAATCTATTTGAAAGTAAAATATTCTATGACAGAAATCTAACAATGTATCCTCTATACGATATTAAATAGTAAGAAAACTTGTTAAGGAGCTTCCATACAAATTCAACTAGAGTTTTGATAAACATTGATAATTTTATTATTGAAAAAAGTAATTAATTAAAATAAGAATTTGGTGAAACCCTGACAGAGAAATTTCTCAATCAAAATTTACAAAAATTTAACTAATATGCAAAGAAAAGTTTGCTTTAAAGTAACCTTAAAAGGCTTCCGAGAAGTGCGGAAGCCTGCCTTCAGTAAACACTCTTAAAGAGTGCAATGCTTTTATAGTTTCCTTTGTAGCAATTAAAAGTTTTCCGCTTGATAAAGTACCCAACATGAAAGTTAAGTCTGCGTTTTCTTTACGATGCAACCATGTGGGATAAACTTTAATTTTCGTATTACGAAAATATATTTCACAACTACTATACTATGATATACCATTGCGATATTTATTCAAAAACTTGGTAAAATGTGAAATCGTTCGAAGTAATTCACGTGATTTAAAGCGCGCAAATATGCTTTCTTTGAGAAAATTGTTTAATGCAATCAAAATTCTTTCGCTAATTTGAAAACCACATTATTATCGCGAGTCAAAAAAATTTAACTTATGCAGAAGCTTAGGGTGATTTATGTACTATGTAAAAATACAATAACTGAGAAAGTTGCCTACGATAAATCGAAGAATATGAAATGCATTATTGATTCTATTAACTCTAAGCATTAATCTGTTTAATTTGGCAAAAGTTTGAAACAAGCCTTCACAATCCATACCTAATGAAAGGTTTACAACTTTTTGCTATTTTGTAGAATCTGAGTTAGCCTGAATATGTTTTCATTGACAGCAAAAAAAAATTACGGTTTAGTCCCATTTGATATACTATATGTAGTAAGGGTGAAAAGATGAACTTCTTCATACAATATATTCTGTTCGGGTGGAAACAAAATATTTCCATTTCAAACGAATTTAACAAAGGATGGTATATTACCAAGTTTTGTCGAAAAATATATAGATAAACATGTACGTAAATAGATATAAAATATAATATGCCAAAGAAATTTTTCATATTAAATTATTTATAATCACAACTGAGGACCCTTATCAAATGCAAGAACATTTTAAAGAAGATATTCAAAAAATTTAAGGTCATACAGCTATTTATAGTGAAATAAAGTTTAGTTAGCCGGGATCAATTTGGGTAGAAAATCTGTTTGAAATCCTAAAACCCTTAGTTCACTGGCAAACATTAAACACTTTAGCAAGTATAAACAAGTACGGAAAGGCTAAGATCGGGTGTAACCGAATATTTTATACTCTCGCAATTTATTGAAGAAATTTTATTAAGATAACACCCAAATTTACCTATAAATTCGGCACAAAGTTTAATAGAATAACGAAAATCGTCCTATATAGTGTATGAGGGCTGAGGAAATTCCTGAACCGATTTCATTCATTTTCACCAGCAAGGTACATTATATCCAAGACTATACACTCACTTAATTTCGCTAAGATATCTCACATATTAACCAATACATATATGTAGATTAAAGCCTACCGTATTTTTAAAAACCTATAATTAGGTATATTGGAGCTAGGAGATGTTATTATCCGATTTTAATAATTTTTGGAACAGAGACACTATTAAAAGAAAACAATTTCCTCTGAATTACATTAAATTATCAGAGAGATTTATCCATATTTTCAGTTAAAATTTACCCTTAGACGCAGAGTTCAACATGTTCGATAACAGGGACCTTGAAAAGTTATAGTCCGTTTTCGACAATTTTTTCTCAAGTGAAGCCAGAGATGATATGTACTATTTGTGTAAAGTTTTATTCCGCTATCTTCATTGGTTCCTTATGTATACATTATAAAGTGAAGGAATCAGATGGAATTCAAAATTGAGTTATATGGGAAGTAGTCGTGGTTGTGAACCGATTTCATCCTTTTTCACATGTGTCATCAGGGTGTCCAGAAAGTATTATATACAAATTTTCATTGAAATCGGTCGAGTAGTTCCTGAGATATGGTTTTTGACCCATAAGTGGGAAATGCCATGCCCATTTTTCATTTTGTAAAAAAATCAGTATGCAGCTTCCTTCTGCTATTTCTTATGTAAAATTTGGTGTTACTGACGTTTCTCGTTAGTGAGTTAACGCACTTTTAGTCATTTTCAACCTAACCTTTGTATGGGAGGTAGGTGTGGTTTTTATCTGATTGCTTTCATTTTTGGACTGTATAAGGAAATGGCTAAAATAAACGACTGCAGAAAGTTTGGTTTATATAGCTTTATTGGTTTGCGAGTTATATACAAAAAACCTATTTAAGGGCGGGGTCACGCCCACTTTTCCAAAAAAATTACATCCAAATGTGCCCCTCTCTAATACGATCCTATGTTCCAAATTTTATTTTCATAACTTTATTTATGGCTAAATTATGACACTTTATAAGTTTTGGTTTTCGTCATTTTGTGGGCGTGGCAATGGTCCGATTTTGTCCATTTTCGTAAGCAAGCTCCTCAGGGTTCCAAGGAATACGTTTTCCAAGTTTCGTTAAGATATCTCAAGTATAAAAATAAAAATCTACATACATACGATGTTTACTTCTTCAAACATTCACCTTCAAACAAATACTTTCACTTCCCCTAAGTGCATACTTTTGCTTGGCTGTTTTGAAAAGCTCCCTTTATGAGAAAGGTACGATAAATGGATACATAAATAAAGAGCAGCTGCCACTACAGCAATATGATATATATATTTAGCTTTCGCAAAAAGTTGGTATGAATACCAGTGTGAGTACGCAAGTGCTACACACTTATGATCAGTTAATTTTAAGTTAGCCCAACAAAAAAGTTAAACATGATATAACAAGGTCATAATTTGCGGTTTCCATAATGGCTCCCAAAAGCCGTAAATTATATATAATGGAAAATGGTTGAAAAGGCGTGTGAGTTTTTCATACTTTTGCAACATGTTGCACAGAGTATAATAGTTACTGAACACCACTTTTGGCTCAAAATCCATATCTCAGAAACTAATCGACCAGTTTCAACGAAATATGGTATATAATATTTTTGATATTCCGATGTTACAAATAGAATATGCGTGACAATAAAATATATAAATCAAGAAATAATACAGATTTCGGAATAAAATTGTACCCTAATATTACATTGGAGGTGTGGCAACCCCTCATTTAAAACCTGTCGAAATCGAATTATAACTTTTCTAGGTTACAGTTACCGAACATGAGGACCTCAGTGCATATGGATAATTTTTTTTACCGAAAAAATGGTTTTGTGAAAACCGAGAAGAAATTGAATTGAAAATCTTGTACTGTGCTCTGTTTAAAATTCGCATATATCCTCTACAATCAAACGGCTTGAATAAGCTAAAAATCATAGTTGCCATTCGTCTGACTACTTTTTCGAGATATCAATTTTTGGCATCGAAGACAATATATATATGGATGGAGAAAAATATTCTCAGAATTTGGCGACATTAAATTCCAAAGCATTCCACAATGCATCCACATAATTCGCGTTTATGTGTGCATTGGTGGATATACAACTCTAAGAACACACCATTGACATACAGTATACTCTCGAAAAGTAAATTCTCAGAAAGTAAATAATCGCGGAAAAGTTAATCACCTTTAAGAATACACATGCACCTCGAAAAAGTAAATTTTTTAATTTACTTTTCAGAGAGTGTGATAAAAAATTCGAAACGAAGCAAGCAGCGTTTTTTACGATGTTGCAAAAACACTTACACTCTTGTTTATCGCGTCTTTTTAGTAAATAAACTCTCCTACTTAATCCACTGGTTTCAAAATGAAAACGATGCAAATCAGGTGTCAGATTTTTTGAATTGTCGTACAAAAATAGTCAGAAACAAGTAAGGAATGGCTAAGTTCGGGTGTAACCGAACATTTTATACTCTCGCAATTTATTTATTTAACTTTATTTATAATATATAATACACAATTTGACCCACATATTCATCATATATATTGTATAAAGTCCATTGAAAGTTGGAAACTATAATATTAGGTTAGAAGCACCGAGGTCCTCAGGTTCGATTAATGGGGCCTTGAAAACCTATGGTCTGATTTCGGCGAATTTTATAATGGGGCTGCCACACTATAAAGGTAGTATTTGTGCAAAGTTCTGCATCGATATCTTCACTAGTACTTACATTATATATTGTAAAGTAAACGATTCAGATAGTCTTCAAAGTTCTGTTATATAGGAAGTCGGCGTGGTTGTGAAGCGATTTGGCCTATTTTCCCAACATATCATTGGGATGTAAGGAAACTATTACAAACCAAGTTTCATTGAAATCGGTCGAGTAGTTCCTGAGATATGGTTTTTGACCCATAAGTGGGCGACGCCACGCCCATTTTCCATGTTGTAAAAAAATCTGAGTGCAGCTTTCATCTGTCATTTCTTATGTGAAATTGAGTGTTTCTGACGGTTTTCGTTAGTGAATTAACCCACTTTTAGTACTGTTCAACCTAACTTTTGTATAGGAGGTGGGCGTGGTTATGATCCGATTTCTTTCATTTTTGGACTGTATTAGGAAGTGGCTAAAGAAAACGACTGCAGAAAGTTTGGTTTATATAGCTCTATTGGTTTGCGAGATATGTACAAAAAACTTAGTAGGGGGCGGGGCCACGCCCACTTCCCTAAAAAAATTACATCCAAATATGCCCCTTCATAGTGCGATCCTTCATACCAAATTTTATTTTCATAGCTTTATTTATGGCTTAGATATGGCACTTTATGTGTTTTCGGTTTTCGCCATTTTGTGGGCGTAGCAGTGGTCCGATTTTGCTCATTTTCGAAAGCAACCTTCCTATGGTGCCAAGATTCATCAAGATATCTTAATTTTTACTCAAGTTACAGCTTGCACAGACGGACGGACGGACGGACGGACAGACAGACATTCGGATTTGAACTCCACTCTTCACCCTGATCACTTTGGTATATATAACCCTATATCTAACTCGTTTAGTTTTGGGTGTTACAAACAACCGTTATGTGAACAAAACTATAATACTCTCTTTGCAACTTGATGCGAGAGTATAAATATATTGCAAAAGAAAAAAAACAAAAGAATATTCAAGATTTTTTCTCTTCATAGTAAATACATATGTATGTATGTAAATGTAAATATGTTTTTCATGTAAATCCATATGTTTTATTGAAGCAAATAAATGAATGAATTTTTTAAGTTTAACAATGCATTTAATATTATAAAAACAGATAATTTATGTATATATTTGGAAAAGTAAATTACCCAAAATACCAATCGATTTACTTTTCGAGAGTATACTGTACTAGTATTAGCAGCAGTGAAATATTTATGTACGTATCTTGCAACAAATAACACATACACGTGTTTATCCACCGTTAGAAATCAGCACGAGAGGGAGGCTATACATAAATTATATCTCTCAAATATCACCACAGGCATTATTTCACCAACCTGTTATATTAAACCGCTGCCGACGTGCGTGCTTTATTGTTGGAATGAGAATCTTGGATACAGGCGATTTCCCGAAAATTCAATAAATTCTTGTTTACATTGTGAAACGTGTACGTGTTCAGGCTGCAGTGTGCATCATTGGATAATTAAGGAATTTTTGACAATTTTTTTATTATTTTTACCATAATGAAAAGTATAAAATTCAACTTTCATTTTGTGTCTTTTAGCCCAAATCAAATCAGTAGGCTGAGATAAATCAGTAGGCAATGACCAGGCTACTGAGTTATCTATGAAATTTAGTATACTATACTATGTACATACAGCATGTGAAGCTTTCCTAAATTGTTGCATGTAAAGTCAGTTTTCGTTAAAAATATTTACATGCCGTACAGAGCTCTGTCAATGTTGTTGATGTTGGTGGGCTGGTATTTGTGACTATGTAAAATCCCTAGAAGCGATATCGATGCAAGTGCATTACATTGCGTGGCAATCACTCTATTCACATAATCCGTGGGCAGGGTATTTCGGTTGAGTGCCTCACGCTTATTGCATTACTGCAAGAGCCAAAGCGACCACGACCAGAGCGAACCAATAAACACAATGCAACAGTAATAAATAGGAAACGCTAAAAGCTTGTACAGATGTGCATATATACAACACACCAAATTCCAATATCTCTGCAACAGGTGAAGTCCAAGGGCATATGATCCGCCTACATGGTGTAATGATTTGAATGAAAATTCTGAAGTATTGACGTGAATATCACAGAAGCACTTAGGTATGTAAACTAATTTTGGCAGCTTACATCAAAATTGGCTACGCGTTTTGACTTTGGTGTTTCGAACTCAATTTAGTAAAAGAAACCATGGCAACGAGTGAGGTACATAGAATATTTGTATTTATCTCTGAGTTTAAATCGGAACATTTCATAAATTTGGAAATAGTAAAAACAATTAGTAGATATGTATATAGGAAAGCCTACATACTACCATAAAGTTACGTAGTCGCTTTATAACTGTGGACGAAAGAGAAATCTGGTAAAGACAAGAGATTTCCTTTGTCTCTCGAAATGGTAGACTTCAATCAACGAATTATTGGACCAATTTTGCAGATCTTCAGACGTCGCTTTTTTATATATATCAAGAAGCTGGTGCAGTGATTAAATATAACAAGCTAAAAGGAAACTATTTTATTTATTTTTTCAAGGGACTTACTTGATGTGAAAATAGCAGAATTATGAAATAAAAGAAAAAGGAGGTAAAGTAATCAGACAGGCAGCTGAATAAAGACATTCGGTAGACAACTAAGTTGCAGACAATCAGCTAACAAAAGAGACATTAAATACGGTTAAACAGTATTACCTAAATAATTTTATAGTTCAGGTACATAAATGTCATCAGCTCATACTAAGCTCATCAACTCATATTAAGCTATTACCCATCTGCTTTAACGACATCAATGCATGTGAGATACCTTGTGAGTAAAATAATACTGACCGTTGTATGGATGGCTGATGAATAGCGTACTCAATCAAGTCGCGCTCAGCCATTCATCACTACACCTCGTCTATATAAATCCTCATATTTCCATGCATCAATTTATCTTGCTTATGTTTTCAGGTGATAGATTACCGGCAGAACTATTCAAATACGGCGGCGAAGAACTGATAAGGTGCATGCATCAGCTTCTTTGCAGAATATGGTCGGAAGAAAGCATGCCTGACGATTGGAATCTCAGTGTGCTCTGCCCAATCCATAAAAAGGGAGATCCCACAATCTGCGCCAATTACCGTGGGATCAGCCTCCTAAATATCGCATACAAGGTTCTATCGAGCGTATTGTGTGAAAGACTAAAGCCCACCGTCAACAAACTGATTGGACCTTATCAGTGTGGCTTTAGACCTGGAAAATCGACAACTGACCAGATATTCACCATGCGCCAAATCTTGGAAAAGACCCGAGAAAAGAGGATCGACACACACCACCTTTTTGTCGATTTTAAAGCTGCTTTCGACAGCACGAAAAGGAGTTGCCTTTACGCCGCGATGTCTGAATTTGGTATCCCCGCAAAACTAATACGGCTGTGTAAATTGACGTTGAGCAACACCAAAAGCTCCGTCATGATTGGGAAGGACCTCTCCGAGCCGTTCGATACCAAACGAGGTTTCAGACAAGGTGACTCACTATCGTGCGACTTCTTTAACCTGATGCTGGAAAAAATTATAAGAGCTGCAGAGCTAAACCGAGAAGGTACAATCTTCTACAAGAGTGTACAGCTCCTGGCGTACGCCGATGATATTGATATCATCGGAAGCAACAACCGCGCCGTTTGTTCTGCTTTTTCCCGCATGGATAAGGAGGCGAAGCGAATGGGTCTGGAGGTGAATGAGGACAAGACGAAATATCTCCTGTCATCAAACAAACAGTCGGCGCATTCGCGTCTTGGCTCCCACGTCACTGTTGACAGTCATAACTTCGAGGTCGTAGATAATTTCGTATACCTGGGAACCAGCATCAACAACACGAACAATGTCAGCCTCGAAATCCAGCGCAGAATAACTCTTGCCAACAGGTGCTACTTTGGACTGAGTAGGCAATTGAACAGTAAAGTCCTCTCTCGACGAACCAAAATCAAGCTCTACAAGTCGCTTATCATTCCCGTCCTGCTGTACGGTGCAGAAGCTTGGACGATGTCAACATCAGATGAGACGACACTAGGAGTTTTCGAGAGGAAAATTTTGCGCAAGATTTATGGTCCTCAGAACATTGGCAACGGCGAATACCGCAGACGATGGAACGATGAGCTGTACGAGTTATACGACGACATTGACATAGTTCAGCGAATAAAAAGACAGCGGCTACGCTGGCTAGGTCATGTTGTCCGAATGGACGAAAACACTCCAGCCCTGAAAGTGTTCGATGCAGTACCCGCCGGAGGAGGCCGAGGAAGGGGAAGGCCTCCACTCCGTTGGAGGGACCAGGTGGAGAGCGACCTGGTTACACTTGGGATCTCCAACTGGCGCCGAACTGCGAAGGAGAGAGACAGGTGGCGCACTATCGGTGATTCGGCTATAACCGGCTAAACGGTTGCAACGCCAATCACACATGTTTTCAGGTGCACCATACAATTTTGCTGAAATAACTTGTTGCTACTTGCCCCTTCATCGGTAGGCATATTAAAATAATGGCATCATCAAAAAAATTAGACGATAATTTCGCGCGTGTAGACAACGCTGTCAACTTGATGCAGGGGCTGTGAATTAGCAGAGGACTAAAAACAAAACGAGCAGAACATGAAATATAAGGACATTCAGGCAACTAACCAACCGGAAAGGCAAACCAAATCAAAACAGCAGTACAGCGGCCTACTGGCTAGCTCAACAACAAACATCGTTAAGTTGATGCTGGCGGCAGTCAAGCAAGAGAATTCAAATAAAATGGAAATAAGCAAATGTGAAGCGTTGCGATAAAGTGGAATAAGCGGAATTCAAAAGAAGCGGGTGTGCTATTGATTGTCTTGATGATGATGATAATGTTGCTACCTATGATGATAATTTTACTATATAGTAAGAATATTTATAGCGGTAATGATTTTTATTATAATATGTATAAACTGAAATCAGTTCACGATAAAGAGCGGCGGTGCGTTTACGTGACGATGTGTTCATTTATAAGTGTAAACTTGCGTACCCTTCCCTTTTTTCCCTTCAACTTACTTTTCATTCGTATTTTGAGCAAATATTTCATGCTTCAATTCCGAACCGTTTATATACATACTTTTCGGACATTTATTTCCACACGTAAAATATTATGAAGGAAAACTTGGCATCCTTTTTTCATTTCTCTATTTTCTTTACTTCCTCAAATTTTCGCAACAGTGCCCACGGTTTCTTCAACCATCTGTTGCTTATCAGCTTTTTCTGTGGTTTTAGTTGTTTAGTACTTTTTTGTATGTTGCTTTGCGATTTTACAAGCCAAGAAAAGCTTATATATAAAAGATTTGTGGTTTTTGTATCTCTCCTATCTATCTCCTCTTTGCTTTCCGCGCAAAAGTAAAATATGTACAGACTGGAAAACAAATATTCACAAAGTGTGTAAGCATTCGCTCAACAAATCGTCAAGATCACAGTTGCGACCCTTGCATTTTGACTTTTTAACAAACTCAAGCATACATTTAGCTTCTTTTAGTATATTTTCATTTTAGTTCATCTATATTTTTCAGAAAAATACACTTTAAAATCTCGTTCTATAAGTGATGCCATTTACTTTGTTTATTTTTATTTCCACCAACAAAAGTCAATATTTTCCCATCACAAGTTCAAATAAAGGATTTATAAAAATGCTAATATAAGAATAACATGTAAAATATATATGGGGTCAAGCAAATATGTATAAAAGTAACTAAAAATGTTGCTGCTAGATTACATGCATAAAAAACCAAAAACTGAAAAGGAATCGGAAAATATTAACTCAGTTTTAAACTTCTCTTTTATTCTATTTGGCTCCTCCGACGTTAATTTTAAATCACACTGAATGTATTTTATATTTGAAGTATAAATCAATTGTTATAAATTCAATTTATATTAATTATATTGTTTGGCTTTGATACTAACCATATTACGAACGCATGATGAGTAAGCAGAATTTTAAACCTCAACATACACTTACAACATCATCTGTATACCTATTCATAGTGATTGATTATAAATATTGATGTGACAGCACTTGGATGAAAAGCTGCAATTTGCCGATAATCCAATATAGAGCCACATAGAAAAACCTTCACAGCAGTCGTTAACGGTCAATTATTTCAAAACGCACAACAAAATGAAGAAAATGTTAGCTGAACTGAGCAGGTGAATTGAATAATCAAACTATACAGAATAACACACCATACTTAAATGCGTATGATACTCAAGTGCTGCACTACGAGGATATTATTTAGTGAGAGGCATCTCTTTTATACAAGTAAATACTATATGTCTGCATGAATGCACTTATTGTATATCCACACAATATGCATATTCCTATCAACTTTCGTTTACACATGACGCCTGTCTTTTTGTGGCCCACATTCCTTTATGCTGCCTTTTAACTTCAACTACTTTGAAGAGTCTATTTAATTCATAGCTGGTAGTATTGTGCGCACCTTTTGTGAGTTTATCAACTTCGATTTGCCTGTATATATGTAGTACATATTTCCGATGTTGTCCAGCTGTATACGGGAGACGAATCGAACTTACATTCTGCGGGCTTACGCATTTATGCCACTCACTGCCATTGTGTTTATAACGGGTGATTTTTTTGAGGTTAGGATTTTCATGCATTAGTATTTGACAGATCACGTGGGATTTCAGACATGTTGTCAAAGAGAAAGATGCTCAGTATGCTTTGACATTTCATCATGAATAGACTTACTAACGAGCAACGCTTGCAAATCATTGAATTTTATTACCAAAATCAGTGTTCGGTTTCGAAATGTGTTATCGACAAATTTTGTTCAGCGATGAGGCTCATTTCTGGTTGAATGGCTACGTAAATAAGCAAAATTGCCGCATTTGGGGTGAAGAGCAACCAGAAGCCGTTCAAGAACTGCCCATGCATCCCGAAAAATGCACTGTTTGGTGTGGTTTGTACGCTGGTGGAATCATTGGACCGTATTTTTTCAAAGATGCTGTTGGACGCAACGTTACGGTGAATGGCGATCGCTATCGTTCGATGCTAACAAACTTTTTGTTGCCAAAAATGGAAGAACTGAACTTGGTTGACATGTGGTTTCAACAAGATGGCGCTACATGCCACACAGCTCGCGATTCTATGGCCATTTTGAGGGAAAACTTCGGAGAACAATTCATCTCAAGAAATGGACCCGTAAGTTGGCCACCAAGATCATGCGATTTAACGCCTTTAGACTATTTTTTGTGGGGCTACGTCAAGTCTAAAGTCTACAGAAATAAGCCAGCAACTATTCCAGCTTTGGAAGACAACATTTCCGAAGAAATTCGGGCTATTCCGGCCGAAATGCTCGAAAAAGTTGCCCAAAATTGGACTTTCCGAATGGACCACCTAAGACGCAGCCGCGGTCAACATTTAAATGAAATTATCTTCAAAAAGTAAATGTCATGAACCAATCTAACGTTTCAAATAAAGAACCGATGAGATTTTGCAAATTTTATGCGTTTTTTTTTTTAAAAAAGTTATCAAGCTCTTAAAAAATCACCCTTTACATGCGATTGTCAATGCTCGCAGTTCCGCTTTTCACTTTAAATTTCCATTGAAATTCAACTTTTACTACTTTACTGTACACTCGTGCGCTTTACACGATGAATGCTGAGTCTAAACTAAGTACAGTAATACATAGATCTATTTAGGATAAAATACGACTCCTCTAAATGCATGTATGATCAATTGATGATTTGAAAGAATAATCTTCAAAATGGCAGCTTAGAATCGCTCTCGCTTTGGCCTCTATTTTATAAAACTCGAATCTTGGTAGATTTCCCACATAATTCCTACATCCTACATACATATGTATGCATACGACATGGGTTACAAATTTTTGGTTTAACAATAAATCACTTTTTTAGTAAAAATATGGCTTGTAATGACTCTCCCAATATTGGATACTGTTTCGACAGTGTGATGATCGCATTCAAAATAGGCGTACATTATACTACTCATCCGAATGACAGTGTTTTCTCCAGCGATCTTCATTGGAGTATGCGAAGGAAGAACTAGTCGAGATGTACTTTTCTGCACATACATACATAAAACGTGAACGCAAAGGTCAAGAACGATAAACAAGCCGGCCCATCAAATGGTCAATTAGGACAACAATAAGTGTCGATGAGCAAAGGCTGTGCTTAAAAAATCAAATGCAAAGTGAATTACGTAATATTACAAATATTTGTCAGCAACGATAGTGTAAAAGGACAAAAGGAAACCGTACATCTGTGTTCAGATTAAATAATATATGGCATTGTATTAGAATGAGGACATCGATAGGTCAAATACAGATGACAAAAGAGCGCAGAATATGTATAAAGTGAAATACTACACAAACTTAAGTATGAACAAGTATTTCAACTAAGGAATAATAAATAACACGAGCTTTTATTGTGAGTCGCTTGTGCTCTTATCTTCTCCAATGGGCATTGCTGTCCCATGTCATCATTGTTATAGCGATCACATTCAAGTTTAATGTATGCATGACCTTGGACTTGCGAAGTGGCTATGTACTTTCTTTTCCTTCCACATTAATTTTTGCCACTTACAAACGACCCATATAAAATTCAAATGTTGCCAAATACCTAAGCAGTTTTTTGAAATCCTATATTGGCAGCAGTACACTAACTAAGGGACAGATAAACGATTGGGAAAATGTCTTTGATACTTATTAACCTTTCTATTTTATTAGCTTGGTAATCCGTATGAAAATCAAACATTCTATTTTACCTACTAAGATATTGAAACACAAAATAATTGCCATAATTGTATACAGTTCCAACATAGTCAAAAATTAAATAGAACTCAAAGGGTATTTCCAATAAATAACTAAATAGAATAAATTTAATAAATCGTTCAAGCATTTCTATAAAGTAACAACAAAATTAGTTAGTGATCAATTATTGTGCTACTCGTTGTTACAAAAGTAAGTACTTTTGAAAAGCCGTAGAATTAACCACTTTAAATATTACGCCTGAACTATTCTTCGCAACACTTAATGTCAAATTGCCAAGTTAGAAATTTAAATGGCACCCAAAGAATTTCGACAGCAAGGCGTATAAATATACAATGTCAAAGCGGAGGACCGAAAGAGAATGCGTACAAAAGAAAAAACATCTCAACCGCTTAGGGCGTTTGCCACCTTTTGAAATAGCAGTGCGAATATTCAAATTTATTCCGTTTTTCGTTAGCCAAGGTGTACACCCCCCAAGTTTATGTATAAACAAGTTATGCAATACATATATGCATACAGTGCAATTTTGAACGAATTGCTTGTTTCTTCATTTTTTCTTGATGATGGTAAAGAAATATTCGACGCTGTGAAAAGGAATTTTCGCGCACCGCCACCTCAATAGTAGCATTTGATGTATGTACATATGGAAGAGTATATGGGAATTTCTTACATACAATATACCTTCTGATACTCTGGCAACATGTTGCACAGAGTATAATATTTTTAAATTCTATTGCTTATTTAGCTCAATACTTAAGTGAGCTTGTGTGAGCTATGAAAAATCAATAAATTTAAATAGTTATGTGAAAATCGAAAATACCTTTTTATACAATTTATTTTTCACTTTTTATCTTCAATCAGGTACTATGTTCAATTATATTGGAAAGATCAAAAATGTTCACAATCTTTTTGTGTGCCAGTGCTCCCACTGCTTTTTCCTTAATGTTCCTTCGCCAGCAGATGCCATGTTTTATATGTTAATATCATGTTGATATTTAAAAAGTTTAAATTAGGTTATCAACAAACTCTTTAAGTGAATACAGTACTCCAACTACGAAGTAAAAACTCAAGGAGTGTACCGTCTGCCACATTAACGTGTCCTAATTGGCCATAAAGTAATTTTGTATACTATAACAACTATAACAACACTGGAAAGCAGTAATAAAAACCCGGTACCTCAAGTACTTTTGTTTCCATATATATATGTATGAATATACTATAATATAAAATTACGCATACTCCGCAGCTTATAATATTCAGCTGCAATGCAACGGAAGTGATACGTAAAGTTGATTGTAAGGAAATTGGTTTACACATTTTTATGTATGTACAAATGCCTACGTCACATATGTTTTTAGTATAATTAAGAGACCAACACACATAAACGACAGCTGCCAACGAGCATCGTCTTGCCTTTTTTTCCTGCCAACCACTAACTACTTTTCCTCTGTTACCATTTGTTTCGCAATAAAAAGTGAAATTTATGTTAATAATAATATACCAAGCTACTTTTCTTATATAAAATGTATATGAAAATCTTTTGGCTAAATGAGTCAAACCGAAAAGCACACTCATAGCAATTCACCACATAGAAACAGCTCAATCACCTCATCACGCCAGAGAACACTACACGTTAACACACACACACATACAAATTTCAACAAAAAGGAAGAGAAAGCATACCACAGCACTTTCCTTTCGATACAACAACGATCGCATCGCACCTCCGTGTTCACAATATCCCGATTTTCAGTTACTTGGCATCCGCTATATATATATATATCAACATTTAACAACCATTATATACATCATTTGTATTTGTAAACTAACATCACTAACTATACATACATTTATCATAACATTTTTCAATATAAATACATAAATAATTCGTAAATTATTGTATAAAATAATCCATTTTAAACTTAATAAATTATTATAACGTTTATTCGGAAATAAGTGTACCTTTTTTCTTACGTACATCAAACGTGAATACCAAGGTGAGTTAAATTTTGTACTTCTTTACTTAAAGAAAAATTAACGAACACAAAGCTACTTTGACACTTTATAATCACTCTAAATCAATCTTTTCAGATGATAATGAATACATGAATAAAATGAACCAAAATGTACCAAATAAGTGATAAAATCAAACACAATTCATTGACAGTTATCTAGTAACTTTCCGATGTCATGAAACATTAAATTCATCTTTCGCTCAGTTAGTTTATATATCGTGCATGGGCAAAAATGCTTAGCACTCAAAATCAAAATGAATATGAATGCGTTTGTAAAAAATATGAAAACACTACTCCATTTAGACTTAATGCCATCTCTGTATAGGCATTAATGATTTTTAAACTAGTTCGACTGGATTTAATTTGAGGTAAGTACTAGTCTCTGAGTCTCAATTATTATAAATATTAAGAGAAAGAGTAAGTAAACAAGGCTGAACGGTGTGAATTCAGGGGTTCCCTTGTTTTTATACAGTACCCGAAATAATTAGAGAAGCAATAGCGGTAGTTAAAGAGCATATTAACATTGCGATTTTAATTAGAAAGAAAATCTAAGAATAAAATGTCATGTTGCTTGAACATTCTCATGCCTTTGCCTCAGAATAATTTTTTGAACCGATTACCTAAATTTTTTGGTCTGGCGTGTTTTTTTCTTTTCAACACATTCAATGGTCTTTCAATAATTGTCAATAAAAGACAGGCTCAGAGGCATAATTGTTATGCGCTGAAATCATTAATTAAGTAAATTTCCGCGAAATGAATGAATACCAATAAGATTTCTTAATTGCGAAAAAACTCAGGCATAATCAAAAGCAATTAAATATTCGAAAGATTAAAGATAATGAGGCAAGCTCATTATGTATACGTCACCGCTAACTCTCGCTATATATACAATTTATGAGTTCGATAAAAATTAAAATATTTAATCTATACTAAAGCTGAAGAGTGTGTTTGTTTGTTTGAACGCGCTAATCTCCGAAACTGCTGGTTTGAATTGAATAATTTTTTTGTGTTGGATAGTCCATTTATCGAGGAAGGCTATAGGCTATATAGCATCAGGAGCGAAGAAACACTGGTGAATGTGTAAAAAACGGGGGAAATTATTTATCTTTGAGAGAACGATTGGACCATTCTTGATGAAATGTTGAGAGGTTGTTCGTTGTGGATCTTGGAAGGTTTAGTCGGAAAATTGTAAAATTCCAAAAAGTGACTTTTTTCCATAATTTTTTTTTTTTTTCAATCTATCTATAAAAAAAAACATTTCGGAAAAGTCGTAAATTGGCAAGTGGCAACAGAGAATTCAGATTTGCAAATGAACGGTGACATCTACATTGAAGCATTGAAATTCATATGCCATCACCAAATCGTCAAATTAGAGATGTACATACGACAGAATAACTTTGGAACAACAAGTATAAAGAAATGTTCCATTATTTAATGAGCAGCAAAAGACAACCTATAATGAATTGATTAAGGCTGTCCATGATGGAAATGGTGGACTTTTATTTCTTGATACGCACGGAACGGTGGAACTGGGAATCCTGATTGATTCTGATATCATTGATTTTGGCAACAATACGATCTCAAAATGGCATTACGTTGGCTCTCGGATCTACTGGAATTGCAGCAACGCTACTTGAAGTTGGAAGAACGGCACATTCGACATTGTAGCTTCAGTTAAACATGCAAATCTATGAAACATCTATGAGATGAGCCCAATTTTCTAGAACCACTTGACAGAACAATGAAAGATCTGTGGAATAATAATCGTCGTTTTGGTGGCGTAATGACACTGTTATTGAAAAACACATTCTGTTATTTCGAAATCAACAACGGCGGACGAATTGAACGCATGTCTCAAGTCATCGCACACAACGGCACGCGAAAACCATATGATTGACTATGAATATGCGGGTGTTCCTGCAACAGGAAAGCACCGCAGAAGATTTGCAAAGAACTGGGCAAATTCTGGTTAATACTTCTAATGGTTTGAAATCAATCCGAACAGTAGCCAAATTTATCGTAACTACGATTGGTTGAGTGCACGCAGATTTTTAAATGCCAAAAATACCGATGTCGATTATTTAATATATACGACTTAAAGTCAACTTCCGGGAGATTTGTGTTCATACACATCGATCGATCATGTCGAAAATGAAGACGAAGCTGTGAATTATCCAGTGAAATTTCTAAATTCTTTGTCATTATAATGCTTTATCATTTATTATGCTTCGCAATCTTCAAGCAGCTATCGAATAATGTAATAGTTGCAAGAATTTTTTAAAGGGACTTACAAGGGGTAGAATGCTTGATTCCACGAATTTCTTTGAGTTCCAACGATTTGCCATTTCAGTTCAGACGTATTCAGTTCCCAACGAGACTTGCATTTGGGATGACAATCAACAGGTCTCAAAGACAGTCGCTGGAGGTGTGTGGCATAAATTTCATTCACGAGTTGAAAAACCATCTCCTCTGTACATTTACGCACCGGAAGAGAAAACAAAAAATGTTGTTTATTAAGCTGAGTTACATTGAAAAAAATTTAGAAAAATCGCAAATAAATGTTTTCCAACACTATACAAATTCAACTTTGTTTTCAAAACAAATAATTTCACGCAGTGCAACGACTGCGGAGTCAGCTAGTTATTTATAATTTGTAAGTAAAAAATTATTATTATTAAAAAAATGTATTCTTTTAAATTTTCATTTTTAAAAGTCTGTTTGGATCAAATTTCAGCAGTTTGACTATGTATAAGGTAAATACTTATGTAACTATATAGAAGTAAATAAATTACAATTTTCCACTTTTTTATAATAGTTAAATTGCAAAAATTAAATTGATTGACAGTACACACTCCTTTGTACTTTTTATTAAAATGTTCTTAAATCAGCTGTGGAAATTCAAAATATTTCCTTTATTACTTTTCTCGTTTAAATTTATTTACCTAAACATAGAACATCCACCGTGCAATATAAAATCCATGCAATATAAAAACAACAATAAATATACAAATACAATCATAAAGAGCATTTTCTATGACGAATAAAAGCTCAACAGGCGGAGATATGAGCGTTCAGACATTCAAATTGATAAGGCGAATACATATAAATATTAAAATGAAACGTAAATGCAAATTTTGTCTGGATATGTATAACTCTTGATAATGCTAGTTTAAATAGTTCGTAATATACATATGCCATTCATCAAAACCCACAACACATGCGTAAGTAAACCCTAGTGCTCATATATTTATAAATAACATGAGTAAGCTTGTAAGCACAGATGGTTTTAAAGCACAATAGGGCAACATAACACACGCGGGTTGTCATAGTGATGAATATACTTTTCCGATCTATATATAATAATCTCTTGAATAAAAAAATTTATTTTTGTGTGTGCAAATGGTCCTCTCTCTTCCTCTGTCATTCATCTTGTTTGTAACAGTGGTAGGGACAATTTCAACTAAATGCGAGGTTGTATGAAACGAAAGCACAACTTAATAGAATATATTAATTATTAAAAATGGGAGGTTGGCACCAAAAATATTTAAGCGTGTTCGTATTCTGAAGGTTCTTATACTGAGCAATATATTATGACATGTGCAGATTTTAATTAAAGTAAATTAGAATTAAGATTAGAACTGAACATTCAATAGTTTTTTACAAATCTGCACCTCATAGTGTGCATCAATCCATATTCAAATATGAAAGTGTTTATTAATTGAATTACTATTCAAAACTAAAAAAGTTCTTTGTAAAATATATATATATATAGATAGAATAACGGAGTTATTCACCTTTTCTCAAAGCAAGTTGCTACGTTAGCAATATAGCTTGTATCCTTTAAGGACAGAAAGAAAGCTTGTGTAGAAGGTTCTTTTGCATGCACCTCTTAGTCCGGACCAGCACCAAATGATTATTACCTGTTCCTGTCAATGGCAATGTCAATGAATTTTGAATTGATTATGAAAATAGCAACAAGTGTTTCTATAATAGTGACATTATGAAATTTCAAAATCTCAACAAGTTGTTGAACCAAACTGTGCATATTTTAAATAAATCAGATTATTCTAAATAATGTATTAATAAATTTAATGTAAAAATAATGAATTTTTATATACTATACTTAATTTTTTCATCGTTAGAAATGATTGGTTCATAAGGTGAACAGAAGGATTAATAACACAGCCACACAATAAAATTGTCATGTCTTGGGGGTCTGTGTGTTTTATGTTTTTGGGGTCGCTGAATCCGAATTCGAGGTATATTTAACTTCATCAGATCAGGGTTTTGAGATAACCCCGGAAAGCCAATATGGCGGACAGCGTTTTTAAAACTTCATCGGAATTGCTTAAAAGTCGAAGGTTCTCGGGGTCGCTGATTACGAAGCCGGTGTCGGTTTTTCAAAATTCAAAATGGTGGAAGCAATATGCCGAATTTTTAAAATTCATAAATGAAAAATATATCTAAACTGTGATATGAGCATATGCATTTGGGTAACACAATTTAATTATTTAAACCATTCCTTTCTTCTAATATTTGGGAAAATAATTACTAAAACTGATAATTCATTACTAGTAGTTTTTACAACAATCAAATCAAAACATGGCAGATAAATCCGGGGTGCATATTTTTGTATTGACAAATATGTCGGTTAGTTATATAAAATAGTGAGATAATAGTATAAACTTAGTTCTGATTAAGTAATTTATATCGAATATAATAAAATATTTGGAATAGTTTACATTATGGGAAACAACCACTATTGAAACATACCATTACACACGTACCTGAAATTTAAAACCAACAAAACGTTATATATACAGTATCTAAAATACGGGGTAAAAAATATACTGAAATTAATTGTTGGGATTTTCCAAAAATATCTTTGATCTACATGATAGCACGGTAACGGTAGAAATATAGGGGATGAAAAATTTAAATTTAACCTACTTAATGATTACTAGCCCAGAAACATTTGAAAACAAAATTTTAGCGCTACTGTCAGAACAAAGATCGCTTCTTTACCGAACTCATTCTCGGAATTTAACAATTAAATTCCCTATTTAAGTACTTAATTTGTTCTTCATAAAAAAGGACACAAAGATGTGGTAGGTATTTATCACCCACATCAGGTAAGTAAGTAAATAAACAAAGGACATTGATTTTAAAGCACACGCCTTTTATTTAATTACCTGCGATCGTTTTAAATAAAAGAAGTGTTTAATCTTGCAACAAACCATCGTGGTTGCCACAGGTAGAAAAAACACGAAAAAGGCTATATAAAAAGACCGAAAACATTTTCTGAAAACATTAGTAAATCGACATTTCTCGAGTAAGCATCGACCCTAAACCAAAAAAATGCAAAGTGTACGAATAGTGTACACAAACCAGCAAATAAAGGTTTTAGAGGCGGAGTACGCAGCAAATAAGTTTGCGAAAGGTGCGCGACGAAAACAAATCGCACAACGTATTGGAGTGCAGGAAATACAAGTGCGAACTTGGTTTAAAAATAGAAGAGCGAGAGAAAAGAACGAGAACTTCAAAACCACAACGACTAGCGCACCGATAGAACAAAGTACCGTACCAGCTTATCAACATACCTCTTTAAAGAGGTCAAGAACTGACGATCTGAACTCATTCAAAGCGAATAATCTCATTCAATCAAATTGGATTTTGCCGCCACCTGCTTGTCAACATAGCTCAACAATTGAGAACGAGATTATGGGGTTCACTGCGAATGATCTCAATCGATCAAATTGGATTCAGTCATCACCCGCTTATCAACATTCCTCAACAACTAACGATCTGAACGTTTTTGAACATATCTCAACTGACGATTACAACTACATCATGGAATTTATTGGGAATAATCCATCAGATTGTATTCAGCCACCACCCGCGAAA
This sequence comes from Zeugodacus cucurbitae, assembly GCF_028554725.1. Taxonomy (NCBI): domain Eukaryota; kingdom Metazoa; phylum Arthropoda; class Insecta; order Diptera; family Tephritidae; genus Zeugodacus; species Zeugodacus cucurbitae. The sequence goes on from NC_071670.1 coordinate 46,226,457, forward strand.
AAACCTAAGATACAGATATTGGAGCAATTGGTGCTTCATCCGGATACAAATTGCTGGATACGAATTTAAGATGTCTTCAATGAACTTCCACCATACTGCATTAGTAGAACATTCAATTAAATAATGTTCTCATATTCTAATCATATTTTTATAGAAATCATTTTAATTAAGTAATTGTGAACAAAACTAGAAATAATAAAAAACACAATCTCTAAAAATATTTATCTCTTTCCTCTTTTATAATTCAATTACATGTATTTATAACGAAATTTCTGAATCTATCAATCAGTTTTAATTTGCATCCGATAATGCGGAGTGTTTATGAATTTGGAGCATATTCAACTGCCAATAACAAAACTCAGTCAACGGTATAATGCTTACAACAAAATTATGTAAATGTTCGCCTTCAACTTCAAAACCGAAGGATATATTTATCATAAAAAATAGAATAAAAATTGGCACTTGCCTAATTGAATTGTACCATAGATATGTGTTAGGGATAAATTGTAATTGCTTGTGAAAGTAATTGAGTGATGATAATGATTGCAGAATAGCTACAACACGCTTTCACACTGCAGTAAACATACAAACAACATAAATTAACATTGTCACACCTTTCCTCACTCCCTACTACTCTCACATTTCCCTTGCGTCACTCTCATTTAAAATTTTTCTTTCAATTTTATTATAAACAATGGCAACCATAAACACTTAGGTTGTATTGTTCTCAACGAGCGTGCGAGCCATTTATGCGGCGCGTTTCTGTGAATGCAATAGTAGCGCACATTTGCAGTATATGCAAAAGAATAATGACTGCTTCCGTCGAGGGTAACATTCTGTTGTGTGAATAAGGTGTTACAAAATATTGCTGCAAGCTTTGCAACAGTTTGTGGCAGTAGTGCTATGATATGTGTAAACAAATGCAACAGAATGCCGCTGTACCATAAATACTTCAGCAAAAACGAACCCACATCAAGAAAACAAACTCTATGGTACGGAAATATTGAATAGTAAAACATTTGTCTGGGTCATCCCTTCGAACGTCAATAATGTATTGAGTGTATCCCGGATATATTCATATCGACTCACAGTTAATGAGAAATATTTTTAAAATAAACTAAGAGTCTTGGTGGGACTATACACATGCCACTGTAAGCTTAGGTATCGCCTATACAACATGGGCATAGTCTCAACAGAAATGTGTCGCTTCTGTGACTTGGAGGCAGAAACTCCCCTACATCTGCTCATTGATTGTGTAGCACGTCACCGAAGTAGGAGTAAATTATTGGGTCTCAGCAACACAAATTAAAGAATGCATCGACTCCCTCACTCACCATTCTTGAATTTGTAAGAGTGCTGGGACTGATGGAGTTGTTGTAGACTTAGGAAGGGCACAATAGACCACAGGTCGTAGTGCAGTCCTCAAAACTTCTGTCTATCTATCTATCTATAATGCAATCCAGAGATAACAACTTCGTAACGACATTTAGTAAGATTTCTTTATTTAAGTTCGGGTTATTTTCAATATTGTCTAAAATAAATGGATTAAGTATAATTTATTGGGTTCCAGAAATACTGAAATGTACCCGTAACATTCAAAAATTATTAAACTGACGAACATTGTATTTTTGAAAATATTTTTACCCAAAACTAATATAATTTCATTGGAGATTTAACGTTATCGGTTAATATCTATCGATGAATACTTCTAAGCCTCCTCAGTTCACGTTGAATGACACGTACGTTATATTTAGCAATCCTTGCTAGAGCATTTTTTATTTTCCTTTATACTATTTCATAGTATACAGTATACATTATAGAGAACTACCTTTGTTTCATTATATATATATGTTTGTAAAAACTCTTTCAATATTCACCAGGTAGAGAGCACCACCTGTTGGATGTCAAAAGTCAGTGGAATGAACAACATGAATGTTTATAAGCCTGAGTGCACCAGCAAGCTGTGTCACATGTGACTTGTCATGTGACGGCATTGCCGAGAATGTTCTGCTGCAAGTAGTGGTTATGTTTCAATATGCATAAGAATGCATTTGTTAAAGTAAGAAAGAAATATGAACAACAAATATACCGACCAACCTATTAACTTTGTTTCAGTTACAGTCTACTCTCTCAAGTGAGTTTTTATGTCAAACAAACTATGACTAGTTCACAAAGTTGTAAGTTCAATAAAGATGCTTTGTGGTTGGTGGTTTATAGCACAGAAAAGGTGGCAATCCAAGTACTTTTCTTTGAATTATGAATATATTATGTTTCGTTTATTTGGTGCTCATTGTAGACCAACAATGAGGAAGTACCTTGAATAAAACTCACAATAACTGCAACTGGTATATGTAAGAACTTTTTCAGCTTGAGATTTATTCATAGAAAGTTTAATTGTTAAAACTTCTAAAACTAGAAAGACGGCGGTAATAAATGATATATTTACCGAAAAATATAAAATAAAGTCTATATACAAATTTTTTCAGGAAATTCCCAAAGAGATTATTGTAAAACATATTTAATAGAGTATTTATGACAACTCGAAATAATAAAGTCAAAAGTTTCAGTTAAAATTCCTGCTAATTCTTGTTTATCGGAGCGTTAAAATGCTGACAGCTTACTTATGACAACATACTGATAACACATTAGCAAACAGTGTAATGTAAAAACATTTCTTATACATATATGCTTTAACAATCAAAAATGCCAGTGGTTATGCGCTGTTAAAATTGATATTGAGCAATATATGTATGTACGATGTATATTTTCCCATAGATGGTACATTTATTGTCCATTTTGAATTTGCGTGTTGCACCATTTCAATGCACGAAATACCCTCACGGGCACCATTTCACCTATCTGCTATGTTAAACCACTGTTGATATGGTAGTCATGCAGGCTCAACCATTGGAATGAAAGTTTTGCCACAGGCGATTTATCGAAAATTCAATAAATCCTCGTTTAGAGTGTGAAGTGCGTACATATTGTGGATGCTATACGCAACAACAGACAAGTAATGCATTTTTGACAATATTTCAACAAATTCCGACAAAATATTCAATTTTTTTTTTTTCAATATATTGAAAAGCTGAATTCCAATTACAATTTCTCGTTTTTTAGCTAAAGGCTATAGCGAATGAGAATTTTCACGGCTTTGGAAAACTCTGCATATATGGATATATTTATGATTTTGTTTAAGAATTCTACTCTGAAATATATATAATATAATCACAAATTTTGGATTAAAGAAAAAGAAAAAAGGTATTCTTATCACTTCAATGATAGATTTAAAAAAAAAATACTGCTTGGAGTTTTAAGCCAATGAATATCACTTATATCAACCTCATCTTAAAACACGAATACGTCTTCATAACCAAGGGAAATGTACTTTATATCAGTGCGTGAGAAAAAGTCTTAACGGAACTCGTTTGCTAAGCTGTAAATGGCGTTAGGCATTCATAAAATATGCAAAAAGAAGCAAATTAAGTAATAAGCTCAACATAGTTTAATAAGAATGCCTTTGGTACGTAAGAAATTTGCATAAGCAGACAGGAAAGTGACGACGAGCTACATAGAATTGATAAATATAAAAAAAAAAATCGAATGAAAAATCAAGGCTAATTCTATAGTTACTGATAATAAAGAGACGATGAGTTTAAAATTGTTCCCTGCAGAAGCTTTATGAGAATGAAACAAATCGTTGTATTTTATCATTACGGCCTAGTGTCAAAGTGAAAAAATTATAAGAAATATTCGAGCCAAGACAACAGTAATGTGTATGTAAACAGCTTACCAGAAAAATAAATAATATATTTATGTATATATATTTTTAATATCAAATATATGCATTATTAAGAATAGAATTCCTATCTGGTTTATATAGTATTTTTGAAAAAAAAAACAAACTCGTAAGCATAGTTAGATAATTCATTAAAAACGGGTTTTTATCATAACATTAATAGTATTAGATAAAAGTCAGTTACAGCATAATATCCTTTAAAACTTTCATCAGTCATCATTAACTCATACTATAAGAACATAAAAATACTATAAGAAGAAATAACATAAGTGCAAAAATCATAAGTCAGAAAAAAAAAAATTACAAAGATAATAGAAGCCCAGACGGGTAACGAACTCTTTACAAAACCGTTTTTAATACATCTTTTTCAAATTTCCCACATAAAAATATAAAAAAAATTGCCTTCAAAGTTGAATGAAATAGTCGCTTGAATAGCTTTAAGGTATTCAGTGTTTTGCATATTGTCCGCAGTTATTTGCAAAATCAGACCCTATTATCACTTACCAAAAGTCACAAATTATTTACATAAAGCAGGGCTGATCGGCGCCATGAAGGTCGGAAGTGCAGTCAACCCAACAAAATAAGAGCAAATACAAGAACAACAAATATTTCAAAAACAGGAAAAAGCAACAAAATATGAAAATTTATCGTAAAAGGTAGAGTCATCAGTTTAAGTAGAAAAAGCCTCTACACTTGGTAGTCAATCAAATACGAGCTCTTCATCAGCACACATCACATGCATCCTCCTATTTTCATGCATCAATTTGTCATGATTATATTTTCAGATGCTGATTATTTCTTTACCGCTGCTGTGGTTAATTTTTACAAATAGACAAACAGAGCTTCAATCTTAATTTACCATTAATTTTTGCTTCAGATGTTGCATACTGCAATCTGTTGATCTGTGTGTTGCGTGGTACGAGATTCTGCAAAAAACATCCAATGAAAACCGATGCAATCAGCTGGATACGTAATTATGCCACAATTTTAAATAAGGGAAGGTGCAAAAGCAGTAATAATATTAATACTTTTCATGTTATACCTAGGGAAATTTTTTTTCTTCTTTTTAATTATTATCCATTTCCCTTTTCAGATAATGTCCTTCTGCTTTACACCAGGTGATATTATCAAATTTACATGAGCATCAATAACCACATGAATTAATATGGAGTAAAGCTAATAAAAAATTTTGAAACAGTTTTATTTCATCACCATCGTCATTTTAAATTACAAAATAAAATTATTCTCACCAAACTTTCTAAAAGAAATAAAATAAAACATAGTATATCATTCCGATGTGTAGGAAAATAAACCGCGATATTAGAATGTGCCGTTCTTCAACTTGCTATGTTATGTAAAATTGATTTATATTTTTCACAAATAACGACATAATTCAAATTATGCTCAACATTGTATATAATATATACAAGATTTGACAATAAACTGATGGCATTTTTCTATATTTGCTAAATAAGAGACAATTGAAAACTTTAAATAGCTCTCCCGAAAAACCGAGTTTTTTGAGTTGTGACACTATTCAAGTAAATGAGCGATGACATCTGTATAGTGATGCCATACTGTATAATTTTTTCTTCATAAACATTAGAAGAGTGCAAGATTAAATTTTTGTTCAAATTTGTTTGTTATATCGAAATTACACTGGAATTTATGAATATCACCGGTATGTCGCATTAGCATCTGGCAAAGTAACATTCGAATTTATTTTTCTTAGAACATTTTACGAAATTTTCACTTTACTAGGCTAATCAAATGTGTCCACTCATACGCCTCAGTTGACCAGTGCATATACATATATTCAGTTCACCATCTATAACAATTATATAAATTTCTGACAAAGCAATGAAGCTACCAGTTGTTTTCTTACTACTTTTTTCATTTTCATTTTCATTATATATTTATTAAAAGCTTCGCTTTCAGCATAGGCGTTGTCTCCGCTGCCGTTTTCCGGTGACAGGCAAAACAAATAAGAACATAATAAATGAGATGGAAAAACGAAAAAAAAACGACAAACGAATAACAAAAAAGCAAACAAATGTTTATTCAACAACATAGAACACTATTGTTTGACGGAGAACAACTTGTAGAAGGTATAGTTTATACAAAGGCGTCTGTTTAAATAAGACAGTCTTGGACACATTTATATGTTTCTTGGTTAGCTAACAGAAGCATATAACAAAAGCCCATTGCACTTAGAAAAAGTGAACGTTTACATTACTTATTGAAAAAATTTTTAAAAACACCTACCATAGTTCGTGTAAGGGACACATTGACGAATTTCAAATGTTATAACTATAATGTGTATATGCTGTTGTGATCATGCTAGTGAAATTGGAAAGCACCATTCATTATATTTACTGAACAAATTTATTTACATATCAAGGAAAGGGTTGTCAAAAACAATACAAAGGCATACATACTTCTAATAGACTTAATATATCGGTGAGGTATTTACACACAAATGAAAAGGATGCAACAGCTTAGCACATACGTAATAGCCTTTGTGAAGATAGTTTATTATACATAATTTGATTAATATAGGAAAATTTTTGATTTCAAAATTATGTTTATAAAACCTTGAATTAAAAGCCTACTGAATCAAACTATTGAACTCCATATAGAAACAATTTGTTTCCTTTATTAGACCACTTAAACATATTCCGTAGTATTTACATATAATAAGAAAAGTTGCGAGAATAAGTAGTTCCATAAAGTTCCTTTACTCACTAATTTTAGTATGAGAGTGATTCTTTCCTCTCCCTTCAATGGCATTGTGTGTGTAAATAGTAATAGCATATGCCAAATATGAATATGAATTGTGAATATTTTTGAATAAAATGTGTAACTTTGATTGAACAAGAACAAGACTGATAACAAGAAGCAACATTTCAGACACACTCTTGTTCACTCACTCCTGAGGAAGCCATTTCTTTTATAACTAGAAAAAGTTTACTTATTCTTTTCACTACGTGCCTTCTGGCATTCTTGTATCGTAATTCGAATTTGACAATGAGACACATAGCCGTAGGTGTTGTATTACATCGAAACTTTCTGCTACAATTTTCTTTCACTTCTTCAATAATTTCATGAAACCTGTGTACACAGATATATAACAATAAAAAAGTTATTGATCTGGCGAAAGGAATTAAAAAAACTGAGAGATGTACAGTATACACCTAGACTGGGGTTTGAAATTAAATGGGTGCTTAAAAGTGAGTATACGAAAAATTGTCACTTACCTTATTTGCCACTTTTAAAATATCTGAAAAGAGAAAGAGAGAAAAGTATTAGAAATTCATCATAAAAAAACAAAACGCTCTTGGATTATTCAATAAGAAGAAAAATTGCCAATGGCTTTAGAGTTGCAAACGCAATGATTTTTTCATGCTGACCGGCAACAAGTATATATAGTAAATATATGTATGTACTCGTATGGATTTGTTGCGTTTTGTAAGCTACCACGTTACATACGCTTTGGTGATACAGTAACTTTTTGCATTGCCAATTTTCGATTGCTATTCTCGCTTTCATTTGAAACTCAAATGTCCTAGCAATTCGGCCACCAATCTACTATAAGCGCTCCGCACTTTTTTGATCCTGGTAATCTAGTAGCACGCTGTGTGCAACTCAATGGTGACGTGAGAAGAACAAAAGAATTATGCAATACGAAAAAATGCTCGATAAAAACTGTAATTATGGGGCCATAGTAAACTAGGCAAAGGTAATGGAATTCAGTGCGACATGATCAGCCAGGCATGTTGGTTTCTGCGAATGGTGAGATTTCAATTCTCTTCTCGCAATAACTATATTATTATTTCTTTCATACTATACAGCAGCTTCCGATTGCCAGCAGTAACCACCCACAACAACAACAACAGTAATGAATACTACACATAGTTATAATGCAAGTAAAACAACAGGCAATGAAGCATTAACAGCGGGAACCCGTGAAACAAGGCGCTCGCCAGCACCACCGTCGCTCATTGTCAGCTCATTTTTATTATTAGTTTTGCTAATTTTCAATTTTTTAAATTCGATTAATCGTCAATTAAATTTTTTTTTGAAAATTGTAATTTCAATTCAGAACTCTCTACTTAGCTGACTATTTCTTGCTTATCAACATGAAACACTTCTTTCCTGAAAAAATTTATATCAAAAGTTCGAAAAGTGAGAATGTGGTATTAAAGAAGTGTGAGTGTATTTCAACTTGACAGATATTTCTTAATCGTGCAATAGCCGAAACATTAAACTGTTAAGCTGTCGTTATATTTGTTTTTTATTGGCTTATATAATGTCATCAACAATAATGCAAATAAACATAATTAAATAGATATGTATAAGGAAAAATAAAAAAAATAAATCTTGATAAAAATTTTTCAAAAAAATAAAACCTATAAAAACATATTAAGTGACAAAAATGATGAAAACAAAAAATTAGTATTTATGTAGTACACATAAAAAAATACCCCCTGACATTTTTTTCAACAAAATATTGTATGTCAAAAAATATTAAGCGAAAAAAATGATGCAATATAAAAATTCATAATTCTATAGATATTGTATGTAGGAGACAATAATAAAATGCACCTTGATATTTTTCTCAACAAAATATTACATATGACAAATATCTAGCGACAAAATTTATGCAAAACATTAAATAATATTTACATCTCCTTCATACATATTAACTATGCTTGGTCACTCATATTAAATCATAGAATTGCAACTTACATTCAAACATTGTTTAAAATTGTCCTCGCACGACATTAATAAGTGTTTAATTCATGAAAGAAACATGAGAGAACAAACGAACGAACGCACCGAAAAAACGAACAAAACACGCACAACGAGCACACCACTTGATATATTTTATTGCAGAAGTAGCATGCGACTTTTAAGTTTTTGACCAAAAAAATGCGCAATCACTTTCCACACATTTTTCATTATTAAAGCAATGGATTATTATTATATCATTTTCACACATTTATAACACATTTTATTAGAACAAGAAAAGCCATTAAGCACAAAAAGCATAAGCAACTAAGCATTTTAACTACGCAATACACACAATAGCACCACACTTTTTACTTGTCCTCTTATAATTTATACACTTTTTTACACCATACACTTTTGATTTAATAAACACTAAACACATAATATAATTTACAAATTACTATTATTTCACTTTTCTTTATCAATTAAATTTTCCTTGACGCGAATTATTTTTTACCGAAGACCGTACGCGAAAAATTCCGATTGACAACTGATCTGCTGCTGATGCTGCACTTATTTGCGTCGCCGTGCATTCGTAGGTGGTCGTGCATTTAATTTATCGCATGCAAATATTCTTATATTATTCGTTACATGCTATTTATTTCAATGCAATTTTGCGCATGGTACGATAGTGCGCGACTTCTATGTAATAATTAAGCGAGATGAAAAATTATTATTTATTAAAATGTTTTTAAATAAATTAAATAAAAATTAAGGCAAAACAAATCATAATAAAATTTATTAACTACGTTTGATTGTCAATATAAAATTTTTGAATTAGAACTTGCATTGTTTAAAATTATCCACGAATGTCATTAATAAATGTTTAATTCATAAAACAAAAAACGCACGAGCTCACAACTTGATATATTTTTGTATTGTAACATGCGACTTTAGAGATTTTAACCAAAAAAATGCGCAATTACTTTCCACACATTTTCCATATTTAAAACAATAGAATTATTAAGTTTATTGCATTATTATCACACATTTATGACATATTTAATTTCACTGAAGTAAAAAATCCAACGAGCACATAAAATATGAGCAACTAAGCATTACACACAATAGCAAAACACTTTTTTCTTTAACCTTTGCTATTTTCCACGCATTATTTACACATTTTCACTACACACTTCTTCACGCCATATACCTTTGATTTAATAAACACTAAACGCACAATATAATTTACAAATAATATTAATATTCCTTTTCTTTATCAATTAGATTTTCCTTACTGCGAATTAATTTTGTTTTTTACCGATGACCGAACGCGAAAAATTCCGATTGACAACTGATCTGCTGCTGATGCTGATGGGTGATAGGTGTTGTTGGGAGATGTTTTGTTTCAAGTCCATGCATGCATAAATGCAAATGCATTCGTCGGTGGTCGTGTAATAAATTTATCGCATGCAAATATTCATATATTATTCGTTACATGCTATTTATGTTAATGCAATTTTGCGCATGGTACGATATTTTTAAATAAATTAAATAAAAAATAAATATATTTACTACCTACTAAATGAAATTTTCTATTTATGAATGTGGTGAACTTTTTTATGTATTTTCGTTAATGTTTTGGAAGCAAAACTATTCATAATAAAATGTATACAAGTAGTATTAATGTTCTGATCGTAGAAAATTTTAATTACAAGTGTAGATACATACATATGCAAAAATATACATACATATTAGGAACGTTCGATTAAACATTTAATTATTAGGATATTAATGTATGTACATATCTATTTTAAGAGATACACATATTTATGAACAAAAAAACAATTGCTATAATGTTATAATAAATAAATGTGCATGCAACGCCATTGCCTAACTTATTTGAAGCAATTTTCACTTGGTATGGATATCAAAAATAGATAAACATCTTGAATTCGGTAGCGCTTCCCCTCAAATGTAAGCATAAAATCTTCAGTAAGTCAGTATGTAGGTTTGAGTGTGCGATGATGTAAAGCCAACACGGTGTAGCGCGTAATGCTTCTTTGTCACTCACTCGAAATGAGTGAAGTCATTAATTTTGGCGCTAACAAAATAACCTATAATTTTTACTATGTAATTTTTACGCCTCATTATTCGATTATTTCTAAAGTGAACTCGTAGGTAGTATGGTTTAATTGGTTGGTTATAAATATGTGAAAAATAATGACAATATTTAATAACCTCAATTCAGTCCTATACTGAAAAATATGATATACTCTTAAAATTAAATATGTATATCGCGGCGGCTCGAGTTCATTTTTAAAACATATTGGCAAACCCTTATCTCTTTATTAAAGCTAAATTTCGGTCATAACATTAAATTATAAATTTTTTATTTCTTCTTGAGATTTCTTGTAAAAGGAAATTTAAAACATTTATCTGCACAATTGACAACTGTAATTTAAACATTAAAACCTTATTATCAGTGTGAAGCTTTTAAACTCACACAGCTTCAAAACTTTCTAACACCATTGTTGGGTTTAGCTTGTTAGATTTGTTGTTTTTGTACCATAAAATTGCACTGAAAGTTGTCAATGTCAGCGAAAAACCACAACAATGTTGAATGGTTTCATTCCGGTGACACATGTTTATGGCTGTTGTTACAAGTAACCGTTTACAAACATACAAACATACACACATACATGCATATATAAACGCCTTCGCGGGGATTGCAGCAGAACAGACAAATTCAAAAGCATACAAATGTCCGTTTGGAAATTTCGAACCGAGTTTTCGTGGTACCACCTAGAACATCTGAAGCTCCACAATTCAACAAAAGTCTCTATAATTAAATTTAAAAAATTAAAACAAATTTTACATTTGCTTTCTCATATGCCAGCGAGTAATTATTGTTATAAAGAGCAAAATTCCTAGTGAGTTCTTAATGTCTAGATACAAGAGCACGTGATATGTATATATGTATTCGAAGTACTTTTACAAGTTTGCAAGTTTTCACTTGTTTGCGAGTGTAATTATTTTTGCCAAAGGATTAGTGATAACTCAAAAAGAATGCGGAAGATTAGTAGGAACTGTCATACAAAATTCTATAATTAGTCCTGTTAATATTGCAGCAGCATCAAATCAGCATATTGCACGAACAGTCAATGATACTACACAGCTCAGGACATTAAAAAAGTTAACATAAATAACTGACGTTTGGCAAAAATAGGTCAATATTTCCGAAAATAAAAAAGCGTTATGCCAGTCATTTGCCTGTCGTGGGCAGATAATGCGGAATTTTGGTTCCAGGGCTTGTTTAGCAAGCACTTTATGCATTTACAACGTGAATCAGAGGAGTATCAGAGGAGAAATCTTTTTTTTTTGGCATTTACTTCTTAGTTAGATATTACTCTATATTGAAAGCAGAACTTCGAATTTTAATTACAGTTATTCCAGTTTGTACTGCTTTTCGCTTCATCGCCTTAAGCTCTTCCAGTTAATTATTAATTCATAATTCATCTATTAGAATTTTTCCAAGAATTTCAGAATTATTATATATTACAAATATATATGTATATGAGTAGAGCTTTGTTTTGACACTTGTTAAGTTTTCCCAATAAATAATAGCTTAGATGCAAAAGTTAAAATTTAACCGAGTTTACAATTTTTTTTATCAAACATAAATATTTATAGTTTGTTTTAAAATTTGGAAACTTTTGACAAAGATTTAGTCCATCTTTTTTGGTTAGCTTTTGCGAATTGTCATACATTTTTGAATAGGGCACCTTATTATTCAAAAACTCTACAAAGGATAACAAAAACGTGTGACCTTCTTTGTATTTGGAAAGCGAATAAAATGTAACGTGCCACCTTGCTGTGGAAACAAAATCTCAGCTGTATTATCTATGAACATTTTATTATTATGTGGTAGTTTATATCAGTCTACGCTGTGGGATGAGCACCTGCTTTGTGTGTAACACTTAAATATAACCATTTGCATAGTTTACTCAATAAGTGATTTGCATATCTGAGTGTGTACGTGTGTACATTTAAATGATTTAAAAGTAGCTAGGGCGTGCGGTTACCTGTTGGTTCAACGCTTAACGTTGTTATGCACATAAAAAAGAATGTAAGCAAATGCTCCACAGTCAATGCCATATTATTTTGGCAAAACACTCAACCATGACTGCCATATTTAATGCTGTTCTGTCCCCATTATATATTTCAATGTGAAATCTCTTTAAATAGTAGCGAACTCAATGGTAATAATAGAGACGGTTCATCGATTGTTCTGCCAAGCAAAATATTTCTCGTGTGTCTTGTATAATCATTCAATCGAAACGTGTTACAATTTATTACTAACGCAATTTGGACCCAAAAGCCACAGCTAACACCACTACTGCTATACGAAAGAAAATCGTAACATTAGTTAAAACAGTTTTCTGCATTCGTTAGCTCTGAGTTGGATGTATTTTTGGAATATTTGTGTGTACGTGTCTCCCTTGGGTGCTTGAAATGATTTCGTGACTACTCTGACAGCATACACAAATTTGCTTTTGTACAATTAGTTTCAACGTAACGAGTTGTAAGTGTTTCATTAACAAATTATGACAGTTTCATTGGGAATTCTTAAGAGATTGTTTCGAAATTGGTCCTTTGAGATAAAACGGTACGTGCAGAAAAGTTTCAGCATCAGGCAAATATCCTCTTCGACTATTATACAAGTATTTTAACTAAACTTTCGTTTTTAACTTCGGTAACCATGCCTGTACATATACTATTATTACCATGTCATCTATATAATTCATATATATGTCTGTATGTATGTAGCTGAAGAGAAAATTGTTTAAGTAATTAAAGCATAAAGAGTATCAAAATGTGTCTTAAGTGGCAATAAAGTAATTTTGTAAATTAGAGCAGCTGCTCATGAGGACGACGATATAATAAAGCGGTACATTCAATTATTCGTATTTTTTTCACAAAGATATAATTAAATGCATGCATAAAATCATATGTGCGTGCTTACAAATATGTATTGTAGCTACTATATACTGAGTAACGCAACGATATTACATATACGCAACAGTATATATGTTCAATTGCTATACAAGAAGAAAAACTGATTGTAAGGAACTTGTTATGTACATATGTAAGTATATATTATCTGTATTACCTCCCATATATGTGCCATTTATGTAAATTTGACTGCATGGAGCTTGTTAATAAGAAAATATGTCCGTTTAATTTTGCCATTATGTATTTGTATGGTGAACATATGGAAATCTTAATTACATGCTCGTATCACCCCTATGAAAATTATTAAATAGCGCACTAACTTTATTATGCATTCCAGAAAGAAAACCAGAACAACTAGAGAAAAAAGTATATTTCATAGCTCTCTGGGGTTAATACAAATAGCTAATTTTGAAGGAATGCATTGTTCAATGGCACTAGAAACAACAATACCGATTTTTAATTTTGCCTTACAAAATCTAAAAGCAGCCAACCAAAATTTACCCTCGTCTATGTTTCGATTCTTGTATATTCTATACTCAATAGAATGAATTCACAAAGCATTTTTTTTTTCAAATACGAATCTAAATATTGTATACATAAAGATGCAATAATTGGAAACTTAAAAAGGATTTGTCATAAAGCAAAATTTCTTCAATTTGTACTTTGAAGATACATAAGTATATGAGATGTACTTGTTCCACAAGAAATAATAATAGTAATTATGAAAATGTGTTTTTTCTCATAAAACTAACTAATTATTATTAATATATATGCATTACTTTATACTAATAAGGGTTATGCAAATATTTTCCCACAAATATATTAATTTTTATGATTTCATTAACTTAATAATCTACAAATATGGTTTTATTCATTAGATACTCAACCGAGTAATCACACAAATGAGTATTCAAAGAAGTAAAGCCCAAGTGCACACAAGCGTAAAAGGATATGAAGAGAGAGGGATATTCAAAGAAATATTTATTATAATCTTTTGGGGGGAGTACCCCAAAAATTTAACTAACTCTATTCTGAAGTAATTTAAAAGATATTATTAGAATGAATAATTCTTCAAAAAATATTTGATAAACACCATGAACCATTTTAAATTCTCTTGACATTTATCGTCTTCACATTTCAAGCGGACGCACCAGGCGTATGAGCAGCATTTGTGCGCAGAGTTGGAAATACATAAAATGTCAATAAATAGAAATAAATAACGTATTTTATAGTCACTAAAAGTCAAAAGAATGGTGGCATAACAACAACACAAATTACCCCAAAGAATTAAAAAATTCTGCGACCATTACAATCTACTGATAGCAGTTATCTAGGAATTTTCCGATACCATGCAACATTGAACTCGGTAAGTGTAACTCTGCTGTGTAACCACGCACGCTTACGGTTTGTTTTTCCGGATAATGGCTATATGATTGCGGTTCGAATTGTTCGCTGATGGTGCATGTTAGCCACATTTTTTATTTTTCACTTTTCACTCTCCACAATGTTGGTTCAACAAATAAAACGGTTTAATGAAGGCTTCAATTGTTTTTGTTATTGTTAGTTACCACTTGGTACTAAAAGTACAGCCAGAACAAAATGCTCAAAATTAAAAATAAATAAATTGTGTAATAAAAATAAAAAATATTTTTCACAGTGTCATTTAAAAAATAATGTTCTCTCATAGAGAACGAAGGAATTATACTCAATGTGCATGCTTTGTTGCACTAAAAAAATCAGTAGCTCAAGCTCCTAGTCAGCTAATGAGCAAATCGAGAAAAAATGTGAAGCATGCTTTCAGGCGAGGTCTTTATGAAATTCCCAGCACTAAAACCACACTAAAAATTTTTCATTTATCATGAATAATTTCTGATTTCAGCAAAAATTAGTAGTAAATATGCAGCAGCAACAAAGAAATGAGGGCTTATCACAAATTATAACTTTGAATGTAATAAGTTACTTGAACTTTTAAGTAATTGACCTCTAGACTACTATCAAATATATCTTCAGGCAACCAAATTAAATGAATGCATCGCAACAGCAAAAGTTAAAAATATTCCTAATTGCATAAGTCGAAGTACAGCTTACACTAATCTGACCAAGAGACCGCAAGATAAAATTTTGATGACAGGAAAGGAATGTAAACTACGCTGAATCAGATTGGGATGAAGATAAATAAATAAAAATGTCAACCCAAGTTGCTTCATTCATTTCCATAGCTTACTCTCGCCATTAAACTTTTACCCGATTATATAATTTTTATTTTTTTTACTGGCATTTTTGTGTAAACTGTTTTTTCTCTGCCGCACATTTAAGTGCCTTGAAATAAATGACAGTAAAAGGCATGCTTGGAGGCAAAAGCTATTGCGCGTTGAAATCGTTAATTAAGTGAATTTCCACGAAAGATAAAAATCCCAATAGGATTTAAAATCATACAGAATCAAAAGTCATTAAATATTCGATGATAAAGGTTAAGAATACTCGTTACGTATATGCCACCGCCAACTCCAGCGTATGGTGAAATATACATAAATACGACATTTTATTAATTTATGTTTGCTGTAAAATTACCGTAAGAGCTGTAATCGACTTGTTGTTAAAATATCCAATCATATTACTGACTATTAAGTCCGACACACTGATGGGCTCATCTCTACTAGTGGATAGCTGTTTGTAACATATTTCTGTAAGGTGATCTGCTAGCGATCCTTATGGTTAATATTTTAGATAGCGATCTCATTTATACTATTTATTTAGTTCTCAAACTTTAAGCTAAGAAATTGATATTACCAAAACAATGAATAGCCAAGGATCACATAGTTAAAGTTACAACAAAATGCAAAGTGTTAATAATTTTTCACACTTACCCAACGATAAATCGACATTTCTCGAGTAAGCATAGACCCAAATCCTAAACCAAACAAAATGCAAAGTGTTAACAATTTTTCACACGATAAGATCAAGGATAATCGTATACGGACAGTGTACACATACCAACAAATAGATGCTTTAGAGGCGGAGTACACAGCAAATAAGTTTGCGAAAGGTGCGCGACGAAAACAAATCGCACAATGTATTGGAGTGCAGGAAATACAAGTGCGAACTTGGTTTAAAAATAGAAGAGCGAGAGAAAAGAACGAGAACTTCAAAACCACAACGACTAGCGCACCGATAGAACAAAGTACCGTACCAGCTTATCAACATACCTCTTTAAAGAGGTCAAGAACTGACGATCTGAACTCATTCAAAGCGAATAATCTCAATCAATCAAATTGGATTCTGCCGCCACCTGCTTGTCAACATAGCTCAACAATTGAGAACGAGATTATGGGGTTCACTGCGAATGATCTCAACCGATCAAATTGGATTCAGTCATCACCCGCTTATCAACATTCCTCAACAACTGAGAACGACATTATGGGGTTCACTGCGAATGATCTCAATCATTGGATTCAGCCACCATCCGCTTATCAACATACCCCAACAACTAACGATCTGAACGTTTTTGAACATATCTCAACTGACGATTACAACTACATCATGGAATTTATTGGGAATAATCCATCAGATTGTATTCAGCCACCACCCGCGAAAAAACCTAAGATACAGATATTGGAGCAATTGGTGCTTCATCCGGATACAAATTGCTGGATACGAATTTAAGATGTCTTCAATGAAACTTCCACCATACTGCATGAGTAGAACATTCAATTAAATAATGTTCTCATATTCTAATCATATTTTTATAGAAATCATTTTAATTAAGTAATTGTGAACAAAACTAGAAATAATAAAAAACAAAATCTCTAAAAATATTTATCTCTTTCCTTTTTTATAATTCAATTACATGTATTTATAACGAAATTTCTGAATCTATCAACCAGTTTTAATTTGCATCCGATAATGCGGAGTGTTTATATGAATTTGGAGCATATTCAACTGCCAATAACAAAACTCAGTCAACGGTATAATGCTTACATCTCTATTTCATAGTATACAGTATAGAGAAATTCTTTGTTTCATAATAAATTAATGTATTTCTTGAGTAAGTATCGACCCAAATTCTAAACCAAACAAAATGCAAAGTGTTAACAATTTTTCACACGATAAGATCAAGAATAATCGTATACGGACAGTGTACACATACCAACAAATAGATGCTTTAGAGGCGGAGTACGCAGCGAATAAGTTTGCGAAAGGTGCGCGGCGAAAGGAAATAGCAGAACGTATTGGAGTACAAGAAATCCAAGTGCGGAAATGGTTCAAGAACAGACGAGTCAAAGATAAGCAGATTTTCAGAAATGTAAAATCTTTAATTTAGAATAAAGATGCTTATTATGGCCAATATCAAGACATTTCGCTTAAAAGATGCAGATCTGAAGATCTGGATGAAAAAGGTCTCAGCAATTCACGACCGGTTTAGCCACCGGCGGTAAAGAATGTGAGAATGTTAGAGCATCTAGTATTCCATACGATGACAAATTGCTGGTTTCCACTTTAAGGTGTGATATTGCACTCATGGTACGCTTGTTGGAATTTGGCCCTTACTTGAATTTCTTCACTTATTTAATCTCAACGAGAGGAGACGTGTGCGCGGATCGTTGCGATTTTTAATTGTTTTCATTTTCGGTATTCGTTATAATATTAATCGGTATATTAGTCAGTAAACATTGTGGTTGACCAGGTACGCGGTCACACACATTATGTATATACCTAAAAGTTCAAACGCTGAGTCTTGCATGTCACAACCGAAGACATGTGAGTCCAAAAGACGACTGAGCAAGATTATCTCTATTTGCCTTTCTTTTATACATTACTAGCTGACGCGGAGGCGAACTTTCTTTTGCATTAGAAGCAATAAATTAGCATAAATTTTATTTTTACTTTATTGACTTAATTATGTTATTAGGATAGTTTAAAAAATTAAGTATTTTAATGATTCTCTATTAGTTGTGTATATTTTTACTGAACTAAACTTTACTAGACTAAACTATTAAAACTATTTAAACGGAATTGGGTGCACTCTTTCATGATCATCTATGTAATTTTATATTGGTATATTATGACCAATCGACAGCCGAACGATTTCTACTCGACTTGCACTCCTACTCGCTGAGAGCACTCATAAGCATCTCGATATAAGGGAACTGTGAAACAGCATCTCAAACTCATTGCATACCGCTGCAGCCGAAACAATTGGTCTCCGGCAACGCCAAAAAACCAGTTGGTACGATGAGAGTTGTCGCTCCGCAGTGAAGAGAAAACAGACTGCCTACCTCGCAACGTTGCGATCGACCAAAACACGTTCGGGGTGGGATAGATATCGAGAACTGAAGACGTAAAAAGAAAGAGGCCAAATTGCGTGAGTATGAAAAGCTTGAAAAGCTGGCCGACATGGGTAATGCTCGAAAATTTTATGAAAAGATGAGGCGATTAACAGATGGTTGCAAGACCGGAACACTATCATGTAGGGACCGAGAAGGTAAACTGGTAACGGATGCCCAGAGCATACTGGGATTAAGGAGGGAACACTTCTCCGACCTGCTGAATGGCAGTGAAAGTACAACACCAGGAGATGGCGAACCCGATTCCCCAATCGATGACGATGGAATAGTTGTTCCATTACCCGACCATGAAGAAATTAGAATAGCCATTACCCGCTTGAAGAACAACTAAGCGGCGGGGGCCGATGGATTACCGGCCGAGCTATTCAAATACGGTGGCGAAGAACTGATAAGGTGCATGCATCATCTTCTTTGTAGAATATGGTCGGAAGAAAGCATGCCTGACGATTGGAATCTCAGTGTGCTCTGCCCAATCCATAAAAAGGGAGACCCCACAATCTGGGCCAATTACCGTGGGATAAACCTCCTCAACATTGCATACACATAGTCCTGTCGAGCGTATTGTGTGAAAGACTAACTGATTGGGCCGTATCAGTGCGGCTTTAGACCTGCAAAATCTACCATGGACCAGATATTTACCATGCGCCTTGGAAAAGACCCGAGAGAGAAGAATCGACACTCACCGCCTTTTCATCGATTTTAAAGCAGCCTTCGACAGCACGAAAAGGACCTGCCTCTATGCCGCGATGTCTGAATTTTGTATCCCCTCAAAACTAATACGGCTGTGTAAGTTGACGTTGAGCAACACCAAAAGGTCCGTCAGGATCGGGAAGGACCTCTCCGAGCCGTTCGATACCAAACGAGGTTTCAAGGTGGCTGACTATCGTGCGACTTCTTCAATCTACTGCTGGAAAAAATAATACGAGCTGCAGAGCTAAATAGAGAAACGTATGGGTCTGGTGGTGAATGAGGACAAGACAAAATATTTCCTGTCATCAAACAAACAGTCAGCGCACTCGCGTCTTGGCTCCCACGTCACTGTTGACAGTCATAACTTTGAAGTTGTAGATAATTTCGTTTATCTGGGAACCAGCATTAACAACACCAACAATGTCAGCCTCGAAATCCGGCGCAGAATCACTCTTGCCAACAGGTGCTACTGTGGACTAAGAAGGCAATTGAAAAGTAAAGTCCTCTCTCGACGAATCAAAATCAAACTCTACAAGTCGCTCATTATTCCCGTCCTGATGTATGGCGCTGAAGCGTGGACGATGACCACATCCGATGAGACGACTCTTGGGGTTTTCGAGAGAAAGGTTTTGCGCAAGATTTATGGTCCTCTAAACATTGGCAACGGCGAATACCGCAGACGATGGAACGATGAGCTGTACGATTTATACGACGACATTGACATAGTTCAGCGAATAAAAAGACAGCGGCTACGCTGGCTAGGTCATGTTGTACGGATGGATGAAAACTCTCCAGCTCTGAAAGTGTTCGATGCAGTACCCGCTGGAGGAAGCCGCGGAAGAGGACGACCTCAACTCCGATGGAAGGATCAAGTGGAAAGTGACCTTGCTTCACTTGGTGTTTCCAGTTGGCGCCAAAAAGCAAAAACGGAGACACGAGTGGCGCACTCTGGTGGATTCGGCTATAACCGCTTAAAGCGGTTCCCACGCCAAATATATATATATATATATATTATTACAACCTTTTCACACAGGAACTAATTGATTATTTCATTAAACAGTAATTGCTCGATTTAAATCTCATTTTTCTACATTAATTTCTAATTGAATTTTAATCTACTTGAAAATGTATTGTCTGCGAGTTGTTGTTCTCGCTACACGACAATAGATGTCGCTGCTGGAAATAAATAAAAATATAGCAATCAACTGATGAAACTTACCCACTTCTTATGAAAAGCAAAAACAGCTGATCGATTATCGAGTAAACGGCAGTGTGAAGGGCAAACACTGGTTTCTCAATAAAAATTGATCAATTAATGTGCGAAAATGTTATTTATTACTCAGTTAAGCGTTGTGATTTTTTTTTTTTTGAAAAATTGCTATGTTCATTCCGTCTTCTGGTATGTTAAATATTTATCTTGATAGACCAGTGACTTATAAATGCTTTAAATTAAATATCAAAAAATGTTTGTCATAATTAATAACTTACATAAATGATCTGAGATTTGAACTTATATTTCACACGTACCTGAAATTCAAAACAAAAAATTATTTTTTAAGTTATCAAAGCTTGAATGTATAAAGAAATTTTAATAAATGTAATTGTACTAAACAACAGATCTACAAAACCATCACCACACAAATATAATTGCTTTGAATTTTCTAGTTCTAACTTAACGGTAATTTATTATGTTTTTATATTTTTCATCTTTGTATTAACAGTCTCTGATTGAGAAAGCATGTGATATTATTGTCCATTTACATTGTTTTTGTTATTTTATTTTATTCTCAGCCCAAAAGTTTGCTTAATTATTCTTAATCAGATTAACACATGTCATTTGTCTTTTATTTTGCTCTGAAGATTGAATATGTATTGACACCAAACTTTTTGTACTGATCCATATTTAAAAATATCAAAATTAAAGAGTTTTTTATTGCTTGCCAAAACAAAATATTAAAAAATAAAGGAGAAAATATTTTTTTTTTTAATTTATTCAAGTGAAAAATTATTAATTAATATTTACAAATAATTTCAGACGTTCAGCTTATTTAGTTTTGACAGAAATTAACTAAAACTATTTGAAACAGAGGTGTGCTAAACTGATTGAGCGCAGTATAAGTATAACTACATATGGTGAAGAGCTGACGACAATCTTAGAAAAACATATTAGTTAGAACAGACTCACCCAACAAACAATTCGTACACGATTAGGATAC
Source organism: Zeugodacus cucurbitae (assembly GCF_028554725.1). Lineage (NCBI taxonomy): Eukaryota > Metazoa > Arthropoda > Insecta > Diptera > Tephritidae > Zeugodacus > Zeugodacus cucurbitae. The sequence continues at coordinate 46,248,254 of NC_071670.1, forward strand.
TCACTTCGTCAAGTGACCCTGCTAATAAGTTCGGTAAAGAAGAAATCCCGGTGCGAACTTGGTTCAAAAATAGACTTACTAAAGAAAAGAATGCCACATTCAGAACTACTACGACTAGGTCACTTGTATTAGATCTAACGACCTGGATGATATTATGGAAGTCATTGATTAAGATCTTAATGCATGCAGCCATACATCTCAGATAGATATAGTGCCAGGGCAATATAGGTAAGAACTCAAATTATAACTAGACATCATAGCGAATCGAATGAAACTTTAGCATTCAATCAATTCCATGAATCCCGAAGACACGTTCTCATAACAGCCCTTCTTAATTCGTAAGTAAACCGAATTAATACCTTAGCCTATAAGCCGCCTAAAGTGATATCTAAGTATATAAAACGAACGATCTGAACGATTCTGATTTTTGGCGAGAAATTATAATACTTTCATCAATCAGACATATTTCATAAGCTAATATATACGTCCTCATACATTGAGCGACACAAGGAGTTTATGTTTATAGGCAATTTAGGCGCATTCGAATTGTCACTATCACAAATCAGTCAACCACTTAATATAATATTTACTTATGATTGAATTATGTAAATGATGATTTGATTGAATTATAATAAGAATTGAATTGAATTGATTGGTTGTGTATATCTGTAAATTGTCGTTAATATCGAAAAATCAGAATAAATTTTTTAAATTTCTAAAATTAACTTTTTTGCATGTAATTACAGAATTATATAAAAAAGGGAGCATATTGTGTGGGCAGAATCGATCACATATTCAACAGAATAAATGATTAATATACAGTATCGGACAATACTAAAGCACCCCCTAGTGCGTTTTTTGAAATTACTGTTTTTCTTAAAACTAGGAGTTCAGATATATAAACTTTTTGCATATATTATTAGGCTACATATTCGCTTAAAATAAAGCAATTTAATTTTTATTATTTTGTTGTGATTTTAAAAATTTCAAGGAAAATATACCATAGCCCTTAAAACCACATCGGAGAAAACTAAGGCACTCCCTATTTATTTTTTGGTAAAACTAATTAAATTTTAAATCAGCATCAACTAAATGATTGAAAACATGTTGGAATACCTAATAGAACTTATCCCAAATAGTCCTGAACGAAGTTTTGCAAAATTTTAGACTGTTTAAGACTCACAGCGTAGCAGTATTTACGTAATAAAAATTGTAAGTACAATAGGTAATAATCAGAATATAAGAACAAAATAAAAGTCGTTGTGAAAGTGGTTCATCACTACATAAAATTCGGATAAAAAAATAAATTCAGTAATAGATCCCCTCTAATAAGAAAATATCGACAAATACCAAAAAATTGGCGAGTAAGGAGCCTACCTCCTGTAGAAAAGTGGCAAAAAGCTTATCGGTAGAATGTATTTTTGATTAAAAAACATTTACATAAAATAATTTCTAGCGAACAAATAAAAACAAATTTTAGATAGTCTCTTAATAAATTTACATTTGGCAGACGATCCATTGAAGCGCAGTAGGTCACCATACACCCAGCCAAGTAGCCAATCACTTTAGTAAAAAATTTAAAGTTAAAATAATTTTTAACCAAAGCTTAAATTGATTGGAAAGACTAGTAATTGAAAATTATTTTATCATTTAATTAATCTGAGGGAAGTTTAAAAAGTTTCTTTCAATCACTAGTATTATAGCAACTAAAAAATATGGTGGTGGTAACATGTTGGTCTGTAATTTTTTTTCTGGGTAAGAGATCGAGGCAAACGAGAAAATAATAGGAATGATGGCCCCTTTCGGGTACTCCGACATTAATTAAAATGTGATACTGCTATAAATTAAAGTGTTATTTCATTTAGATGGATGTACCAACGAGATAATGGTCATTAATACATCTCTGACCAAAGTAAACGCTGCTTCATTTAGATGGATGTACCAACGAGATAATGGTCATTAATACATCTCTGACCAAAGTAAACGCTGCTTGAAATCTAATAGCATTGTTGTTTAAAGTGTTTAGTTTATTCTCCTGAATTCAACCAATGGTTTAAATAATAATTCTATACATTTATGGTATCGTTGATATGAAATTTTTTGAGAAAAACTGTAGAATTACAACTAAGACTGGAAAAGGACATTATCGTCAAGTCGGAAAATGCTAATTATAATATCTTATCTTAAATATCTTAAATATGAACACTATTTAACTCAAATAACACATTTTCAACAAAATATTAGCACAGAATTAATTACACGAAATTAAAATTCAATTGCCTGTAAATTAATATAGCAATAAAATCGAATTATTTTATGTAAATTGATTTAAAAACATTTAATCGAATTATCGTATTTCATCTTATAGTAGTTAGTATTTATTGTTCAAACGACTTCCACAAATCACACAAATTTGTAAATAATGCTATAAAAATGCTGAAATGTGGTTCTTGATTACAAAATCACAAATTAAACTATTGCACTTGCTTTCACCGTCAATTGCTTATGACGGTAATGGAGTGATGATATTGCGTGTGAAATAGATGCAACACACTTTCATGGTACAGCAGACACACAAACACTATCCGCTTCACTCTCATCCTCACCCTTTCTACTCTCAGATTCCCTTTACGTCACACCCACTTACTTTTGAAATATTTTTCTTTCAATTTTATTATAAACAATGGCATTCATAAACACTTAGGTTTTGTTGTTCTCAACTCAAAAAAGCTGACAGGCAGTCGCGCGTAAGAGCCATTTCTGCTGCTGTCTCCATAACTCATTCTGAATCATAGAAAAAGCGACATATTTAAATGCTCACAAGAAACTAAAATGTTTGATATGGATATACTAGCAAAACATTTGTTTGGGTTAAACACAAAGTAATTTTCTGACTTTTTCTGAGAGAAATCTGGACTTTATATGATTTATCCCACTTGTTAGAATATTTTTTATTGATCTAAATACTATTTCATATTTTCTGTATGCTTGTTTATTTCGAAATTTATTTTTGTTTAAAAAAATATTTGTGGTGCCTATAAAAAGTCAGTGGAATAAAGAAGCATGAATGTTTGCAAGCATGAGTGGCTTACAAGCTGTATCAATTGAAACTTGTCACGTGACGGCAATGCTGATAATATTCTACAGCAAGTATTAGTTTCGCTGCAATTTGCATAAAAATACATTATTTAAGTAAGACACAATAGAAACAGGGAAACATACATAAAAACGTATGTATGTGCATGTACAAGTAATGAATAACCATTCACTATTAAAAACCAACACAAGTAGGTAGCTTCGTTATTGATGTCGATGTATATTTTTCTCATACATGGTACATTTATTGTCCATTTTGTATTTGCGTGTTTCACCATTTCAAAGCATAAAAGCAAATACCCTCACGGGCACTATGTCACCTGTCTGCTCTGTTAAACCACTGTTGATATGGTATTCCTGTAGGCTCAACCATTGGAATGAGAGTTTTTGCCACAAGCGATTTGTCGAAAATTCAATAAATCCATGTTTAGATTGTGAAGAGTGTACATATTGTGAATGCTGTGCGCTATATCGGAAAATAAATGAATTTTTGATACTACGTATATGTCAACGAATTCCTCTTAAATTTTCAATATCCTGGAAAGCTAAATCCTAATTAAATTTTTCGTTTTTTTTTAACATAGGCAATAATAATTGAAATTTGTAATGCATTGGAATATTGTGCATATATCGATATTTTCTTAATTTTGAGATAAATACTACTAAATGACTGAATTCGTCTGCTAAGCTGTAAATTGGCTAACGAATTCATACAACATACAAAAAAGTAAATATTTTAATAAGCTCAACATAATTTCATAGAAAATTATGCATTAGGCATACAAGAAAGTGACGACGAGCTAGAACTAATGAGTATAATAAAAGTCGTATTAAAACAAAGACATTATAAAAACAGAAATTCATCGAAACAGTCGTGTATACACATATAGAAATTTCGAAAGCAAAACTAATCATTGTGCATCAATTCCTTTGAAAACCCTTGAGGAGAAGATAGTAACTCCTTACGAATTAGCATACTTTACTTTACAACTTTCACCATCTATCATTCTCACACAAATAAAAGATGTCCAAAATCTACTTCCCAAAATCAAAAATAAGAAATTTGCAAAGATAATAAGAAAGCGACAATGAACGAATTCATCTCAGACCATTCTCTATACAAGTAATATGCTTTATGTTTCCATTTCGCTCTAATAAATATTGAAATATATACCCTCAAAATTTTTTGAAATAATCGCATGAATATCTTCAACCAAAAGTAAAGTTCAAGTCTCAAGTATTTTGCATTTTGCACGCAGTTATGTTTATTTAGAGAAACATATCCTATTAGCTCGTACTGAAAATCAAAAAGTATTTACATAACAGACCGGCGAATCGAAGGTCGGAAGTGAAGTTAAGCCTGAAAAATGAAAACAAACATAAGAATAACAAATAGTTCAAGGACAAGAAGAAACGGAGAGCATAAGAAAATGGGAAAATACAACGTAGAACAATCAAAGTTAAATTTAAGGGTAGGAATACAAATGGAAAAGTGGACTTTAAATACTACCAATGTGCAAAGTGAGTGAACTTGGATTCGTTACTAAACTAAAGAATTTAATTCTAAGCAAAAGTACGAAAACTGTATACTGTAAATACTATCCACCGAGCAGCAAATTACGAACATTAAACTACTACAAAATACCAATAGTTTTCCTGCATACTTGTTAAGTGGTCTAGGCTTAAGTAGTCAAGAGCGGCTGTAAATTAGCTGAAGGAGATGCAAATTAATACAAGTTAAGCTTTAATTTCACTGCACTTTCTTTAGTTTTTCGATGAGAGAAATTGGAGTGGATATGGTGAGGCTGAAAGTTCCAGGAAAATTGCATATTTTATTATCTGTGGTAAGTGAATTCAAAAGGAAATAAACGAAAAAAATGTTTTCTCGCCAGTAAAGCTCCATTTAACTAATTATTTCAATTTCTTTCTTCTTCTTTCGAATTCTTCATTCTCCTTAATTCTATATTTAAATAATCAGTGCAATGCGGGTGGAGTTAATTAGAAATGCATAAAAATATTTTTATTTCCTAGTTGAAAATTCTGTGCTTATATTTATTTATTTTATTATATTTATATTTGTGCTTATATTTGGTGTCATGCAGAGTAGATGTTAAAAATTGCAATAAAAACACATTAATACACATATGCAGCATGTATGAAACTCATATTCGATACTTTATATAGTAGTTATCGCGGGCAGCTGTCACTGTAATTTCATCAGTGAGTTCATCATATCCTCCAGGACATATTGGACGGAAATCGCATTATACTTAAAATCCGTGGGCAGGACATTTCAGTTGAGTGCCACACGCTTATTGCATTACCGCAAGAGTCAAACGAACTATGCTTGACCAAACTAAACCAATAAGCACCTTAATATTGTTGCCAGCACGAGTAGATGGGTGTACAGTGAAGCAAAATTGCAGAGGAAAAGTGTAATTAAGTATATATGTACATATCTTAAGTGAGCTGGAAGATAGAGCTAAATCACGAAATGCAGCCTCTTTGTTACGCTAACGACGAGGCCAAGGTAATATTTTGCCGTTCATGTAAGAATTAAAACTACTTTGTTCAACAAAAAAAACATCAAAGCAAGTTGGAACAACGGCAAAGTCAAACTTTAATCTTTGCTTCATGGCGCTAACTATTTGAGCGTCAACAGCATCTGATGTTGCAAGTTAACACAAATACAGCACAGTTTGATAGCAATAAAAAGTATATGAAAGTTCGGCTGATAACAAACAAAAAACAAAAATTAATTTCGAATAAGTTCAGATTTCTTACATATATGGCGAACTGTATGTATTGATATTCAACTAATATTTAGATGATCGCTTGAGTAAGGTTTGGCAAAGCTGCTACATGCATTTACTATTACTGAAATATTTAAGAAATACAAGCACCTGCATATACATATTTTCCCTCTATTTATGCATATTTTTGGAGTCTAGCAAATTTTCTTTATCTCATGGGAAATTCATAAAAGTTTTAAATAAGTGGCAATTAACCCTCTGTGACTGACGTGATATAGTTCTAACAATTCTAATGACGTGGTAGACTACCAGACACCATTTCTATGTCTTATATTTTCCAAGTTCCGTTTTGTAAAACTAATAAAACCATTTTTATTTATTGTTTATAAGTTTAAGTTATTATTTATAAAGGTATTTTTCTAATTCAAAGCGAAAATTGATGTTATGTGTTATTTATCGGTATGGCATGATTTTTCGGCAAAAAACATAGACCTGTATTAGATCATCAAAAAACAATTCAAAAATTAATTTTTTTGAACAAATGTTTTTAATTTTTTATTATTCAGACTTCAATTTAACAGTTGATAACAAAAAGTAATAAATCCAGTGGTAAAAAAAAAATTAACAAACACGTTAAATGGCACATTAAAGCCTATAACTTAACAAACAAAAAATATGTCATGTTATAAATTATGAAGCAAAAATTTTAGATTTTGCTTAATTTACACTTGAGTTAAACAGTCTTAAGACTTGAGATCATATGTATATGTATAAAATCTACAACTTTTCCTGGCAGGTTTCCCAAAGAAGCTTGGAGCACTGGAGGCAAATTGGCCTTAAGCAATCACAACAGCAATACCTTGTTACCCTTTTTATTTTTTGGGGACAAATTGAACACAATTGTCTTCCACTTTGGATTAGATTGAATAATTGGTGGAGGAGGGGGTAGATCTTGGCCAAGAACCCTGGTGAGCATCATTCTTAGTTCTCGTGGCAACCTTTCATTGTACACCCGGAATTTCATATGGTCTAGCACCAATTCTCTTGCCAGATTGAGCATAAATGTTTTTCTTCTCATTTTTACATCACTGTCAGTACCCATTTGATATACATAAAACAAAGGCATTAGCACCAACCATATCTTGTACTCGTTGAAATACTGCCATAGGCCATCGAAGAGTTTTTCGACTGCATGAATATATCTAACACTTTTTATCAATTTCGTCAACTTCTCCTTTTGTATGGTTGTAATTTGCTATCATAACAGGTTTTTTTATATCAGTATCTGATTGCTCTATAATAACAAAACTAAAAAATAACAATTTTACTGACGTGTTGTTTAGGAGACACTATGAAAATATAACAAAAGTACTGATGTTATTGTCTCACAGACACCTACCTTAATATTGATGTGGTTGACTCGCAGACACTTTTTCGCTTAAAATGACACATGTGCTTACATCAATTGATCTGAACAAACTAACATAGGCATGAGTACACAATAAGAAGGTACAGAGAACGAGATAGTAGATGTATGGAAAATAACGGTACAAAATACTCTTTTGTGTCTGTTGGTGTCTGCTAGACTACCACATCAGTCACAGAGGGTTAACTACAAAAGAAAGATAGCCTTTAAGGAAATGAACACTAACCGCTGTATAGCAAGCCGATGGTCAATTTGTAGCGTCATATTAATTTCATATGCCCTCATATTTTCATATGATGTAATTATCAAAGCGCAATATTACTTATCGATTTTGTGGTTAATTTTTCCAAATAGGCAAGCAACCGGAGCTACAATTTTCGTTTAACTCCTCCAGAGGCTGAATGCTCGCAAACTGTGTAATGTGTGGAATGAAAGAAACAAGCTACTTACTTGCAGCTGCCATTTCATCTTGAGATGTAATTATTAATTATTTTTAAATGAGGAAAGGTGCAAAACGAATAATTTTTAATTACGAAATTTAAATAAACTGGTAATAAGTAAATAGAAGACGGTCTAACAGTGGAATTGTAAGGAATCAGTAACGCAAATAGAAATAAGACTTAGCATTAGAAAAAACTTAAGCAAATGAGAATAGTAACACACAAACAATACACCTATTTCAATACGAAAGAGAGCGTGCGGATAAACGTACAAAAGAATACAAAAGTTTTATAGGATTTCAACTGTTGCTTTTAACTAGCTCAATGGCTGACTACATGATAAGTTCTCACCAAGCAACAAATTATAGCTGTGCAAATATGTAAGATTTTCTCACGCATATGTAAGTACACCTGCACAAGTTCATGTGAGAGCATTTCTACCTCCATAATTGCAGACTAAGTTAAGCCATCATGGCAGACAACATTATCACGCACATACGCAGCAAGTGTGTATTAAAAGCATTAGAGTTATATGCATGAAACCAAAATTATTCTGTCGTAATTTATAGACAAATGAAGAAGCAAGTGATAACAGAAAACTTTCGAAACTTTTATCGTACGGATAAATATACTAAATTGTGTAAATTTCAGTAGAAAATTGTATGCTTTGGTTAAGTAGGCAATAATATTGTATATCTATATAATTAGACCAATATTTTTTTATAAACATTGGAAAGTGCAAGTTTACATTTTTCTTGAAATTTGTTTGTTACATAGAAATTGCATTCCAACTCATTTGTCTTAAAACTTTATACGAACTTCTGCCAATTTCAATTTGTCATTGCTTAGCATCTTACTATAAAAAATATAAAGGGCTTCAATAATCATATATTCTATATTCCATATTCACACCCAGCAATAAGTATAAATCTCACAAAATATTCATGTTCATACAAAAGTATAGCATAATGAACAAATGATGTCAAAAACAGTGCGGTAAAGAATAAAGAAATATAGGCAAAGAGTTGAAGGTAGGGGTGGTCTGTTATTTTTAAACATTCGGTTAATAACCAACTCCAAAAATGTCCCAACTTCCCATTTTCACTCTGCGTGCCTAACCAAATGCGTCACTCATACGCCCCACTGGACCTATGCATTAACTTACGCGCTCTTTATATAACCACAAGCACCTTCAGTTCAACGTTAAACTATACAAATTTCTGACAAATCGATGAAGCAACAAGTTTACTCCTTCTTTTTTTCATTTTCAGTTTTCGTTCGTGGCAAAACTAAAAACTATATACATTGCTAAACAAAAATTCACATTCGCTCAATAAATCATTAGACCCACAGCTGCTATTGTATGTGATTTTAGCATTTTCAATTCCACTTTTTTTACTTTTGCACTTTGAATGTCGACTCTTTTGTTTATTTTGATTTGTATTGATACGGTCAATGTTTTCCGACCACAAGTTCGGACAAAATATTTAGTTTTCATTATGTACACAAAGCTTACACTAAAAGCTAAAACCCTTTTACATTTCAAAATCAAACAGTTGATGCAATGATTTAAGCCAATACGGTGTACTTAACAAAAAGTCAATATGCTAAAGAGTGAAGTAAAATGAATGAGATAATTGCAATTGAAAGGAATATTATTATTCCACAAGGCGAGGATTGAGTTTTATCTTCTGGTTTCATTAAAATACTTTCGAAATGTAAACATTACTAGATAATAGTTTTGTCAGGGATTACTATAGACTTCAAGATTTATAATAAAACTTAGATTGATTTTAGCAAAGCTATATTTGGAAGCCTTGAAACAGCCTTAACCTTCATAAATCTTAGGTCAGATAATTGTAGTTATGTTAGGTTCACTTTAAAAGGCAACGTTGATGACTTATTCCAATCACTTTCTTTAGAGTTTTGAACACAACATCTGTTTTGCCACATTCTAATAAATTGGGGCACATCTCATGTTCATTCAGATAGATCCACGATACAAAACTATCTACAGTGGTATAATTGTAGTTTCAATTGCAGCTTTTGCTTTCTGCGGGTGCACTGTTTCAGCACGTTACTTCCGCTACTTAACTTCCGTTTTCCGGTGATAGGCAAAATAAATAAGAACAGAGATGAGAAAGAAAAACAAAACAAACCGACAAACGAATAACAAACAATCAAACAAAGGTGTATTCAACACCATCCTACATTATTATTTGAAAGACAACAACCACTGAAAGTATTGTTTATACAAAGACAACTGTTTAATAAGACTATCTTGGACCCATATGTTTATTTGTTAAAGAACTAACAGTTGAGTAAGAGTATTGTGGAGGAATTGTTAAACGCAATACAAATATGTATATATTTCAATAAACTTCCTAATCTCACTAATTTGAGTACAGAAAATCTTCTTTTTTCTCACTTCAATAGCAGTTTATACTGTGTCATTGTGTGTAGAGTAAATGGTAAGAACACATATACTAATACTATGAATATAAGAATATTTGTCAATGAAAAACACCTGAGATATGTACGTGTAGGTTGGTTTGAAATATATATATGTTACACTGATAACATACCAACATAAAGCAACATTTCAGACACACACCTGTTCACCCACTCCTGTGGAAGCTTTTTCTTTTATAACTAAAAAAGTTTTACTGCCTCACTTATTCTTCTCACTACGGGCCTTCTGGCATTCTTGTATCGTTATTCGAATCTGACAACGAGACAAATACCTAGGTGTTGTATTGCAATAAAACTTTTTGCTACAATTCTCTTCCATTATTTTTCTTTTCCTTTAACAATTTCCTGAAAATGTGTGCACCCTAACCGGTAGAATTTTATTGACACGTGCAGATACATGTAGCAATATAAAAGATGTGTAGAAGATTGGCGTAACAAATTTGAAAGCGAAAAAATGTAACGTACACACATAGATTGAGGTTGGCAATTAAAGGGGAACACAAAAGCGAAAATTGGCGTAAATTGAAACTCACCTTATTTCAACTGCAAACTGTTGGTCTGGCGTTAAAGCGCTAGTTTCAAAGTGTCTGCAAAGAGAACAAGAAAAACAAATCAGAAATCGATCGAACGAAATATTCGATGAATATTCAATTCACAAGTTTTGTGAAAAATTGCCAACGGCATAGGCATTTACAAGTGTTTCAATACAAACACTTCGATATACAAGCAAATTTATATGAAAACGTAGTAATAGCGAAGTAAAGAGTATGCACGTGATTTATACATAAATCATTTACAGAAAACGTGTTGTTCAAACTGGAGCTGGAATATTTCCAATGGCTATGGAATGGCAAGTGACGGTTTTTAAAGAAAGATAGGAAACTATATCGATCAAGATTTCAACATAAAAAACCTAAAATAAAACCATTATACGCTTAAAACATCTACATAAAAGACCGCACCATACTTATAGCATCACCTTCCTGCACAAGAACCACGTATTAACCTACATATTCTCATAACGAATATCTCTGCACATGTGTAAGATATCACGTTACATACGCTTTGATAACACAGTTACTTTTTTGCCATTGTGAGTTTCCTATTGCTGCTCTCGTTTTCATTTGAAGCTCAAATTCCCTTGCAATTCTCCCACCAATCTATTTTAAGCGCTCTGCACTTTTTTGTCTCATCCATGACATCGATTCTGGTAATCTAGTAGCAAGCAGCGTGAAGCTCAATGGTAGCATGACAAGAACTAAAGAGTTATGCAATACGAAAAAATTATCTTTAAAAACGTGACTGTGAGGGCATATACTAGGCAAATGCCATAGAATACGGTGGGTAACTTCATCCGCCCGATTGGTGAGGTTTGAATTTACAGTTTTTGCTTTTTACGTTTTTAGTTCTTTTTTTGTTTTTATTTCCTTCAAATTAGTTTCCTAGGCAATAGACATATGACTTCCTACACACATTTGATAAACCAAACAAGATTTTCACATTATTTTGCCCTGCATATATTACTCATACGACATGTATAACCTTCTTAGAAAAATGCAAATATATCCAGATTATGCACCACAAAATAACATCATATACGAGTATGTGAAAATAATTTAGGATTATTGAATGAAAATAATTATTATAAGAAGTCAAACATATTCACAATATGCTAACTGTCGAGAACTAGAAGATATCACAAAAAGATCAAATATTCAATATCAGTTCTAGATAAAGGTCAGCGGCCTTGACGCATATAAAAATGAGAGCCACAAAAAACCACTTTTCCATACTAGTATACAAGTTTATATAGGTAAATACCGTGTTTCCCTCACACACAAGCTCTTATTGGTTTAATTTTCTGTAGCAAACGACCGCAATTCAATTTACCTAATCTCTTTAAATGTGCAGCGCTCCACACCACTTAGGTGTGTCATTGTGGTTCAATTGGCCATGCGTCCGTGGACTTTAATAAATAATTAGTTTGTTGTTTCATTAACTTTGCTAAAGATTAAATTTGACATTTGCATGCGATCCGATTAACAAAAGCTTCAACACATGTCATTATGCTCATTTAATTATTGCACAGGCAAAATCATTAATGTAAAAGTAATGATGCTTGTCCTTACTTAACTTGTACTTTACGTACATATGTATATTTGTAAGTGATTTTGCAACCTATCTATGAAAGCTTTGTGTAGTTGTACCCTTAGTAAATAGCAAAAGCACTTTCACTAGCAAAACTTAACAAAAATCGTATGCTAATTGGAATTGGCATATTTTTTTATTTCCAGTCTAATTATTACGAAAGTATTGATATGATTTTACAATCATTCCATGTATGGGATTAACGAAGATTTTCATTATTATTCGTATCAAAATTTTGTTCATAGTAAATATATGTGATTCGTCGATAAAGAAGAGAATGATCTCAACTGCCTTTATTATTCCAATAATTTCTAAAGGATATTTTATTTCACACTTGAGTTTGTATAAAATTTATGAAATCGTTAACACTTCCGTCAAATGTGAGCATAAATTCACAAGTGCGTGAGTATGTGGGCTTGAATATATAAAGTAGAAACAAAGTTCAAAAAGCCTTTACGGTTCGTTACGCTGTTACAAGGGTAATGTGAGAAAAACAACAACAGCTGCGAGTGATACATAAAAAACGCGTAAAATGAGTTATAAACCCATTTTGCAAGAGTCCTTATTACGAACATCGTAATTACTGCACTTCGTAAATGCACCCATAAACTGCCTACTTGCAGAAACCCAGCGGGAAATTTTTGATAAACATCTTTAAGGATTTATAGCCAATACGTTTGTTCACAAGACATAGAAACTTCTTACACCTTGTCATTATTTATGCATACTTGATGCCTGATGACGATTCGAGGCTATGTGAAACATCATAAAGGTGAAAATAATATGTAAATACACGCGTATGTATCGAATTTGAATAACCCAACTGTGCTATAAATGCACGAATTTATTCGCGAGTGAGGTGAAGCCATTACCTTTAGCGTCAACAAAATTGCCTTTCATTTTTACTGCATCAATTTTATGCCTCATAAATTATATACGAATGTAAGGACAAACTTATAATACAATCCCTTTATTTATAAACTAAACTCGTAGGTCTTATGATTTAAAAAGTGATAAGATTCAATACCACAGATTGTAGAAAATACCTTTTAATAAAAAACTTAAATTAATTTGCTTTCTCATTTCTCTTTCTAATAGAAAATACATTTCTGTTATTAAGTTACAAAGTTTTATAAAAATACGGAAACTGTATACAAACCCCGTTTATTATATTATATTAAATAATTAATTTTACTTTTTTTTTGTTATCCGAACTTACAGCGTTTCCAAACTAATTGAACCCCAACAAAGAGAGCACTATGTGTACCTAAACTGGAACTCAATACCACATGATGAACATACAGATACTCATTTTACTTTTGAAGTTTAACATATACCAACAAAGTCTTCTAGCTATCAGCTGATAGCATTTCTGACTAGCGCTGGTGGATTCTAGTATAATTCTATGGTTAGTCAAAGAGTACCACATCACACCATCAAACCACAAAGACAGCAAAGTGGAAGAGCGGATTAATAATGTCCGTTAGTAAGCATTGTAGCTTCAAAGCTTCAAAGCAAATGTTGAAAGTCAATCGCTGCCAAAGTAAAAGCGAAATTCTTCAAATCACAAGCTTATGCAACACGACACTTGAGTAACCGAAATTCCCATAAAATATCCCCCCGTAGTAACATAATATCGGGCATGACTTTCATCACCTGAACTTCCATTCTCCTCTATTTATTTGCAGTTTAACTTCGCTTACTTCTCCACGTAATGTCCTTGGAGTATTATCAATTAATTATCATATTTGAACAGAATACCAACAACCAACACAACTATTAACACATCTGCGCTCATTGTTTGCTCAATTGTTCATGTATAAATCACTAAATTAATATGATTAAATATACTTATTCGAATTTTTACATATTGCCTCTGTTTTTTTTACTCACATTTCCACACAATTTCCACAATTACACATGAATATGTTACTCTAAAATTCTATACATATTTAATTAGATCGTAACAAATGGGAATGCATCAAATGATTTACTAATTAGAGAAAATTAATTGTGGCTGAACTGAATAACTACGTAAAATCACATTCTCTAATTTCAAATTTAAAATGCAGTGCGAAAATGTGATCGCTTGTTTGTTGAATTGGCAACATCATGCTTATGAGCATAAAATCACAAAACACAATTGCCAGAATATATGAACCACAGCAATTTTATTCTACGTACACTGGTTAGGCAGATGAGTGGGTTTAATTACTGAAAACACCAATTGCAGTTTTAGGGCAATGACAGCACAATAATTCAATGCAAATGCATACGCGGTAAAGTGGAAAATAAATTTTCGCACACCAAATTGATGCAGCTGCAGGCAAGTGTTTTAATGTACATATACACATACTTTTACATATGGTTGCTGCACGGTGGGCGTCAATGATAAATTGTTCCGAATCGTGGATGTTTTAGAAAAAAAGGGAAATGGCTTTACATAACGATATAATTAAAATGGTATTCAACGTATCTTGTCTCAAATTCAGTTTTCATGTAAACAAAATACCAATTTATTTTATTTTTAGACGTCTAATTATTGTTAGTCTGCACAAAACACGAACATTTTTCGGTAAACAAGTTCCAGCTACATGAACAATATTCATATTTACTGTTATATTTACTGTATATATTTGGGCGCCTCTCAAAATAAACCAGTCTAGTGAAATTCTATCCCCTGCTAATTACTTTTGCTAAATGGCATAGTTTGTAAGCTATCAAAATTTTGATTATTTTAAGATGCTTGACCGAATTTTGTGCACAACATGTCTGAAGTGAGACAAGAAAAGAAAATAAAGACATCAATGCAGCGCCAACCACGCAAAAGGTAATATGCACAAAAATTCAGCAAGAGTCAAGAACGATAAAAATAGCCGTTCCATCAACTGCTCAATAATGCGTGTCAATGAGTGAGTGCTGTGCACATTCAAGTCAAATTTGTTGCATTTGTTGTGGGTCGATTGTGCTCTTTATCTTCTCCAATGGGTTTTGCTGTTCCATGTCATCATTGTTAGATCGTTAATATTCAATATTAATGAGTGTATGAGCATCAATTTTCGATTCGTACCACTTGGTTTGCTACTCAACTTGTTTGGAAAATACAAAAATAATGAGCTTGTTGAAAGCCGATATTGATTGGAAGCAATACATTAACGAAGCGAAACAATTAAGAAGGAGAAATTGCGTTTGATACTTATTAACCTTTTTGGTTATTGACCTAACAACTTTTACTAAAAACTAATAGCGCCACGTCTCCGAAATATAAAACGTAGTGCAATTACAACATGAATGAGGTAAGCATTAGCAAGACTAAGGGCACCCAGTATGCTTTGAAGTTAAAAGAAACTCATACATAATATTAGATATAATAGTACTCCTAATCATTCCTTTGTAATTAAGTACGCTTCAACTTTTCTTTTGTATCACTTGACATCTCGCTTGTCAATTTGGAAATTTAAATGCTTTCTCAAGTTGTTCGACAGCTACGCGCATACATTTGAAAATCTCAACGGTATAAAGCAGAGGAAGAAACGATGAATAAGCACAATATAAAAAAGTATTGACAATTGGTATCACCTTGGTGATGTGTTGGAATTTATAAATCCACCTTAAAAAATAACCCATATACACTCTAACCGTTTTCACAAAGAAAACAGCATTATGCAAAAAAAAAATATATATAAATGTTTGGCTGCTGCGAAGAGGAATTTCGCTCTTCACCACCACTAAGCTCACAATTTATGTACATGTATTGAAGCTTTTGTTTTAATTTAGAATATAGGTGGAATAAATTGTGAAAAGATATCTACATATATAATTTTTTTCCTATAATAATTTAAAGTACCTCTTTAATTTCCACGCAGTATGTTTATACACCATTAAATACGACAACATGAACACACACAATAGAATTAATTACATTGCAGTTAATTACGTGTAAAAGTATTTGGAGGATTACAATGAGTATAACAGTATAACTCTCTATTGTGGAATTTACGTTGAACAAACAATATTGCAAGAGGAAACATACGTACACGAAAATAAAGTAGATAGTACATAGAAGTCATTAGACTGTATTTTCGGCAGCATACATATACATAAGTAGTCGTAATTGCTATTTATGCCCCATAGCTTAAGTAATCATTAATTAATGCATGCTTAGCATAAAGTGTTGCATGTGAATTAATTAAGGCTGTTGCCAAGCTTTTTGTAATTGATTTAAAATTAATATTCCAAAATAATTTTTAACCAGACAACTTACTCGGTTAAACGATGATATTAACTTTCATATACAACTAAATCTATTAAACAGTTTTAAATTCGTATATGCAATCGATTTTATTTTACCACATTCTCACTTTAGTCAGTGTTAGATTTGGGCTTAAACGTATTTGTCACCTCAACATATTCCTCCCGTTTCTTTTTACTTTACAGTTTAGTTTTTAATGCATTAAGCATTCAGCAGTTGAATTACGCACACGAGCGTCAAAGTTTGTTATACACTCACATACTGACAAGCTTACTTTTCCATTTGATACCATAACCCTCAGAAGTTTCTTTCTAGTTCGTAGCATTTGAATAATTTGGAATTAATTTGAGTAAATCTCTTACTACAAGCTATGCAAGGAGTAAATAATATACAACACATCAAAAGGTATGATCGTGTGTGTCAAGTAAAAATTATCAAATACATATGTATTCCACATTACTTTCTTCGAATTTGTAAGTATTCTTGACATGTTGCGCTTTCATTTCATTAACAGCAGTTGTCGAATTTTCTTACTTCCAAACAAATTTACAGTTAAAACAATAAATAAGAGATTTACTATCCAGTAAATTATTACTCTAACGCTGAAGGCAGAACATCTAAATTCAATTGAATTTATTTAGATTGTAATGCTTCTCACTTTATCGCCTTAAGCCTTTCCAGTGAATTATTAATTAATAATTTATCTATCCGTATTTTTCTAAGAAGCCAATAATATTCAATTATTCTGATAGGATTTCAGCGTATTATTGGCTAACTTACTGTAATTAATTTGCACACTGCATGTGTGTAGCTGAAAGCTCGAAGGTATACATATATATTGTATGTACTATTTACGCAAGCGAGTCTAATATCATATCACTCATGTTGTTTATATAAAATCTCACAATTAGAAAATTACAGAAATTGAATTCAGAATTTACGAATACATAACAATCATGTAACAATCCAACCAATTTTCAACTTATAGCTGAAAAAAGAATTTAAGTAATTTTATTTAATCGTCTTTTCTTATTTTTACTTCGCTGTTTGATTGCTGTTTGTACAGACTCTGTTTGACCAAGCTTTGCAGCACTTTACGATGCAATTTATTATTTTGCAATTTTCACGTTATTTTAGTTCGTTTGCTTAGAAGCTTTGATAATTCAATAAAAAGACATACTGCAGTCAAGTTTGACCGATTTTTAAATATTGATTGGTATAGTTGTTCCTGTTGTTACTCTAAGTGTTTACTTGATACACTAACTTATTGGAGAATGGTAACGCAATGTGAAAAAATTTGCTCAAATCATCCTTGGTAGCTTCAAAATCGATCTACTTCAAGATATGCAAAGTAGAAGGCTTTGCAAAGTATTGACTGTTAAAGCAAAGAGAATAACTGGCACCAAAAAGCGGAAAATAAGGAAAAACTTCTTATAACAACCCCATAATGCATTACATTTTTCCAGTGTATGCAGCCACCTTTAGTTGATGGTAATCGGCAATGACAACTTGTCTTTAATGTCTGCAATCCAGTATACAAAGGCTCATACATATATATGTAATGTAGAATGTAACGATAAACAACGGTCACGCTTATTTGGATTGCAGTCAACGTGCAGACAAGCCGCGGGATAAAAAAGCTTCCTTCAAGTGTTCATACATATGTAAATACATAAATATTAATTAAACAATTGCAATAAATAAACGAGACACTTGTGTGTGGATATCATTTCATGGCAACCAGACAGCCGACTGAGCCTTCACATAACCGCCAATACACTCACGCTACTATCCTACTATTGGAACGCACTTTCAATAAAAGAAATCGCATATAGCTTATCTGGGGCCACCACCAAGGTCGCGCAACATAACTTGTCAACCTTGGCTGATTGAAAGTAAATACTTGAATACAAGTGAATAAAAAGGCAGACACAGCAATAAATGTAGCTGCTTTAGTCGAAACTTTAAACGCGTTTTTCTCGAAACGACATTTATCAAAATTGCTGACATCATAACTCAACTATACATTGACCGATCGCCTACAAATTTAAACTGAGTATTCTTCAATATATTTACTACACAATGACCTTCGATCTCTTTGATTGGTTGAAAATTGTCAATGTGGCATTAAAAAAATACAATTTTTGTACATAAAAAACGACATTTTTTTCTGAACTACGCCATTTTGTTAACTTTTGATATTTTTCGAAAATCGTAGGTCATTTTATAGGAAATATCTTTAACTTTAATATCCGTTTTGAATTTTTTTGTTTCAGCTACTCATTCGGTCGGTCAGTTGGGGAACTTTTTTCGGCACCTCCGAAGGCAACATATAACTCCGTCATTTTTTAATATTTTTGTAAAGAAAAAAATTTGAAAGAGATTCGAAAAAATCGATCGAGTACTTTCTTTTAAAAAAATTCACGAAAATCGCCTAATTTTTCATGGGTTACACTGGTATAGCCCCTTAACAAGGAATTAAAAAAGTGGGCGTGGCAATATTCAAGGGTGGGCAAATAAATAATATATTTTATGAAAACTATAGACCGTAAGTTTACATATTATATAATAAGTAACAGTAGCAAAAATACATAATATTTCATGCTTACATTATACACTCATATTTATCAGATCAATCATGAATATTAAAGTGAACTAGCTAATATTTGAATGTATATTGCATTTATGCATTTATTGAAACTTTAAGTTTTTAAACTCGGCAAAGCATTTCGTTATATTTGTGGAGTGCTGCAATATTTAAGTGTTATTGTGACATCCATGCTACTCAAATCACTTTCATCGCACTTGTATTTTTAACATTTTTTTATTTCCTCTATACCTTTATGAAAATACTTTTATGTGTATGTATCTGTATGTCTGAGACATTTGAAATCTCACGCATTTCTTTCAACAACTGACGCTTTCGCTTCTGAGCAATGCCAACTGTTGCCTCTATCACCGATTGTTTAGCCTCCTTGCCACCCTCATTCTTGACCTTGCTGACAACTGTCTTGGAGCTGTTTGTTGAGTTAACCATGGCAACTCCCGCTGAATTTTTCAAAGACTTTAACGTTTTTATTATGTTTTTTTTTTTTATTTTCTCTACTCTTATATTTGAAATATTATTTCGTTTCTTAGCCAGTATATTCCTTACTATTGCAGGATCTGTGGTTGGAAGTTACATTGCTGAAAAGACCGCTTGTTGCTTTCACTTCTTGGCACTTAAATAAAATAATAATGTCCTTTGACCGCTCTTTTGTAATTTCAAATTATGTATGGGTTAATATAAGTTCGCTAGTAGATGTTATGCCCGAATATAATAAAATATTCAAATGATTGCCATAGTCTATGAGTATATTTAAAGTAGCAATTTCCTTATGAAATTGCAAACTAAAAACTTGAATGTATTTAAAATGTCAAAATTTATTATTAACTCAATAAGTATTATATTTAGAACAAACAACCACAACTAACTGCATATAGCAAAATCATCACAACAGAAAAACTGGCAGCAGTTACTTATGCTCATTATATTCTAGTGAAATGAATTATATTTGTGTGTACGTGTCGCCCTTAGCTACTTGGCATGATTTCCAGACTGCTCTAAGATCATACTCAATTTTAGTTTTGAACAGTTAGCTTCACCGTTGCACCGTAACGTAGTTGCAAGCGTTTCATTAACAAATTATAACAGTTTCACTGGACATTCTTGAGAAATTATTTCAAAATTGGTCCCTTGAGATAAAGCGGTACGTGTAAAATAAGTATACGCGTCAAGCAAATACATTTTTTTTCGATTAAATATTATACAGTATACGGTAGTTATTCACGTTTTTATGCTACACTACTACAGAGAGTCATATTCTGTTACTATTACAAAAATAACCTTAAGTGCAGTTAACACTGAATATTGTTGCTGTTAAGAAAAAAGTAATATCAACAAAGATTTAAATGTGGTTGCCTCGTCTGGTTAAACTAAGTACTTTGACTATGACTCGAATGCATACCTACTTGGTTATTTTGTAAACCGCTATAACAAAACACATTTGCAATAAAGAATCCCTAACATCAAAAATGTATATCTTGACAAAATACTTTGACTGAGCAACTGACAAACTAATTAAAATCCACTTGCATTCGAACCTCTGAAAGTCAATTACCTTTTCGCCATTTGTAGCCAACTTGAGTCTAACAAGGCAAATCAGCCAATCTTCAACACACGCAGATTTCTCGATGATGTTTACCAAACATGGCAGTGAATCCAATTTTAAATGCAAAGTTACACAAGTTGAAAACAGTTACACATATAGTTGTAGGTATTCAAATAGTATGAAGAGATAGGAATATACACACATATACTTTGCAATACAACTTTTACGAATTTCTTTTTAATATTATTAACAAGATCAGTTAAAAAAGCTGTAGTGCCTGCGTTCGGCTTGAAAACGGTTACTAGTGAAGAAGGGTTTTAGATATCTAAGTGAGTTCAATACTAAAATTCAGTTAATGCTGATTATAAATGCTGAGTGCTACTTGAGAACAACTACTCATTGAACCAGAAATAAATCGGAACACCTCTGTCTAAGTTATACAAATACTTTATACTAAACTAAGTATATCAAATAATGTATGACTTTCGATCTTAAACTGTGTTGTGTTAGTACATACCGATCGATCTGAATCTGAAATATTCTGCTTCTTATGAAATTATTATGGTTCGATAAGCTATATTACTAGACAAGCAGTGAGGTAGAGAAAGTAGACCAAACCATGGATGTAGTTAAAGAGGAATTTTTTTCAGTTAATAAACCACTACGACGAGAAAAAATAACTCAAGTGTACCAACTGCCATATTAACATGGTAATAAAGTAATTTTATATATTATAGTAGCTGCTCATGGTAAAGTGGTGCCTTTAATGACATATTTTTTCCATTAATAAAATGTAATTACATACGTGCATATAAATACTTTCATCACATATGCATGTAATAATTAGCATCGGCTGAGTAGGTTACGTATACGCAACGGTGTGCTATGTTCAACTGCTTTGCGACGCAAAAGCAATAAGAATAACTGATTATAAGGAAATTGTTATGCAAACTGAATTTCCAAATGAGAATTTTACAATAATTTGAACATATATCTCTCGTATGTACGCTGAAGCAAATATTCGCTTTGAGACATATTTGCTGCATATATTAGATTTATTTGCAATGACTCAGCACAACTGGTTGTATCGAGCGAGTATTACACTAACGCCATAATGTATTTTATTGAGTGTATTATTATGTGGAAAAATATGCCAACACGATTTCTACTGTGATTATATTTAGATCAACTCAAATTTGGCAAATCCTTTAGTATTTCTCTTTACAACGGCAACAAGGAAATTGAATTTGCGAATTGTACTCAACAATCCCAATTTTTCTTATTGCCTTGTAAAATCTACAGGCAGCCAAATGGACGAGGGTATCGATTCAGTACACAAACCTATATATGCTGAAGATGGAGAAATTATATAAAGAGATAAAGCTAAGCTTTGCAGTGGTTAAAAGAATTAGGCATTAAGCAAAATTTTTACAATTCGTGTTCAAAAAATATGTATACAAGACATAAGTCTACAACAAGTAATAATAAATAGTTATCAAAAGCTGATAACTCTAGAGAGAACGTGTTTTTTTTATGAAAGGCGAATTATTGTTAATTTATATGCATTACTTTATACTAATATCCCATATATATATTAACTCTAATGATTTCATTGGCTAAATTATCTAGAAATATGGGTTAATTCATTAGATACTCAACCGTGTAATTGTGGAAATGAGTATTCAAAGAAATTAAGGTCAAGTGCACACAAGCGTAAAAGAATATGAAGGAATGGAAATATTCAAAGAAATATCTGGCATAGTCTTTTAGGTTGAGTATTCAAAAAATGTTGCTTAAACTTAAAATTATTAGAATTAATAATTCTTCAAAAAAGATTTGTCATTAGAAATATAAATTTTCCTTTTACAACTCCGCTTACGGATTTTTACACTCGATTTTTCGGCCTGATTGAATCAAATTTCAGCAGAACCTAATAAAAACTTTATCATAGAAACACTATGAACCATTTTAAATTCTCTTGACGTTTATCATCTTCTTGTCAGTGCGGACGCACTAGGCATATGTGCAACATTTAAGATATAAAAAAAAAAGATATAAAATGTGAATAAAGAAAATAAATAAAGAGTTGTATAGTCGCTAAAAGTCGAACGAATGGTGGCGGTAGCAACCAATAATGCTGTGACCATTACAATCCATTGTATGACAATTATCTAGAAACTTTCTGATACCATGCAACATTGAACTCGGTAAGTGCTTAACTATGCTGGTTAGCACCAAGCTTACATTTTCGAACGCTCATTAATGCATGAACATACGTTTTTATCTTCTTCTGCAGTAAATGGTTCAGCTGTTGAGGTTCGAATTGTTCGCTAATGGTGCATGTTAGCCATCAACTTTTATTTTTCACTTTTCACTCTCTACAATGTTGTTTCAACAAATAAAACGGTTTAATGCAGGTTTTAATTGTTATTGTTATTGACAGTTACCATTTGGAATTAAAAGTACATCCAGAATTAAGTATGTAATAAAATAAAAAATTAAATTGTGTAATAAAAATATAATGATTTTCCCCTATATAAAGAAGGATACTCTCCCATATAGAACGAAAGAAATATACTGAATGTGAATGTATTGCAAGCTGGAAGTCAGCTTATGGATAAATCGAGAAAAATCTTAAAGCACGCCTTCTGGCGAGCACTTTATGAAATTTCCAGCACTAAAACTCAAGAATTATTTCTGACCACACTACAATTAAGCAAGGCGGTGGGGTAATTTCAATGTATTGGTTCTAATTATGAAAAGCATTCCAAATAATTATGGAAATAATTGAGATGATTTTCAACAGTAATAAGAAGAGAGATGAATGCAAATTAGCATAATGACTTTAAACAAAATTTTCAACCCATCGAAATTCACTTATCTCAATTTTTAACGGCTTATAATTTTTCTGTTCTTATTTAAGTGACATTTTTTGTATAACCTGCCACTTAAGTGCCTTTTAATAAATAATGTCAATAAAAGGCATGCTTAGAGACAAAAGTCAATTCGCGTTGAAGTCGTTCATTTACTGGTTTTTCACGAAAGGTAAAACACACCAATAGGATTGTTTAATTGCGAAAAAACCCATACATAATCAAAAGACATTTAATATTCAATGCATCGGATATAAAGATAAAAGCCTAAATCTCCCCTTATGTTTCATGTAAAAAACACTCGGTGTGGATAAGCGCGCAGCTATGTGTACATAAATGTGACATCAAATATAAAAAACAACACAGCACAAATACAAATACTGAAATGGAAAACAAATCCCTTGTCAATCGCATGTAGAACTAAGCGCTGTCTAGTCAACGTTAATATTGCTAAGACAAAAAGTTAAAAGTCAAATGCAAATACCCCCTGGATATAGCTCGGTATTGTTGCTGGGAGATAGCTTAAATAACATGTGCAAATGTAAGTTTAAATAAACATTTAAGATTTTTAGCGAAGCTATTGACTGATACTAAGATATTATATGAATAATTTGATAATATTTAGCAATTACATCGCAATACAGCCAAAGGCACATACACCGAGTTAAATTTTCTACACCAATCTTTAAGATTTCTATTCGATAATATTTATAGTTGTTAGACAGAAGCAGCATGTCACATATTGTGCAAGATTAGTACGAATGACAATAAGAGCGCTTTGACTCTTTAAAATCCTACGCTATATTTAAACGGATTATTGTACAATATGTCATGCAAGCAAATGAAAAGCCACGAAAGAATTTCAGTAAACAATCAGATATATCGGTGGCGTATGAGTAATCTTATACGTATGTACGATTGTGAACGCTTTAAGGCACATATCACATTATAAATATAAATTTGAGTATACTAAAGCACCTTACTACAGCCGATTGCCATGGTTAATACACTTACAAAAATATATAAAATGGCCTATTGACTAAAAGAAGGAACGTAGAGAAAGGAATGTTGTGCGTTTTGGATCGTTATGGAATTGGCTACAATGTATGGAAAGAAGTATAATTTGCAATCTATTTATCTCTTTTAATCAACACTATTAATAGGAGACGGAGTAAAAGGTGAGTTTTCCAAAAAAAACTATTACGTTTTCTCGCCTTCTGCAGCTTCGTGATAAATGTTATAAAATGACAATGTAATACGTGGTCAACGTTTAACTAAATCACTAGGCAATTTATTTAATTTTAGTAACTACCACTTTTATGTGATTTATGTGCTCTTTTCAAAGTTTCTAGTAAATTAATTACGTTAATGTGCTGTAGAAATTATCGGAAATATATGTTTCAATATAAGTGAGTATGCATATGCATGAATATATACATACATCCATGTACGAGTGTGTGTTTACTCGGATACTACTAAAAGTTAGCATATAAGTTTCGCTCAGTCCTTAGCTCATTAAATTTACATAAACTTACACAATTTCCAAACAGACAAGAAGCAATTAGGTAAATTAACCGTAAGTACAGGTGAATAGTTCTCCAGTATAAACGTAAATGCATACATCATTACACACACATGATTTTTGTAAGGTAATAAAAGCAGATGAGTGCCAGTGATGACACATACTCATTCTCATCGTTACTTAGTAATACAAGATAAAACTTGCCTGAAGTGGAGTTTAAATTTTATTAGCATAAAATATAATCGCAAATAATTATTTGACATTTTATAGCTACTAAATTTGCTTCTCTGTAATTGCATAATGTAGGAAAATATATTTTTTAATTGAAACGCTAAATAAATTCCCACCTTGAATATTATATTTTATGTATGGTTAAGCAATAATACGTATACTCTTAAATTCTTACATTAAAACTTGTGAAATTATTTCCATTGCCTTTACTATGACTCTAGCCGCGTATTATTATTATTTGCTTTACATTTGTCTTTTCTGAGTCCAGTAACCAGAAAATATATTTTTATATCTTTACCATTGTCACATACAGACAAGTACCGTTAATCGATAACAAATTGCAATAAATTCGTATATGTACTTTGGAAGATGGAAGAAAGACAAACGTGAGAATCATAGAAAATCTCAGAACTCTGACCAGACAATTTTCTAAGCATAATTGAATTGCTGTAGCATTTCCAGCAATCATTACGAAGCAATATTACGATAGTTGGTCCCCATAACGCTCATTATTCAATAATCCCTCATTAATCCCACCAGTTTCCGTTCAAAATTCTATTGAAATGAGTGCCGGTGGGTTTTGTTTTATATTTCGGTAAGCTCTTCTTGGAAAGGTGCAGTTTTTAGCAAGGAAGAGGATTAAATTGCATATTGAGCAGCAAGAATGAATTTAGTGAACATTGCTTCTACTGTATTCACAACAAGTACTTTTTTGCAGCTGAAATCACCAGTGATGGGAAGTAAAAAATATTTTGAACATCCAGTATTTCTTTAACAAATACTTGAATAACTAATAGATAAGTAAAATATGCAAAATAGAACAGAATTTAGTATAAAACTGAAAGTACCTTTTTGTAGATTACATATCTACACATATTTAGTTCCTGAGATGTTATTTTTGACCCAAAAGTAGGAGGGCCACGCCCGGTGTTTTCTGTACAGTCTGTATTGTTAAATTCAGCATTTCTGCCGCTTTTCGTTATTGAGCAACATAAATATATTTATTTCCATCACTTTTTTTATATTGAAAAATAGTTAACACATAACCATCATATAGTTCAAATAAGCCTTGGCTTTCATTTGTTATGGTCTACAATTTCCAGAAAAAGATGAATTTTTATTACGATGAATGCTACAAAAGCGTTTTTTTGACATTTTCGTGTCCCACAAATACAATATGTGATATCTGCATACCCAGCTCTAAAGAGTTTAAACAATTCCTTCTTGACATTAGCTCAATTGTGGCGTTTTTGATGAATAAAAGCATTAAAATAAGACAACAAAGATGCTTGGAATAGCAAAATGCGCAAATAAAGTTTTACACAACAATATTTATATGGTTAGGGTTGAGAAGGCAATACAGTGAAAACAACACGCCCATGCACACCAACCAAACAACAACTACCACCTAGCAGTATTTGCGACCGTACCAGCAGATTAGTAAGGCAATATAAAGGTATTAGTTTTTATGTGAACAAAAAACTCTTTAGTAGACAAACACAAACAAGAATAAAAATAATAAAAAGGAACTGCACAAAACCAAAGCAGAGAATTATGGAATAAATTTATCTTGAATATGGACATTACTGCAGTGATGGTCTAAATAATTCTAAGACCAACACGTTAGTCCCTTTGCTTAATATTTAAATTGGTAATGAAAAAGAAGTAATATCGAACATACATCATTTTTACACCAATCCATCGGCAATGTGTTGAAAGTAAAAAATGCAAAATTTTTATTAAACACTTCATGCGTTTGGCGTGAATTTATATTAATCATCATCAATCGAATTTATTTCATATGCAAATTTTACTTGCTACTCTCTCCGCCCACATGTACGTTTTATTTCACATAACAATATTAAGTGCTTGATTGTGCGACACACAGAATTTATTTGCATTTTAGATATTTTTCTAATTTGTCAATAGCACAAATCAGCCAATCGCATACTTCTGATATAATTATGTAAATGTTCGCCTGCTGTTGCCAGTTTATGATTTTCATAACAATTATAATGCAAATTGAAGCTGATATATGTATATGAGAATTATTTCGAAAATTCTAAATATAGCTTTTTTGCATATATTTGCAGAATTGTATTATATGAGTAGAAATACTTTAAGGGTGAATTGTATGGACAAGGTGGAGGCCACTATTCAAGCCAACTCACCGCACGAAAAAGTATACATATCTAAGGTAAATGCATATAAGTAAAATTGTACATATTTAAAATATTATTTTTAACCAAAAATAGTAATAACATCGGATGATTTAACAAACGTTTAAATTCTATTTAACATTTACGCCTTTTAATGTCTAAGCAACCTCTTCCTTAGTCATTACAAACCTAGTTGAGTAATCTCTTCTCAGTTCAGTTGACTTGGAAAAACCTGAGACGTGAACTCGAACTTTTGTGTGTAATTTTAAAATCAGTTAGCAAAAGTATGATCAATAATTATAATTTAATTATAGCATTTAATGATTTTCATTCAGATTTATAAATACAATAAACATTTTACTTACTTACGATCTTTAATATTAAAAAATACTTTTGAAAATATTCATTTATTACCGTAAGAAGACGTAAATTTAACCGGAGGTATTAAAAGACCACATATATGTCTAGTGAAATAATACTGTCACTAGTTTTAGTTGAAATTCCTGCTAAAGATTATGTATGCGTTGAAATTCTTACACTTTGAACAACTCTCCCATGTTTAGTAGTAGTGATATACACAAATGCTGCAATAATAAATGTGTATATGGGATGTATGTTCGTTTTAGGTATTGTACCACGGCCACTATTTCACCTGTCTATTTTGTTAAACCGGGAGAGTTTTGCCACGGGCGATTTGTCGAAAATTCAATAAATCCATGTTTAGATTGTGAAGTAGGTACATGTTGTGGGGTTATCGTTACATTGAAAAAAAATTTTTTTTGACAATATTCCAAAAAATTCCTGCTAAATGTTTGATGTAAATTCCAATTATAATTTTTCATTTTTTAGCTGACGAATAAACATTCTCAATTCGATAAAATTCTGAACACATGTAAATGGATGCGTTATATGATGTACATTGAAATATTTTAGTAAAAAATAGGAAAAAATAAAAAAAAAATTAAAAAATTAACATTTCAACAGCAGGAAATCAAATTATAATAAAACTCAAGAATATTAAAACCCCAAAACATCTTCACAACCAAGAGAAATATACTTTATATCAGTTAACGGAATTCGTCTGCAAAGCTGTAAATGACGTTATGCGTTCATAATATATACAAAATGAAGCAAAGCTCAACATAAGAATGCCTGTGGCATGCACAAAATTGGCCTAGCCAGACAGGAAAGTGACGACGAGCCAGAGCTGATAAAAATAATAGAAGTGGAATCAAGGCAAAGAGCTAATTTTATAGTTGCAGTAAGTAAACACACAAATTGTCACTGCAGAAGCTTTAAAAAAAGAAACAAAGCGCTGCATTCAAATTGAAAATATTTTAAAGACCATCTGAGCCAAAGACAAAAATAATGTGTTATAAGCCAAAAAAGAAGAAATTCGCAAAGAGAATAAGAAGACGAGACAAATAAGGAACACTTCACAAGACTGTTTATTTAAACTTGAGGTTCATATTTCACACCAACGAAATTTGTTATCGAAATATTTACCCTCAAAGTTTTATGAAATAGTCGCTTGAATAGCTTTAACCGAAAGTGAAGTTCAAGTCTGTATATTAGCCGTAGTTATTTGGAAAGCAAACCATATTAGCACCAGCTGAAAATCAAAAAGTATTTACATGAAATGGTAATGACCAGCGAAGGTCGAAAGTGCAATTCACCCTAAAAAGTTAGAACAAACACAAGAAGAACAAAGAATTCAAAATAAAGAAACGAGTAACAATTAAGGTGAGCTAAGTTCGGGTGTGACCGAACATGCTACATTCTAGCGGTTTGCGACTGAAAAAACTATGGAACAAATATGGGTTCCATATGACTTTATTTTAATAGGAATATGGAAACTAGACCAAGGCCATTTACACCCTTTGACCAGAAGAACGTGGGATCAGGTTTGTCGGTATAATTTTATAATTTAAGGAGCCAGATTAAATCGGATTTGTTTACATTTTGAGTATACCTGAATTTAGTTTTGGAGGGCAAGTAAAGATATGCAAAGGTGCGGTTCACTCCGGTTTTCAATTTCAATGCCATACAAGTTACATTGGCTAGTGCCATAGTTATTATACCAGTGTATAGTATAATATATAAGTTCTTAAACTGATCACTCCTATGAATTCATGCGATATCAGTTCGTTTCAAACAAGCACTTTTATTTAGCGTAAAAGCTTCCCAGAACTTGCAACTAGTAAAGTAAAATACAAAATTAATAATATCGAAGTTTACCGTAAAACGTGAAGTCAGGAGAAGAAAACCGACAAAGCGACAGTAACGTTACAACAACAAGGAGATCAAAAGAAATACACTATTTTGCCCCTAATGGAAAAAAGTTTAGTAACAACACTGCAAAGCCTTATGCTTCATTTTTGCCAACTATTTGCACGTCAGTAGCAACAGATGTTGTAAGTTAACACAAACACATCAGAATTTGAAAAGCGTTACAACACCGAAAAACGTTTTTAATACATTAAAGTTGTTTTCTATGATAACAATAAAAGAAACACGAAAGTTTGGTTTTTTGTTAACAAAGCAAAATAAAGTCACAAAGGAAGATAGGGATCTCAATTTACGGTGGCATGAAAAAATAGAAATGGTTCTCGCATAAATTTCTTAGCATTTTCCAGGTTTAAGAAAAGAGATTTTGCTGAATACTTGAAGAATTGCAAGATTATGCTGTCGCCTTTAACAACAAATGAAAACACTGACCGCTGTATGAGCAGCCGATAGTCAATGCGTAGCGTAGTCAATCAAACATAAGCTGGGCCATCCATCAGTATACCTCACATGCATCCTCCTATTTTCATGCATCAATTTGTCTTGATTATATTTTCAGGTGCGCAATATTTCTTAACCGCTGCTGTGGTTAATTTTACTTGAGGTGTTGCATGCTCGCAATCTGTCAAGTAAGTTGACTGGTTCGAAATAATGCGAAAAATATCCAACGAAAACCGATTTAATCAAAGGCAGCTGGAGATGTAATTATGCAATAATTTTAAATAACATATGGAATTTTCGAGAGAATTTCCTTGCTGGAGAAACCGTTATTTTATCTAGGGAAATTATTGTCTTCACTTTTTAATTATTATCATTTTTTGTTTAGAGCAGATGTATTTCATCATCATCATAATTACGTTTCAAATTTATGAAAGATAATTATTTGCTCTACAAAAAATTCCAAAAGCACCAAATGAAAGTCCACTAATGTACAAAAGATGGCAAACGACAAAACATTTAGAACGACAGAATATTAACAATTTAGTTAAAGTAGTTGCTGGTTCTTCAGATAGTCGACATAAATAAATAATGGCATAAAAAATAAGGCGATAACTTCATCATCATCATGAATTCGCTGACTGCACTAAACAATAACAAAAGTGAGCGTTCAAGTAACTAACCAACTCAAAACAAGAACACGGCCGCCTACTGGCTAACTCAACGACAAATATTGATAAGTTTATGTCAACAACAGCCAAGCAACGAAATTCAAATAAAATGGAATTAAGTAAATGCGAAACATGGTGGATGAAGTGGAATTGGCGTCATTTAAAGATACGCGTGGCTTAATAAGAGCATTGATTATGTTGGTATTGCTTATGGAGATCGATGACGTTATTGATATTTTCTACAACATAATTTATGAAAATATCACTCATATGTTGAAAAAAACGACAGTATTTGCCAAAATTATTACAGAAATGTGATAATCAGCAATATTAGAATCCATAAATCGGTAAGGCACAAAGAAATGAAAAAGAAAAAGTATGTCTCTGAAAAAAACATTAAGCAGAGCAATTTGGTAATGCAACAGTAAGCAATCAATTTACACACAACGAAAACGGTGTGAATAAACGCGCAACGTAATCCAAGAATTTATATGATTTGAACTGTTGCTTTTAACTGGTTCAATGGCTGACTAGATGATAAGTTCTCACCATGTAACAAACTCCCCGCTGTGGATGGATAGCCATTATGGCAGACAACATTAGCATGCACATACTCTGACTGCGAAAGTGTATATTATTATTTGTCTTGAAACTTTCTACGAAGTTCTATCAATTTCAATTTCGCATTGCTTTTCCCTTACTATAGAAAATATAAAGAACTTCAGCAATCATAATTTTCTGTTTTCTTAATAATTTTCCCAGTGCGTTAAAACTTCTATATTGTGTATTATTATTGTATAAAGAATTCTCACAAACCAAGAAAATTCTGTGAAAACATTGTGGTACATGAAACAATGAAAAAATAACAATAAAAAAGAGGATAAGTGTTAAAAGTAAATACATCCGGCTATCAGTGTTGAATGATAGTTAACCTGCTTGGTAGAGACCAAACCCAAAAATTGATTTCTCAATACTCTACTTCCACTTAACATAGCTAAGCAAAAAGTGTTACTCATACGCCCCATGAATATATGTAAGTATATGAATACCTCCCTCTGCGAGTATAAGGTATGTTTAAATTGACATTAAAATGCAAAGATTTCTAGGTTAATGCAACTGTTCAATTCTGAATTTCTTAAATCGATAGAAAGCTAAGCCCCTTTGATTTTATAAAACAGACCATTGGGCTTATTTAACAGTTTGTGTACAAAGTGAATATGCTAAAACAATATGTTTTACTGAAGGTAAAGTCAAAATGCTAAATTAAAGAATAATAAATATAATGGATGAACTTTAATGCCAGCAATGCTTACAAATAGAAATTGGTTTTATTATGGTTTATGCGAAATAGTATATATTAATTAAAGTTCCTCAATTTGTTAGAACATCTATTGGATATATAAAAAAAATTTGTGAAAATGGACCATGGTTTTTTAGAAAACATATAATTAAATTTCTCACACTTTCCCTATTTATTTCTCGACCTACATATATAGTACAGCATATGTTTATAAAATTTAAATAAATGTTAGTTTTCAACTTCTTCTTTTCCAAGCATTTTCTAGAGTGTTTTCAACAGCCACGTACATTTTACCAGATGCTTTTGAAGTGCGTTGTGACCTGTCGCTTAAATAGACATTATGTATTCTTGCGGTGAAATTCCTGCTGGAGGCAAGTGAACGTACCATTTCATATACAAATAGATATTTGTGGCACTATCTCAGCATGTAACTTCCGCTACTTAACTTGCGTTTTCCGGTAACGAAATAAAGAATACGAGAACAAATGAGAGAGAAAAACGAAACAAAACCATGAACGGGTAACAAGCAAAAAGAGATCTATTCAACAAAATAGAACATTATTATTTGACAGACAACAACCTGTGGAAGTATTGTTTATATGTATAAAGGCGTCTGTTTAAATAAAACTGCCTTGAACACATTTATTTGTCTATTGGTTATCTAACAGTTGAGTTATAACAAAAGCCTGTTGCATCACGAAAAAGCATATATAAACGTTATCAGGAGAGAGTATTGTTAAATGTGACATTTGTATAGCATACCTAAAACGTAATATATATTCTCAAACAAATACTAGCAAATATTCTCATAACATCACTATATAGTAGACACATGAACAACGAATAAACTGTTCACTTATGTAGCACTTGTGCATTCGTACCTATGTGTTCGTACGTATATATGTACATATGTACATACATCTTGTTTTGCTGTTCTGTACCTGCCATTGTTTCACTTCAATTTATTTTTAGTAATTTTAATCGGAAGTATGTTACAATTGTATTTTAAGAGTGAAATTGTTTATTTTCTCAAAGCACTGACAGATTTAATTTAATTGAAACTCAAAAACATAACTCAAAAACATAATGGTAGAGAGTTGTATATTTACAGTCCGTGCTGCAAGGGACACATTGACAGATTTCAGTTTCAAGTTTTTTGTTTGTAACCACAATGTATGCTGTTGATAATATGGGTTATGTGTGTGTAGAACAGTCCTCTTCTGCAACAACTTTAATTACATTTCTTACATCTTTTAAATAAAAACAATAGAACAATCGAATAAATGGTAAGCACATACAAACTAATATGAATATAAGTGATGAATATTTGTGCATGAAAAACACCTTAGATCTACACGTATTGGTTGATATGAATTATATGTACAATTGAGAACATGACAACAAAAGGTAACATTTCAGACACACGCTTGTGCGAATATTTCTATGGCAGCTATTCTTTTTATTACGAGGAAAGTTTTACTGCCTCACTTATTCTACTCACTACGTGCCTTCTGGCATTCTTGTATCGTAATTCGAATCTGACAACTAGGCAAATACACCTGAATGCTGTGTTGCAGCAAAGCTTTCTGTTACACTTTTCCCTCACTCCTTCAATAATTTCTTGAAAATTTGTAACGCTAGTGGAAAGATTTTTATTGGCATGCACACATGTATTCAGATATGTAACAATATAAAAGTTATTGGTCTGGCGAAAGGAATTAAAAAACGGAAAAATGTATAGTATGCACCTGGTTTCAGTTTTGTAATTAAAAGTGATATTAAAAGCATGTATTGGAAAAATGTTCACTTACCTTACTGCAACTGTAAACTGTTGGTCCACTTTTGCAGTTTCTGCAAAGAAAATAAGAAAAAATTATTATAAATCGATATGGCAAACGAAACGTTCAATGAATATTCAATTGACAAGTGGTGTGAAAAATTGCCAACGGCATAGGCAGATACAGTTGCAATGAATATTGTATGCTGAACGGCTACAAATATGCACGTCATATAGTTCAATGTAAACACCACGTCAGTATGCAAGGAAATTTGTGTACATACAAGAAGAAAACAAATTTCAAATGTAGTGAAAGCTTCAGAGCGAAGAAGAATGCACATAAGACATCCATAAAACATTTACTGGAAACTTTCACTTTTCAGCCTAAAACTAGAATATTTCTGATGATAGTTTTAAAGGGAGAAAGTCATAAATATAGAGAAACACTCATTCAGAGCATTTAAATCCATCTGAAACTAGTTTAACAACTTTTCTTTAGCTGCCAATTAACATTGACAGTTCATACTCAGTAAGGATTTATAATTGCTAATCCTTTTGTTATATATTTAGTTCATAAGAAAATATAATTTTTGAGAGTTACAGTTTAAAATTTTAGTTAACCAATAAACGTTGCTACTTCACACCGAAAGCCATGGGTCTCTGTCAATTGCTTCATACTGCATAAAAAGCCGTAAAATAGCTCCAAGCTAATGTATTGGAAGCAGAATTCCTACATGTACACATAACAGATAGCTATGCTAATGTGCTTTTCTTTTGCGTTGTGCAAGCTGTCACGTTACGCAAGCTTTGGTTCAGTAACTTTTTTGCGAATTTCCGATGGCTGCCCTTAACCCTTCGAAATAATGAGAATTCAATTCTCTGTTATTGCATGCGAAATTACTGCTACATTTTGTGTGTCAAGTATTGCTCTGGCTCTTTTGCACATTTTATATTTGTAATTTCTTTAAATAAATTTCTTAGATTACAGTTAATACGTAGAAATAATTTCGGATTATCGTATCAAAAATATTATTATACGAAGCTAAATATTTTTCAATTGGAATAAAGATGAAACTTTTTCCGTAGATGAGACTGGTAGGCCCCCCTCAAGAAAAGCAAGTTAGCATTAGCGGTTAGTGGTATGTCAAAACTTTCAACCCAAAAAGAAATCATTTCTATACTATACAAGTATTTTTACGCAGGTAAATACCTTGTTTTCCCAACACACCAACATTTAATGAATTAATGAACTTAATTTCTGTAGCAAACGACCGCAACTCAATTTATTTAATCTCTTTAAATGTGCAGCGCTCCTCACAATTTACATAGGTTCTCATTGTGGCTCAATTGGCCGTGGGTTTTAATAAATAATTAGTTTGTTGTTTCATTAACTTTGCGAAAGATTAAATTTGACATTTGCATGCGATCCGATTAACAAACGCTTCAAGCATGTCATTTTGCTCATTTTGTTAATGCACAGGCTGTGTCATTAATACAAATGTAATGATAATTGTATGTATTTATGTATATTTGTACATGATTTTGCCATCTCCTGTGGAGGTTTTAATGAGTAGCTTTGTTTTTAAATTCAAATCAACACCTATTCGGTAGTGAAAATACTTCCGCTGGCAAAACACAATAACAAATTGGAATTGGCATATTTTTGTTTCAGTTGACTTATTAAAAATACACGTCAATAAATTTGTTTTAAAACATATTTTCAATACAAATTTAAGAGAAGAAGATTTTATATAGTTTTACTTATTAACTAATATCTAATATCTAAAACTTTTTTGAATTTGAATAATAATAATTTATATATCTTTATCTTCCACATCATGTGGATATCAAAGTGATATAAACGCAACGAAATCGTTAACACTTCCGTCAAATGTGAACATAAAGTCACAAGTACTGATTTTGTGAGCTAAAATGTACATACATAAACAGGTGTGTATAAGCTAACAACAAAGTGCAAAATGTGTTTATAGTTCGTTACGCTCTTGCCATGGTAATCTGACATAAATGGAAGCAACAAGAAATAGCAGGTAAGTAACACATATATTTGTATTGAAAGTATCACACCAACGCACATCAAATACTGTCATTACTTTCTGATGTCAACTCATTTTAATGACTCGGTTCGGTTGGCTTTTCAAATAAAGAAGGCAAGGGCTTGCATTTGTAGGTGGTTTGTTTGCCGGAGTTCATATTGCATATATCGGCATTACTGCACTTCGTAAATACACTCATAAACTATGTATTATCCGCAAGCCTGAGTGCATGTACATGTATTTAATAAACCCTGCAGGAAATTTTTTATCGTTATGAGGGTTATATGAAATGAAAGACCCAAGAGAAAAGAACTACAAATTTTCCAAAATGGTATTATATGCAAGTACAATGAATAAAAGTGCACATGTGTATCGCATTTGAGTCTACACTCGTGCAAAGTGACACTTATAGCTTTGACGACAACAAAATTGCCTTTCATTTTTACTGTGTCAATTTTATGCTTCATAAATTATACTATGTCCTTATAATGCAAACCCTTTATTTATACACATCACGCATAGATCGTATGAGTTAAATGCTGGCATGGATAGCTGTTAATGTTGTTGTAAATGTATGATAGATATAGTATCTAGAAACACTTCTTAATAAATTCTAATAGATTTAAATTTAGAGTATTTTGTGTGAGGTATTAATATTTCAATACATTTTTTTTAAATATTTTAGTATTTCTGCACTAGTAATACCATATTTATGAGACAACAACTGTTCCAATGTACTAAGCAATATGCTTAGCACAACGTGCAACATTTGAAAAGCCACACGACACCTGATGAATGTACAGACAGACACTGATTCCACTTTTGAACTTCGACTCACAAACTAATCTAGCTACCTGTTGATATTATTCTATGTTAGTCAAAGACCATCACACCACATCACACCATCGACAAACAAAGACCGCAAGGTCGTATTCAAATCCGATTAATTCTGTCAGTTGGTTGGAAAAGCTGCAATTTCTCAAAGGTGATCCACTGCAGCGTCACACAATGAAAGCGTCAGAGCAACAGTTCCAAATCAAAAAATTCCACGAGTTTGTGTGACACGGCGTATGAGTAACCTGAATTTACAGAAAATTCCACTGTATATATATATATATATATATTTGGCGTAGGAACCGCTTTAAGCGATTATAACCGAATCCACCAGAGCGCGCCACTCATTCCTCCTTTTTGCTTTTTGGCGCCAACTGGAAACACCAAGTGAAGCCAGGTCACTTTGCACTTGGTCTTTCCACCGGAGTGGAGGTCGTCCTCTTCCACGGCTTCCTCCAGCGTGTGCTGCACCGAATACTTTCAGAGCTGGAGTGTTTTCTTCCATCCGTACAACATGACCTAGCCAGCGTAGCCGCTGTCTTTTTATTCGCTGAACTATGTCAATGTCGTCGTATAAATCGTACAGCTCATCGTTCCATCGTCTGCGGTATTCGCCGTTGCCAATGTTTAGAGGACCATAAATCTTGCGCAAAACCTTTCTCTCGAAAACCCCAAGAGTCGTCTCATCGGATGTTGTCATCGTCCACGCTTCAGCGCCATACATCAGGACGGGAATAATGAGCGACTCATAGAGTTTGATTTTGGTTCGTCGAGAGAGGACTTTACTTTTCAATTGCCTACTCAGTCCAAAGTAGCACCTGTTGA
This sequence comes from Zeugodacus cucurbitae, assembly GCF_028554725.1. NCBI lineage: Eukaryota > Metazoa > Arthropoda > Insecta > Diptera > Tephritidae > Zeugodacus > Zeugodacus cucurbitae. The sequence goes on from NC_071670.1 coordinate 46,285,962, forward strand.
AAAGAGTGATTCTGCGTTGGATTTCAAGGCTGACATTGTTGTTGTTGTTAATGCTGGTTCCCAGATAAACGAAGTTATCTACAACTTCAAAGTTATGACTGTCAACAGTGACGTGGGAGCCAAGACGCGAGTGCGCTGACTGTTTGTTTGATGACAGGAGATATTTCGTCTTGTCCTCATTCACCACCAGACCCATACGCTTCGCTTCTTTATCTAGTTTGGAAAACGCAGAACAAACGGCGCGGTTGTTGCTTCCGATGATATCAATATCATCGGCATACGCCAGGAGCTGTACACTCTTGTAAAATATTGTTCCCTCTCTATTTAGTTCTGCAGCTCGTATTATTTTTTCCAGCAATAGATTGAAGAAGTCGCACGATAGTGAGTCACCCTGTCTGAAACCTCGTTTGGTATCGAACGGCTCGGAGAGGTCCTTCCCGATCCTGACGGAGCTTTTGGTGTTGCTCAACGTCAGCTTACACAGCCGTATTAGTTTTGCAGGGATATCAAATTCAGACATCGCGGCATAAAGGCAGCTCCTTTTCGTGCTATCGAAGGCAGCTTTAAAATCGATAAAAAGATGGTGAGTATCGATTCTTCTCTCTCGGGTCTTTTCCAAGATTTGGCGCATGGTGAATATCTGGTCCATTGTAGATTTTCCAGGTCTAAAGCCACACTGATAAGGTGCAATCAGTTCGTTGACGGCGGGCTTTAGTCTTTCACACAATACGCTCGACAAAACCTTATATGCGATATTGAGGAGACTTTTAAATGGCGCAGATTGTGGGGTCTCCCTTTTTATGGATTGGGCAGAGCACACTAAGATTCCAATCGTCAGACATGCTTTCTTCCGACCATATTCTACAAAGAAGCTGATGCATGCACCTTATCAGTGTTTGAATAGCTCGGCCGGTAATCCATCGGCCCCCGCCGCTTTGTTGTTCTTCATGCGGGTAATTGCTATTCGAATTTCTTCATGGTCGGGTAATGGAACATCTATTCCATCGTCATCGATTGGGGAATCAGGCCTGGTGTTGTACTTTCACTGCCATTGAGCAGGTCGGAGAAGTGTTCCCTCCATAATAAGAAAATTCCGCTGTAGTGACATAATGACTCACTTTTCCTGTCTTTTTGTGTCTTACAAACCAATTACTTTGAAAACGGTGTTCGCTTGTGCTTCGATTAGCCTTTATTTATTTCCAGTTTACCCTGCAGCAAGAAGATTGCTAAGCATACCTAAATTAGTGTAATGTTTTATCCTCTTCACAGATTGTATATTCGTGCATAAATACATATTACGTACAACAATATAAATGAATATTTATTATATAAATAATTATATATATACCTTAACGCTTAAATATCGTACACCAGTAAAGATTAACTGGAAGGTTATTAAGACCGATAACAGAAAACATTTCATGGAAATGGAAATTTTGATTATAATAATGTGTTCAGTTCTGCTATATTTCCCAGAATTATTTATTTCATGTAGAGATCAGTTATCTTTAGGTACTTTTTTCATTAAACTGCAAATTGTTGTATTAAAGTTATAACGAATAGTATGTAAGTTGTTGAAACAGATATTAATCTGACAGGTTATTCTTGTATAAGAAATTTTTTAAGAAAGTTACGTTGCGCACAAAAAGTCCTGCTGTTTTGACTATAGAAATACATACATATATTGAGAAAAATAAATGGTTTACCCATAAAAATGGATAATACTGTGTTAATGTAAGACTCTATATAACATCGGGGTACAGATACTTCTAAACATCAACTTGAAATTTATTTTCTTCAAAAATTTACTGGATTAAAGTAAATTAACGAAAATAAATAAATTATTATCAAGGAAACAGTTAGTTATCTGCTTTGTACAATTAAGTCCTTATTAGCTAAAGTTAAGAGAGCTACTTGCTACTGATTGCAATGTGAGGTTAAGTATACGCAATGCTGTACATGGTTCTATAGTAAGCACAAGCAAAATTAATGGTAATAAGTATTTACTTTCTGTAAAATTTACATATATTTTCATACAGTGTAAAAGTTAGCTAATAGCAGGCATCCACACGCATGAGCTTTCTTCAATCTATTGTCCGTATGTAATTGCTTTTCTTGTTAGCACCAGTACAGAAACAGAAACAAAAACAGCTATCTATAAAGCTCTTGACAGAGTAAAAGCAAAAAAAAATTCAAAATATGTTTGCTGCATTTGTTAGCTTCATTCCTAAGAATACAATGGTACTTGCACTTCCACTTATACAAGTTGATATGTTTACTGTTTGTGTGTATGTCAAAATATCTACAAAAGGGATCTCAAGAGCATTTTATTTTGATTATACTTCTACCCTTATACACAAAATAGCCAACCCTTTTAGAGATTATTTTTCACTGCAATAAAGCGAAATTGATTTTGTTCAGTTTTGCATAAGAGTTTTTGGTTGGCAATAGTCAAGTGGATTTTCCTATCGATTTTTATAAACTTAACTGAACGAATGTAAAGTGAGTGAGAAGTGTTTGCATTTTACAAAGGCATATTCTAAAATAAATAAAAATAAAGTAAGTAAATGCATTCAATGCAAATAAAAACTTGTCAGCTTTTTGTTAAATTCTTATAACTATAGAATATACTTTGTACCAAATATAATATAAAAGGGCCAAAAAACAACAATATAAACAAAATTTTCTCAGTTTCTAATATTAACATTTTTGTGTATTATAAATAAAACTTTTTTAAATGAAATTAATATAAATGAAATGTATTCAAAAGTAAATAACTTAAAATAATAAAATAATTTATTATGAATAGAGTGAGATGTTTATTTCTTCCAATTGAAAACTAATATTATATTAGCTTATAAGCTTTTAAAAATGTGTAAATGTTTTTATTAAAATTGCATTGTGTGTTATTGCTATAATTTGCTATGAAAATATATTTTTACACATACATATTGAATATTTACTGGGAGTTTTTATTGGAAACTGAACACTCCATTACGTAATTTAAAATTAAAATAATATATGCAACCTATACTAAGGGGTTATACTAGTGTAAAAAATTAGGCGATTTTCGAGAACCTTTTTAAAAGAAAGTACTCTAACGAATGTTTCGAGGTTTTCTGGATTTTTATTTTCAGCTATATTATATTTATATTTATATTTATATTTTCAGCTATATTTTAAGATTTTTTTTATTAAAAATATTGAAAAATTACGGAGTTATGTGATGGCTTCGAAGTGCTAGATTCTGGCCGAATAAGTAGCTGAAGCACAAAAATTCAAAATCACGAATTAACAAAATGGCGTAGTTATGAGAAAAGTGTCGTTTTTTATGTAAAAAATTTTGGTTTTTTAATGCCAAATTGACAATTTTCAATCAATCAAATATATCATTCATTGTATAGTGAATATATTCAAGAATACTGAGTTTTTATTTGAAGTCGATCTGTCAATTTCTCGTTGAGTTATGATGTCAGCAATTCTCGTTTCGAAAAAAAAAAACATGTTTAATACTTCAACTACCTGCGAGCGGTTGTTCTTTTAATAACTATTTAAGATACGACCTTCACAGGATATTTTTGAAAGTATAAACTATCGAACAAGCAAAAACTGTCACACTGGTATAGCCCCTTAATTAAATTAACTATCTACAATTAAGAGTAGTATATCTGTCAGACAATAATTTAGATAATAATTCAAATGGCTGTCCATATATTCTTAAGCAATATTCTAAGGAACATATTGATATCACTTTTAACGCGTTGGGTGCCTAATGTACGTTTTCGTGCTATTTACGCCAGTTTATAACAAAAAACGTGCTTGGCACATGAGGAATGTTATCGTCAAAAGCGCTTGGAAGCCAATGTGTTAAAGTGAGAAACCATACTAACTTTAAAAATCAAACTCAAAATTCACCATTAACTGAAATTCGTCAGAATACTCACTCAAGGCATTAGCCTTACTGAGTTTTGTATATTTTCAGCAGCTTCGCAATTATTATAGTTCAGCTATTTCGACATTAATTGGTTAATTAACTTGCACCCTTGAATCCCTTTGACTAAGTTTATTTCACTAATGAGCTACTGTGTAAATAATTTTGTTTTCAAAAAAGAGAAATATGAGCCAATGCAAGCAGAGTAATTTGAAAGCATCAAGTTAATTAAATAAATGGTACAAAAAAGTAACTTTTTAAAAAAAAAAAATTAGTAAAAATTGCATTACTTTTGGATTGGTTAAATAATACACATTTATTGACACTGAAACCTTTTACAAATATTTTTTAAAAATTGTCAATATCTCAAATGCAAACATGGCTCCCATCATAAACACTGCCTGCTTTCGTACATTGAAATTCATACAAATTATATATTTAAAATATTATTATTATTGTCGCAATTGTGAAAAGATAAAATGGCTGTAATTCTCAGACTGAATACATTTTTATGACAATTATGTTGGCGTGGTGTATGAGCAACATTTAAATGTAAACTTTGACAGGCATAAAATGTCAATAAATCGAATTGAACATTTGATAGACAAATAAAAGTCAAACAAGTTAGCATAAATGAGCAATCAAATAAACAAATAAATACAAAATAACTGCTTAGTTGATCAAAACTCTTGATGTAATATCAATTAATTTTTCAATTGCTATGGCCCATTAACATCGCTTCTGATTTAGTGCGTTTAGAACAGAGAGTAGTAGAAAGTGGAATAGCTATAAAATGTGGCTTTATAGTAAATATACATACATACTCTGGCATATGTAGAGGCATAAGTGATTCTTTTTTTTTCATTAGTGGTTTATAACTGGTGTGCTGCTTTAAATTTCAAATTTTAAATTTACCGCATACACACAATTACTTCCATTTAAATGCAAATTAGCAGGATAAGTTAACCACAAATGTATATAGAAAATATCTAAAATTAAAAATAACAGGATTAATTGGCATATAATAAATTTCATCACATAAATTCTGCAAACCACACAATTTCTGTCTGTAGCAGTATGATGAGCTACGCTGAATGTAGCCAAAAGTGGATTTCCATAGAATATTAAAACGAACCGAACACCACATACAATTTTGTATATAAATAGAAGACAACATGTAGGTGCGTTGACTTGTGCGGATAAATATATAATAAATGCGTTCATACATATAAACATCTACATGACTTGCAGCTACAAAACCAGTAACTGGATTCGCCGGCAAAACTCTACCAGAGCATGCTTTCGGGCGAAAACTTTATGAAATTCCCAGCACTGAAACCACTGGTTAAAAACTTTTCAATAAACATGAATAAATGCTCTGTGTGTGTTGTAATGAAACTCAATGCAACAAATACAAACAGAGCAGTAGCAATAAATTTTCGAAAAGCTACGGACAATGAGTGAAAATAATATTAACTCCAATACTAAAGATAAATGAGGGCGTATTGTAAGTTGTAGTGGCTTTGAATGTCTTGCGGGTATTTTGAAATGTAAGCACAGCAGTCGCGGTTGACCTCTATCAGTCCCTAGGCAACGCAAGCGACCATCGTGAAAACACTCATCAACAACAAAAATCAACAGCAAAAGTTTAATAAGCTCATAATTGAATAACGTCCAAATTGTGTTTATACCAAGCTGGCAAAGAGACCACAAGATAAATCAGTAATCGAAGTTGTAGCCCTTGGTGCGGGCAGAGGAATTTGCACAAGGCTGTAGAAGAAAGCGAAGATGAAGATAAGTAGCTATGCAGTCGATTAAGACAAACAAAGCGCCACAGCAGACTCTGCAGTGGTTTGAATTAGTTAAATGAGTAGGACGACTACACTGGGATGAGGCGATAGGGTGTGTAATGTCTAAGCATTTGTTTTGTATTTGACAACACAAAGTTGCGTAAATAATTATGAAAACAATGGCTATGATTTAGGAGCAATTAATAATTTTCAATCGAAAATTGGCAAAACAGAATATTAACAAGAAAACTGGAAATTAAAACGTCAACATTTAGACGTAATCTTTAGAAACCTTTTGCCTTCACGAATCCATTGATTTTGAATAATTCTTACTGGACTAATATGGCCTACAAAGTAAAGAAGAGTATGACTAACGATACCAAAAGAGATATTTAAACCTTTGGTATTTGAGAAACGTAAGTTGAACTTGCCGTCGACACAGTCTCTTTTCCTTTTATGCAGTTTAATGCTTACGGTTAATGCATACGTGATATTAAGCATAAGAAAAAGTTCATAAATCCATTCAGTATATTTACTATTAATTAAATATTTTCTTAATTGTTGTTTTCTCGTGCATTAAAAATCAACGTACTCTAAAAATACTAAAGAAAAAAACATTATAATATAAATAAGAAATAAAGAACGCCAAGTGAATGTGGAATGCCCGAAGAAAAATAAGAAAAATAAAGGTAAAACTGGAATTATTTTTGGAAGATAAATATGTAAGTATGTGGGTATTTAAGCCAATTACCTGAATAAATTCTTACAGTAAGCTATAAAACTGAAATTTTTAATCTCTCAAAATGTTAAAATATTTATAACCTCATTCAATCTATGCTAGAGCCAACCATCAGAAAATTTTTTTTAATTTAAAGATAGTATAATTGAAAGCAAATGGAAGCCAATGGTGTTTAGTTAGCTCAGTACTCGGGTTTCAGATATGACAAGGCTACAAGCATAGAATCATTTCATTGACAGAGCATATGAAATCTATGTAAGTTGGTTTGTTTATTTACGTTTCTGAATTCTCAGAATCCACTCGAAGTATTTCTCTTGAGGAAGCAGATCATAATATGGTAATTCAACCGGTTTCTTCTAAGGAATTCTATTATTATAGTTTACACAAAAATGCAATACTGTGGTAACCTTGATAATAAAAATACAATGTAATAGCATAGTTCGCAGAAATATGCTTGCGGGAGGCCATTCTTCATAAAAGTAATTAACATTGAAATATTCATCATCTCGCAAAATTTCGACGAATTTTTTTTGCTGCCGTTCTACCATGTGCCTCGGTTCTTATACCTTGGTATAGTTTAATCATTCGCACAGGTAAGCGCAGGTATTTCCCTAATAATAAAAATATATGAAACAAGTTTTTAAAAATTTCTAGAAACAAAGTTGCATTATTGCAAACGTGTATTAGTGGATTTGGCACACGCTAAAATAAATTTGTGACACCATTTTTATAGCGGAGCGTATAAGCCGGTGTATAAGCTTTTCTTAGTTTTCTACAAAAAATCGAAAATCTACGGTGAAATGGTGGAATTTTTCGAAACTTTTTCGTGGCAAACTTTCGCTTCAAATGAGTGCTTTTAATTTTGCTCATATACTTACTTTTTTGCTGACTTCACTCAATGAAAATAATAGCATACACATGAAAGATACATATATGCTACAGAATATTTCAACTCTCTAAGCTCCTAAGCAAACTGCTTGTCACATGCAAGGTCATTGCTGCTAAAATGAAAGAGTGGCAACTTCAACAAGCGTGCTTGATTATGTGAAAAATGTCAAAGATACGGAAAAAGTTTGTTAAATTGCGTTTATTAAAATATCAATATGACACGGCATATTTGTATGTTTGTATGTATGTAGGTATGTATGATAGCCAGTATAGTATATAATATATATAGAGTACATATAAAGCAACATAAAAGCAGCTTCAAATTCTTAACGCTCTTATGTGTTATTCAAAAGCATGATTATACAAAATTGTATGCGCATTAACAATCAGAGCAACACCATGGCGTATGACTAATCTCAAAACCACATGCTCATATAATATACACTGTAGGATTATAAAGTCGCTTTAACACGCGCTGACAAACATTTCCGCAGAGAATAAATGCAATGCAAATGCAAAATTGCATATGGTTAATATCTTCGGCTTTATAATAGGAATTTAGTGCTACCATTACGCAAGATCAACGCTTTGTAAATGTGGTTAGAAAAAATACTCTTATGAAAAATACTCAAGTGTGTACAAAGACGAAACCACGCTGCTAGTGAAAGAGATATTTTAAAAATTGCCCATGCTTGATCTTCCCATCAGTGAGAACAAATACAAACCATTATGTAAAGGTTGCTATATAGAATATTAAAACCGGGTCAAGGATACAATATACATATATGTATATATTTCCTCGCTGTAGTGAATGCATATTTATACACAACAACAACATTTCAATAATTTTCAAATTACTAAGTATCAATAATTACGACCATTCAATAAATCTGATTGGTGAATAGTAATAATTGCGCGAACGAACTCATGCGTAATATTCGGCATATACTGATAGGGCAAAGGAATGCGTATGTTAATTAGCAAATACAATCGCTGCAATTGTATTACGCTAATTAGACAGATGTAGGCTTAAAAATTCCGCAGCAAATGAATTGTAAACTCTGGATGCTTTGAGGTTTCGCTGAGGCATCGAGAGCAAATTATCTCCTAAAGAAATCAATTATTTAACCTTTATAAAAATATGGTGTGCAGCTGTTTCCCGAACACATGATCAACATGGGTAAACCTATGTACTGTCTGTACGACGACATAGACAAGTGCGCGGGTGTATCGGATTGTAAAACCGCAGAGGTCATATGAAAAGCGTAAGAACGGAAATGTACAAGTTTATAGAAAGGGCCTACAATGCAAATGGTCCTACAATGAGGAATGCAGGATGTGTCAAGAGCGGGGCACCAAGGAAACAGTGGGACATCTCTAGTGCGTTTCTCCTGCGTAAGCGGATTATTATTATCAACAAAAGTAGTAAAAACATAGGAAATGGTATCAACGAATATAACTACGTTTATAAGCCGAGAGTCTTAATATTTTGTACATATACGAATATTTAGGTTGAAATAATTCCATTTACCAAATTCTATATATTAAGCAAATAATAAATCATTACATAAGTGCATTCGAAGTCCCTTTTCATTTCTCATTAACATCATTTCTCATTATCGTCGCTATATGGGTTCATGGACTGACTTGATTACTATACTCATTTTTACCTGTTTAAGAGAGTGATAAGAGGAAAGAGGAATATAGGACGGGCATATTTTGAGCAATTCAATTAAAGAAGTTAAAGGATACATTTTTCATGACTTGGTGTCGAAAAAAATTAAAATTACGGAAACACTTTTTGCCTTTGATACGCCCTTTCTCTGGTCGTTATCTTTGAGCGCTGCTATTTTGTATACATTTATATGTATAGATAGTATCTAGATACCTCAATAAAGTAGTATTACCGCTACATTCAATTGTATCAAGCTCAGTTTTATACATTTTTGGTTATTTTGACTACATTATTAAATTTTGATGTATAATAGAAAATTTTTGAGAAATTCATTGCCCAAATTCCACATTTTATTACTTGAATTCACCTAGGATTTTAAGGCAAACAGTAAACTCTCTTGATTTTAATTACTGTCCTATAATTGGATGCTACTTTTTAATTGATTTCTGCTTACAGTCCGTGTCCTATATGAACGTACCTTACAACACAGTTTTCCTGCCGAGATTACTTTCTTTATATTGTTTTCATTGTCAACAGAAGCGACAGGAAGCTATATACATACATTCAAATGAATGTTTACAACTTGAATGACACTTAAATCCATTAGTCGGCCGACAACTCGTAGTACTTCCGCACACTTGTACATTTTCGAAATCTTTATGGCAGCAAAAAGTGCAAACGCACCATCAGTAAAACGCTCACAGCTCTGGCGAGAAGATATTTTGCGCGTCATTGATTTCTGTTGTATTTTCGAAATTTCGAGTAGTCATTGCAGCACAACATAGCATTGGCATGGTACTCATTATTAAGCATTCGCTCATTAAACCCATCAGCTCTTACCACTTCAGTGTAAAGTGCTTATTTAAATGAGCAGCAATGATTTTGAGTTTCGCTCTTTCGGTATATTCAGCTTGGAACTTTGCATTTTTAAATTTTCTTTCTCGAAGGAGGAAAATTAAATTGCATGCTGATGATGATTGCAGCAAAAACTCGAAAAAGAAATTACATTCAATGTGGTCATAATAAGTACTTCTTGTACTTCAAACCACCAGAGAGATGAATTGAGACATTCATTTAAAGTCTTTAGTGAATATAAAAGTATTTGGACATTCGCCTTTGGTAAACAGGTACCATTTTCTATCAATATTCAGCTAAGCCAGATTCAATCTTGTTGAAGGTTTGAGCAATGAAGGATGAACAGTTTTGAAAAATCCGAACTGGCTTTAATAGCAAATGTCGTCTATAGTCAAAAATCTCTAATAAGAATGTTTAAATGTTAAAAATTAAGCATTTGATAAACTTTTTCCATTAATTTTTTTGCCGAACTAATGCTATTCTGGTTTCAATTCCTGTTTAAATTTTAAATTTAAAATTTATTGCGCAAATATAAAATGAGAATACCACCCATGATTAACATTCGGATAATGAGATCTGTACGTTAATACATAAACATGGACTTTGGGTTTAATTACATTTTACAATTTGCAGTATTCACACATTTACAAGTTTAAATACTCATGAAATTACATAAGCAAACACGTGTGTGGGCACATACATGCAAATACCCATAACAATTTATTACCATTTAAATTCGTTTCAATATGTTTACTGAAAATTTAAATTGATTGATACAGAGGAGCTGAAGAGACTGATTTTTTGAAACCATCAATATAAAAGAGTAGCAGTGGTCTTTAATCGAATTTAAATTTTGAATAGAAATGGGAATTAAAATCGGTAGACTATCTTCAATCGATTCAGATCATTATTAAAGAATCATAAGCTCAATAGAACACTTAGAACTGTAGGTACATAATATAAAAATAAATATATCAAACAGTCAGTCAACAATACACAACGATTACTATTGCGTCGGATCTATAAGAAACGGTAAGGAACTCGATGTGGTCATCATTATGAAGGCATAGACGCACAAATTGCCTTAGCCTACAAGGGAAACCAATTTTCCTACATAACGGTTGCATACCGCTCCGCCTTTAAACGAAAATCGTCAGAGATTACGAGTAAACTCGTGGTATTGTTTGCTGCAAGTTAAACTGTGTTCTGCACCTACACATCCACCGGCTTTGTCAAACTGAATTACGCTTACGTTTGCAGTTATGTCCGAGAGTCGTCGTTATGGCAAAGTCATTGAAAGTGCAATCAACGATCAGCAACGAACGCTTTTGTATGTCCTTATGTGCGTTATTCGCGTATATTCTGAGTCGAATTTTCCAAGAAAAACAGCAAAAGCTAAGCTATGTTAAGCTCTGTTGCACTGTTTTGTTTTGTTTGGTCGATTACGAAACTGAGGTACTGACGTTCTGAACTGCGGAACTATGATTGGCGCAGTATTTTTGTGAATTTTGTAAATATTTCAGTGTTTTGCGTATCACAAACGGTTGAGTTAACAGTCGGGAACGTGGAATTAAATAAAAAGAGTGGCTCAGAAATTTTTGTATATAACATTGAATTGATATATTAATTCTTGGTGGACCATACATGGTACTTTTTCGCTAACACGGAGTAGCTTATTGATATTTTCGAAGATAAAGCAATACAACTCTCTAAGAAAGATTATTTTCGAACTTCAAAACAAATTACATTATTCATGTATGAGAACTTGATCAACTTCCTGTTTGAATTTAAGCTAAATTGTAAATTAGAAGTTAAGCTGTTATTTAGACATCACATCCTAGATGATATACTTGTATAAATTTATAGAAAGTCTTTTCAGCACTCATGTTAGGTAGGTTTCTTCTAAAGAAACTATCCAATCTAAATTCATTTTTCATCCAAATTTTTTTAATATAATTTAAAAAGAAGATAGAAAATTTAATATTTAGCATTCTAAACATTAAAATCCTTGGTTAACGCCATATGTGAGTGAAATGTGAAAATGTGTTCAGCGCATTTGATGCTTGGCATTGAATTATATTTCATTCATCAATCAAATACATTTCATATGCAAATTTTCCCGCTACACACGCTTGCCGCTTCCTCTCTTGCGTGAACTAGTCATATAATGCGTATATAAATATATAAAATTTGCATGAATTTGAATACTCATCTGTATGCATTTTCACACAATATTAAATGGTTGAGTGAGAGATGAGCAGAGTTTATGTGCACTTTTGAACATTTTCTGATTTATCAGTAATGTAAGTTCACAAACCGCATTTTAATTCTAATGCAATTACGTAGATGTGTGCTTACTACTGCCAACGTTTCTATTTTCCAGCGCAATTGAAATGCGAGTCCACACAAAAACAGAAATATAGTTTACATTTCTAATGATTAAAATTTGTAATTTTCTGTATATAGTATTTTCCTAAATGTGTAGAAAAATGGAGAAAAACTTTGTGGTATTTCAAGAGGTCAGAATTCATTATTTATTTAAAAAACAACATTTTAGCTCATGTCAGCTGAGATAGTCGACAAAGCTTGTAGGATGATTTATGAACAGGATGGATGTAGGTGGTATTCGACCTACATTCTGGATTAAATCTGGCCTTAAACCAGACAATTAAGAAAATATTATAGAATAAAGGACAAGATGTAGTTGGAGAGCAAGAATATTGATTTCTGGATTATTTATGAGTTCGTAAAGAACTTTAAGGAATAATTTCATACAAATTATTGACTATATCAAGTGCAATGTTTCTATCAAGTTATATATGTATATGACCTAGGGAAGGCTTGGATAGATTTCATAAATTTTTAAGGCCAAGCCACATAATCATCAAGAAAATATGTTCTACAAAATTAGGAATAAAAAATTTCATGAAAACATGATCATATAATTACATATCTAAACTTTCTAGAAATCTAGCATCAAAAAATAATATAAAGTCATAAAGTAAATCTCGAGTGAAATAAACCCAAATACAATTGCAATATAACCTAATACCAACAGAAAATATAAAATATTGGAAGCAATAAAAATCAACTTTAAAACACACCAATTTCAATTCAATGAATTATGAACAATTTCAGCAATAATTCCTAATGAATTTGCTTAATTATATATTATTATTATTATATTATTATATATATTTACAAACTCACAAATTCTACAATAATAAAAATGCCAGCCATTAAGCAACTGCTGTGAGCAACTTTTGCTGCTGCTTTCAACGACAATTGTCTGTAAGTGTAATGGAGTTATAGCGGCATTGAGTGTGAATCAACTGTGGCACACTTTCTCGATACAACGCAGCAGAACAATTCTTTCATAAAACCATTTAATTGAAACTATAATCCCTATGCTCACACCTCACTTCAGTTCATAAATTCCTTCCTCTCTCACGCTCTCCAACTGCTGGCTACCTCTCTTCTCTTCTTTTCTTTTCAATGTCATTTCATTTCATTAAAATTTGAAACAATGGAATTCATAAACACTTAAGTTATGCTGTTCAACTCAAAACGCTCGCATGCAGGCATACAACTGTTGATAAAACGTAAGGGCGCACTATTGTTCGAATGGAGTGTTGCAAAATATTGCTGCAAGCAAAGCAACAGTTGTGACACCAGCGCAATGAAATGTACAATAGCATGGAACAAATTGTTGCTTTCGCCGTTAGCACTTTTAAGAGCAGAAATGTACATAATCAGCCACCAGAAAGGAAAGTTAAACATGAAGTTATGTGATGAAAATGTCGGTCAGGGTTGGTTCGTTTTGTTAAACAATTGAAGTAGTAGTAGGTTGAAATGTCAAATTTTTGGACCTCATTAAAAGCGAATTTAATTTGAAGTAATCAGCTGATCTAAACTCAGATTCAGTTACAGATATATTTTTCTTGAAATATAGTTATTCTAGAAAAAATGTTGGCAACAATTGTTTAACAGCTAGCATATCTCAAGTGAGAACTTTAAACTCTACGCATTCAGTTGAGAGCGAATGAAATGATTTATGCGCTTCAACTTTTCCTGAGAGAAATGAGAGTTTTTCTTTCCACATTTCAATGCTTAGAATTTTTTGTATTGTGCTGCATGCTGTTTTTATTTATTGTCCCCATGTTTCATGTTTCAAGAGAAATGCAAAAAGTATTCAATATCCGTTTCGAAAAAATACTGCAATTGTGTATATGGCAGAGGAAATCCAAACTAAAGCGTTAACATAACCGGAGTGGAACGGAAATACAGAAATGCAACAGAAAGAGAATGGTGAAACGTTGTGAGACTACAATGAATAGATTGTTCATACAAGTACAAGTTTTTATTGTAATATCAATATAGGACTTTAAACTTACGAGGACACTGTAATACTGGTATTCAAACCCATTTTTATTTAGAGAAAATCGGACACTAAATTCTCTGTAATGCTTTATATATGTATTCTGAAACCCTCTGATTAGCCTTCTTAAAAGAAAAAGAAAATTTAGAAAAACAGCAAACTCAATACCTCATAACGATCGAACAATTATGCGAGACAGTCTTTAATAAAAATGTTTAATACTAAATAAGGTGAATAATAATAATAACAATGCAGCTTTTTTAAGTACTACTTTTAAAATAAATTTAAATTATGCAAAAAACATTCCCATTTAAGACGAACGTAGCGAAAATTCAAAATATTTAATGTCAAGCTAAGAAGCAGTAAGTAAAGTGCTTCAAGCCATTTAACGCTTGTACGGCACACCTGTTGTTTATAAGCCTTAGTGCTTAACTAGCAGTGCGACATGAGACCTGTCAAATGCCAGCCGTGCCGAGAATGTTCTTCTGCCGGTAATGTTTCACTACATTATAAATAAGAATGTAATGAATGTAGTATGTAAGTAGTTAAACAAGAGAAGCGAAAACAAAAATATAAATAAAATAAAACTAAAAATTTCTTTTCAAATTAGAATATTAAAAAAAATTCTCTTGTGGCAAGTGTCACCTGATATTCAACCACTCTCGGCCAATTCTTAAACAGTTCAAAAACACAAAACCAGTTTAACAATTTTGATGGGAAGTTAGTAGTTTGGTTGGAATTTACATGTACTTTAAGATACGAAACACATCTATACTTATCGGACAGTTAAAGTTAACTGGGTTATGCGTTTCAGAAAGCACTACTTGTCTCATTTTCAACTAAGAAGCGTTGTCGCAGAGTAGACAAGCTCCTTGAAATTTCTTTCTTCTGCATTTTAGATACATATATACTTTATTTCCCCTACTATATTAAAAGAGGATTATGATTGCAATGCTGTGTGCATACGAATAATGCACAAAGTAAGTTAATAAAAGCAACAATAGCTGCTACTGATACGGAAGGACTTTTGCAGTCCTTTGTCTAGCTGCTAGTGCAGCTTTGCAATTTGGGTACATTTATTTCTTTAAACATCATATTTACTTTTTAAAATTTAAAGCTTTAAGCCAAACTAATAAAATTATAATCGCACCTTAAATAAAAACTTAAGGTATATCAAAAAAAAATTTACTGCGTTTCTTATTTGAAGTAAACCTGTACAAGGTTATTATTATAGAATATGTGTGTTGAAAACAAAAAGAGGATTAATTCAAAACCATGTTAAGAAAATGTGGAATAAAATTGAGGTAAATAACGAAAATAAAAATTCAGCGCTTTCCTGTACACGATAGCAAACAACTTGCTAAAAATTGTAATAGTTCAAAGTTCGTTATGCGAATATTTTTTATGCGTATGTACGTATGTATGTTTTAAGAGTGAACAGATTTTATTGCTTCCCAGCAATTAAAAGTTTTGCTCTTGAAAAGCGCAATTTTTCTCGGTAAAAATTATCGAGTTGCAAAAGACCGGATTATCCTACAGTGCTATTGCAACACAATTAAACGTTTCCAGGACGATGGTTTTTAATGCTATGAAATATTTTTTGAAGTTTCAAACAACATAAAATGTTTTCAGAAATAAGAAAGGTCAAAAAACATCGAACCGGATTGATAGGATGATCGTATGTTGTCGAAACAGGACCCTAGAAAGAGTGCTAAAAGAATAACAAAGAGTAACAAAACTCTTCCATATATTTTATGTTATATGATATGTAAACGTCATGCACATTGTAAGTTAATTTCATATAGCATACAAAAAATTAAACAATCATAAAGATATAATCTGTGCCGAGAATATAAGCCTTGCGACGGTAATTAAAATTTAATGGAAAATTGAGCAAGCACTCTGTCCTACCTTTTTGAGTTTATTGTTTTAAAGGAGAAAGTAGATACACAATTTTTTTTCTCATTTTCAGTATAGTTAATACATGTTTATAATATGTACTATGTAGGTTAACAGTAAATAAATTAACTTTTCAACAAATAATATGTGCAAAAAAGAAAAATCAAAAAATTTATAAAAGCTTTTATCCCACTTTTTATGTCTTAAATTTCACAATATTATTAACATCATATTCAAAACTGACATTTGGCATTACATTTTTTTTGTGGTATTCGTAAAAAAATAATTGAACAATTGAACCTTTTCATTCGCGTGTAAAAGTGGAGAGTTCTATTTTAATTAAAATGAATATTAAATATGTCGAAAAAGCTTCGAATATAACAGATAAACAATATATGGTATATGCAATAAAATCATTTACTATGAGTGGACAAAAAAGCAGGTACTGCTATTATTTTTATACGAAAAGCAGCAGTTGAATGAATCAAAAGATTAAAATTATAAAAGTCAACTAAGACCGGAAATTTATCGGATAACAGTATATAAAAATAAAATGAATGAAATCAGTAGAGCTTAAAAGCCAGGCTCCTTCTCTCAATTTCCTTTCAGATATCCAAAGGTATCTCTGTTTTAAATAGATTTTAGAAAATCGTATAGCGTTTAAGCCGATTTAACAGAAATGAAGAAATATTAGTATATTATGTAGGATATGTTACCCTACAATGGACCACACAACAAAATGTATTCACATTAAAGCATATTTATTATTATAGTAACCGAACCGGGAATAATTTTAGTGAAAACTCCGGCATATGGATATTATATTATTTGTGTGCTGAAGTGTCTACAATTTTCATAGCACTCCGTTGACACATTAGCAGTGGTGAAATATATAAACTGCAGTACACACATACTACATATGCATGGTTTTCAGCCATTAGAAGTCTGAACGTGTAGGAAGCTGTGCTGAACAATAAATGCTGTTCTGTGTGTGTTCACTTACAAGCATTTTAAATATATTTACATAAAGTATAGAATATATCGTTCTCATCCCTCAAATAACTGCTTAGCCACACTCATGGGCACCATTTCACCTGTCTTCACCGGTTAAACCATTGCCAACATGGTGTTCTTGATAAATATTAGAATGAGGGTTTTAGCCACAAGCCATTTCATGGAAATTCAATAAATCCGTCCTTGGATTGTGGAGTGAGAATGTGTTGAGGTTGTTGTGCGTCACTACATCGAGCAAGTAAGCGATTTTTGATAAAATTTCAATAAACTGCTGCCAAATATTCGAATTTGTGTTTATTCTGAACAACATACATTCTACATTCAATATCAACTTTTGCTAGCTGAAGGCTATAACGATTGAAAAATTGTGTGATATTTTCTAAATGCATAAAAGTAAAGAATCTGTCCAAATAGGATTCTTTTGAAATTCCGCTCAACTAACAAGTGAAAGGATTTTATTCTGAAAGTCTTCATCGCTTTGTTTACATTAATTGAATTTGATTGGGAAACCAAATGACAAATTCGCTGCCATTGTGATATCACAAAAGCTAGTTATTTTTTATAACATATTAAAAAAAGCTACACACACACCTACCCTATAAAAAATGCAAATTGTATTATTTATTTACGATCATCCAATGGAAACCAAATTAAGCTCAACATAATTTAATACAAAATAATGCCTTTGGCATGCAATATACTCGTATTTACATTGACAGACAGGAATTGGCGACGCGGTAAAATTGATAAATATAAAAAAGGCGGAATGAAGACAAAGAGCTCTAAAAACAGCAATTCTATGGTCGCCGTAAGCAAACAGAAGCAACGGCATTAATTTTTTTCCTCAAAAGCATTGCAAGAAAGATAATGGGAAGCGAAACAAAGCGTTGGCAGTATCAAATTTATTGTTATGCTTAGGCGTAATAATATAAAAAAAGAATATCCGAGTAGACAACAAATCTGAGTGAGTAAATTGTAGGCAAAGCAGCACAAGTGAATTAGAAAGTAAACAAATTTAAATAATAATATAACAGTAAACACTGAAGAGTCTGAATATTTGAGTATAGTTATAGAAAATGCTTTTAAAAAATGTAAATTCCGCATGATATTATGAGTATTATCTTGGTTGGACAGGCTGTTGTTTAAGATTTTTATTACAATACTACAAGAGAGTTTCGAAAGGAGATTAATGTA
Source organism: Zeugodacus cucurbitae (assembly GCF_028554725.1). Classification (NCBI taxonomy): domain Eukaryota; kingdom Metazoa; phylum Arthropoda; class Insecta; order Diptera; family Tephritidae; genus Zeugodacus; species Zeugodacus cucurbitae. The sequence continues at coordinate 46,304,325 of NC_071670.1, forward strand.
GAATTACACTTCGGGAATATTCTAAAAATTGTTGATAATTTATTTATAGTATATGCACATAAGTCCTCTATTTGCATAAAAGAGCGCAAGGTAACTATTATTGATCCTTGTTAATGGAGTATGAAATGATATTCAATGATATAATATATTAATAAATATATGGAACTTAGAAGAGGGCCTATACGAGTATAAGTTGGAGAAAATAATATGATAAATGCTTTATACTGTTACTTTTGAAACCAAAATTCCAAAATGTTAGTATATGTGTTGGTTAAAATAAATTGAATTCTTCTTTGCTGGTAATGAGTCGGAGCTCCGCTGTACTCTTATGCTCTAGCACTGGATCTAAATGGATCCCTCGCGAGCCAGTAAACGTTGGTTAGAAACTAAAACCTGCTCCGTTGCGAGATCTATTTGGCCCAAAGTAGAACGCAAAAGTTTATCTTGCCTTAATAGTGGGACTACTCACTGGATACTTCAGAATGAACATACATACATGCAATGAGGTTAGTTCAAAATAATTGAATTCTATATACTTAAAATATATGAGAAATACATATAATCGTAAGCATAGTTACTAGTACGAAGTATAAAATACTAGAATTAATAACAAATTATTAATAAATTGCAATTGACACTGAAAACGACCTACAAAACGGTGTTATCGATTATGAACACAATTTTTAATGAAGAAATTCACCAACAATATATTTATATTTAAATTATTATGTAGAGAATTAATGCTTTGATTAATTATATCATTGAATTCGAAACGATTAAACCGTAATTTTGTGTCAATCGTGCATCTGTGTATCATACAAATATTACAAACGATTTTTCACATATCACATAGATATTAGTTATGCGTAGACATGTGTATAGATATAATGATGATTTTTTCCCCTCCTTCAAGCAAAAGGTTGTAAATTTTATTAGTCTCTATGGTATCATTTTGTATCCACTCAATTGAGAATAAATTGCACACTAATTCACTTAAATCACTGTGTGTAATAAAGCATACTGTGTCCCCTACTCCATTGGCAAATCAATCAAAAAGTTTTGCAATAATCCAATTCAGTTAAAAAATAAAAACAACAACAAACACAGTCAATGGTTGCTGTCATACCGTCGTTGTATAATTTTTTTGTCTGACCTTTTTTATGCCAAGCATTTTTATTCAAGAAAAAAGATTCAATAAACCTATTTTTCAGTACAATTTCATGGGCATTAATCTAATAAAACATTGCACGTATCTGTACAAAGCGGAAAATTGTTGGGTGCAAAAGCAACAAATTTAAAGGGTCAAAAGTTGAAAACCATATGTCTGACACACAATAGATGGCAATCAATAACAATGAATAATTTTGTTTGGAGCAAAAATCCACAAAATATGGTCTAAGTGATTTAAAGAAACAATAATTTGATTGGCTAAGATCAGCATTATAACTGAGGTTGGGATAAGTTCGTGGCCGATTAGTCTCATATTTCTTAGAGAATTGATTATTACCAAAGGCAAGGTGCCTAAATGAAACTTTTGTAATAATATTTTGCAATACTTCTGAGATTTTCATATTTAGACAAAGAGATATATTGAACTTTACTATCATAACTTGATGTGATTTTAACTTCAAATAGCTACGACAGACGATAACTTTCAATACACAGCTACTTTGCAAATAGCCTGCAGTTATTTAGAAAATTAGACTAATTAATGGTACTAATAATCAAAATATTCAAAAGGTTATTTAATAAAGTCCCAATCACCAAGTTAGCAAAGTTCAGAAATGAAATCGACCCTCAGCACAAGCAAAGGCAAAGCAAGTAACCCAAAAAGTAATAAATAAATTGGAAAAGTTTGCCATGAAAAGGTTAAATCTTATCTCATAGAAATCAAAGCTAAAATTAACAATGAATATGGCAAAAGAGAATTTTACTGAAAGATATTTGGATATCGAGTGGATATTATTGCAAAAGAAGCAGAAGTATGAGAGAACTAGCAAACAACGCGCTCTACTTCAAAGCACCAATACTTGGTTTTGTTAAATAAATCGACCAACCCTTCTCCTAGTTACACTTTGTACCTATATACGTGCATACGTGCACAGTGTTTAACTAGTCAATATACCAGCTGTAAATTAGCCAAAGGAAGCGACTGCAAATTAATACAACTCATCCACAAAAGGTCAGCTTTAATTTCATTCTACTTTCAGCAACCAATAGATATTGTAAACGGATGCGGAAGTACTGTGGCTAAGTAATTACACGCGCACAACATAAATATGGACAGGAGCTAGCGAGAGTAAGTGACTTGACAATGAGATAAATGCTGAAATGTTTTTTCGTTAATAAAACGAACCTTTTTTCTAACAATTTTCTTTTACTTCATTTTTATATTTTTTTTTAATTTCCGGTCTTTTAATTTACCTCACTTTTCTGATACAACAATACTGTTAGCCAAAGAAATGGCCCTCACAGCATTTTATGTGGTTGCTCAGTTGAGTGAGTTCGTATGCAACAGTATAATGCATTAGGAATTCAAAATAAATCTGTTTGTGTTCTGTGGTAAATTACCAATTAGTTTGCTAAGCTGAACAAATCCTATGATCAAGCAAGTGTGTTTTAATCAAAAGTGCAGAAGGTTACATGAGCAAGGATTTAAGTTGAGAAAGGATACTAAATTTTACTAGGTTTATATGATTTAAGTTTATGTGGGTGCAAAATAAATAAAATTAATGATTAAAAAAAATATTAAATAAAAGTTGTTTATATGAGTATTTACTAAAAAATAAATGAAAATAATGCCATGACAAAAGCGAAAATGAATGTTGTTACCACAAAAATTTCTTTGGAAAACACAAAATAAGTCCAATTGTGAATGCCTTACTTTATCTAAAATATCCTAAATCTATATTGAAAGGCAAGTATTACTAATGTTATTAAAGTATTTCATAATCTTCAGAAGACATCTTCTGCATATGCATTACAATTGGACGACAATCACTTGCTCCATATATGTAACCCATTGGTTGACATTTTGGCTGAATGCCTCGCGTTAATTGCATTACCGCAACAGTCAAATGGTCTGTGCTTGTCCGCAGTAAGCCCACAAACACAGTAGTATTTCTGCATGAACGAGTATGTTGTGTGTTCAGTGCAGCAGTAATGAAGAGGAAATGCTCAAAGACGATAATAAAGTACAGACATACAACACATCAAATTCCAATCTCACTGCAACAGGTAAAGTTCAAAGGTACAGTATCACACAGCTGCATTGCCATGACAATAAGGAGGGATGGATTGAAATGAGGTATTTATTTAGTACGGAAGGATGTGGTTGCCAGTTTATATATAGAGTATGCATTTTGACTATGAACAGAATTTGAATGAATATAGGTCTTCAGTATCATAAGCCAACTGACGTTAGTTAATTCAAAATATATAATGTATAAACATATAAATGAATATTTTGAAGTGTTGAATATTTGCCGAGCATTCAATTCATATTAAAGTATAAGTTGTCATTAAATATTGGGATATAGGTACAAGCATGACTGCTTTAAAAAGCTGAATCGTCATCCAAGGCACTTCAGCCACACAAGTATTAATCGCGTGAAATGAATACACATTTTTTCTCCCTGACTTAAGGATGAAGGTCTCTTTGAGCGTATGCTATATGAATAAAATAAAATAATATAATTTCTATTAGAAAAATCTTGAGTTTCCTTTGCCAAGTGATAAGTGCCACTTATACACTTGATATTCGCCTGCTTTCATAAATTATCTAACCTTCGTTTTACTAAATATGTATTAGAATTGTTTAAGTTCCAGTCCAACTTGTCATAAATGGACAAAGCAATATTTGCATTTCATTGGAAATATTCCCAAGGAGAGAGTAGTTCGCAAACACGTTTATGCAATTCACTAAACACGATAAGAAAACGAGAAAACGACAAGTATTCCGTTTGAAACTAACGAAAAAGAGAGTTTCCTTCAGACAACCGTAAAAGTGGGAAAAACTGGACATATTGTAAAGATAATGAAGATTGACAACCTACCCAGTGGCAGTGACAACAGTTAGGTACACAAATATAAGTAAAAAGGTAAGAGAAAGGAAAATAAAATTTAAAAAGTAGCTGCAGTGAGGCAGAATACATAAGGAAAATCGATAGTCAACTAAGCCGCAAGCAATCAGCCAACGAATGCTAGTCACAACAATAACAAAGCTTACTAGTAGCCATTGTTCTTACAGCCCTTTAACTCAGCATGCTCTATATGAAGGCAAATTGTTTATAGATTCTCATATTTTTTACCTTTTTTATAGGATACTCCTTCTTACAAGGTTCTACAAAAAATATTATTCTACGACCGCCTAAATATCGACAAACTGTTGTTATGCTATGACCTACCATATGCTACCATCTTTAATGACCTCTACGTGAGGAACAGACCAACGTCTGAGAGTAATAGAATACTGTTGGTTGTGAGCAAAGCTGATAAGTAGTCAATGCGTAGCGCAGGCAACCGAGCACAAGCTCGACCATTCATCAGTGCGCCTCGTTAACATAAATCCTCATATTTTTATGCATCCATTTGTCTTGATTATATTTTTCAGGTAGACGATATTTCTTTGCTGTTCTTGTGGTTGGCGTTCCCATATAGGTAAACGGAGCTGCTGTCGTCAGTTAATTTGTTGTTTCAGCGACTGAGTTGTGGCGGGGTGTTCGCAAGCTACTCTCCAGTGAATTTAGACCAACGAATGGTATGCTGCGAAGAACTGAGACTAGACCTTACGCGTACAGAGGATACAATAATTTTAAGTAAAATATTTACAAAATAAATTACTATACTATATTTCAGACTTTTTTCTTTCCTTAAGAAATTTGTTTCTTATTCTTCCTCAGTACCACACTTATTACGCTTCATATAATAAATAAAATTGATCACAGAATTTTGTTTCGAAGCCACAGACATTGTAATGACCCATATATTCCAAATTTATGAAATGAGATATAAGCAAGCGCATTTATTATATTAACTCTCAGACACTAAATAACAGTAAAATATGTGGAATAAAACGAGCCAAATTCCAGCAAAATAAGCTGATTATGTTGTAAACGTCATTATGTCGAAAGTGAGTAAGGTTAAGATAGTATATCTGAAAAAAATTTTAATTTTCTAACACAATTTTTTAGCGTGGAAATTATTTAATTGCATTGATTTGTAATACCCATCCTACCGAAGTTGCCTTTGAATATGTAAGTTCACAAAACTCAGTGTATGAAGAACATTTTTCGCATTGCAAAGTGTTTCATAATTAGTTATTATTGAGTTAAGCCGAGCAATAAACCGCAACACGTTTTGCTAAATATTATTTTAACCACAATAATTCACGATCATGCTGACAAAATTGAGTTAAAAACATTAAAAACCGCAAATGTATATTAACCACAAGAAATAGGCAAATTTAAAAATAATGAATACCATTTTCCATTTCACTGTGGGTTAAAACATAATTTTTGTGTGCTTAATATCATTATTTATATTGTGGCCACAGTAAATTGATTTGTTAATTTTAAGCTACCCAAATCTATACTAATATTATAAAGCTGAAAAGTTTGTTTGAACGCGCTATTCTCCGAAACTACTGGTTCGAATTGAATAATTCTTTTTGTGTTGAATAGTCCATTTATCGAGGAAGGCTATAGGCTATATAGCATCAGGACCGAAGAAACAGTGGTAAATGTGTAAAAAACGGGGGAAATTATTTATCTTTGAGGACTTCCGCTCCTTGCGCTGCGAAAGGATCTAGAACGGTTGGATCATTCTTGATGAAATGTTCAAAGGTTGTTCGTTGGAACCAACAGCGGCGGAGGAATTGAACGCATGTCTCAAGTCATCGTACTTTGCGATTTGCCATTTCGGTTCAAACGTATTCAGTTCAACAGGTCTCAAAGACAGTCGCTGGAGGTGTGTGGCATAAATTTCATTCACGAGTTGAAAACCCATTTTCTCTGTACATTTACGCACCGGAACAGAAAACAAAAAATGTTGTTTATTAAGCTGAGTTACATTGAAAAAAAATTTAGAAAAATCGCAAATAAATGTTTTCCAACACTATACAAATTCAACTTTGTTTTCAAAACAAATAATTTCACGCAGTGTAACGACTGCGGAGTCAGCTAGTGTATATAATATACATATATATAAATACATACAGCATATAATTCTATGTGAGAGTTTAAAGCAGAAAGAAATGCGAGTATTTGGGCGACTTATAGTAAATAATACTGTCACAGCCAGTAAATTAATATCAAAATATTTATTACTTAATGGTCCGAACATCAGTAACCTCTTCATGATCTCTAATATTTAAAAAAAAAAATTACTAAACTATTTAAATATTTGAATTTTTTCTATTTACTATAAACTCATTTCTTTTTTTGTTTCGAATAATTAAAGGTTTATGCTAATTATATAGCCGCAACAAGTATGAAAAGCATATTGAGTGAAATAATATATACCTAAAATGTGTGTGTGAGTAAATTTGTATTTGAATTAAATCACAATTGACAATTCACAATCCTTTGGGATGGGCTACAAGCTGTCACTTACACAAAGCAGCTGATAACCCCTATATTCGTAGACAGATTTAGTAAATAATAGTATACAAAAAAATTGTCTGGTAATTGGGCGCGTGCAGACATCACTGTCAATTAGCTTCATTGGGCAGAAAATAGCACAAAACAAAAATAAAAACAATTATATATATATAGAAAAGGAAATTAAAGGACATTCGGCAAAATAGCTTACTAGTGAAGCAAACCAAATGAACCAAAATAACAACACGACCGGTCCCTAACTGACGCAACGAACGACGTTGACAAGTCAATGACAGCAGCAGCAGCAGCAGCAGCAGCAGCCGTCGCAATAAAATTCAAATAAAATGGAAATAAGTAAAAATGGAGCAATGAGCTGAAGTCGCGGGCGTGAAAATGATGGACGTGATGACGATTTTGCTGTTTATAACAGCGATTCTACAGAGTAGTATGAATATTAGCGATGATAATGATAGCTATCATTATTTATATGAACCGAAGTAGCGTCGTGCCAAAGTATGGAGGGGCGTATACGTAACCAAGCTAGTAATGAAAGACAATTTGTCATAAGAATAAGAGCTGAAACTTTGCAATGAAGTGAAGGGATAGTACGAGAGTAACAACGAGAGGAATATATATTTATATACGAATGTACATATGTATGTTCCATAATAAAGAGTCAACATGAATTTTAGTATTTTGTGCGCTCACTAAGTGATACAGAAGCGATGAGAATGTGTTCATCAAACAATCATAACAAAATTGTAGTAAATCACTAAGAGCACTATACCTAAAGTGTGGGTAAATAAAATCACAATACTAGGAGGACAGAATTCTACTTTCCTACGCACAATTCTAAGATACAGATACATGACAAGGAACCGTAAAAACAGGCGCTTTAACTGACTCAATCTACAGGTGTTCAGCATGAAACAAATAACCAGCTGCGCGAAAGGATTTCACCGTTAGCTAATGTGTAGATTTTCTCACGCATGTTTAAGCATACCTATTCATGTACGATAAAACGCATAAATTTTCCAGCTTTATATAATAAATGTAGACGAAAGCAAGCAACATAAGCCATTATGTCAAAATACATTAACATACAAAGAAGGTACTAAAGTATTACCGGCATTACCGTTATATGTGTTAAATGAAAAAATATAGAAATGTCATGAGATATAAACAAATGACGATGTAGGTGCTAACAAAAAGTTTTGGCAACTTCGTACGCATAAATTGCAGAAAATTACGTGGATTTGCATATTTTATATGCTCTGCTCAAGCATACATTAGTTATTTTCTCAGGAGCCTTTCCTTTAGGAAAAGACTTACCACTTGGCGACCGTTTAAACAAGTATGATATGGAAGGTATTTTTAATTTCACAACACTTGGTTTGAATCCTTTATTAAGGGATATATAAAAGATGTGGCTTGACAATATTTTAAAATGTTTTGGTATAAAACCGTAAAGAAGGAAAACGCGCGGAAAACTGCCTTATGTTCTCGACGATGTGTGACGAACTGATGAAAAAAAAAAATGACTGTCTTCTTCCTTCGCTTTCTGTGTCCTCATGTGTACAGTTATGGGTTTGTTGTGTAGATGTGTATCGGTGTGTAGTGTTGATGAGTAGTGTGCTCTTGAGTGGTGTGGATGATAATCGGTGGTGTGGTGAGTATGGTGGATGTAGCGTGTTAGTGATGCGAGTTTGAATATGGTGAGTGTTGTGTCCGGGATGATTAGAGTTTTTTCGGGTTTAAGTGCTGCTGTGATGTTTGTGTGTGATATGTATGTTAGTTGTTTGTAAGAGGACAAGGCTCATTTAGCCATCCCGGCCCCCCTAGGCGAATATTCAGCCTAGCAATCGCTGGAGTTGTTGCAACGTGGCTACCACATTGCTGAGGCCGGTTGGGCGGCGGAATGGTGACCTAGTCCTGTGACGCCGAGTGTTTGTCGAGTTGTGACGGTGCCTCGAATAGGGTTCCTCTATATGGGTAACTTGCCTTCGTGGTTGCTGTCGGTGAGGTCGTACGTTACCCCCGTGGTTGCGTGGAGTAGGGTGTCGCCTGGCTTCGTGGCTGGTGGTGCGGTGCAGCATCGTGTGATGCGGTAGCATACATATCTGGCACAGACAGCCGGACGTACACTCCTGCGTGGTGTGTGTAGGTGCGAGGCAACTCAGGCAATGGCCATGGGCCTGGGCGACTCGCTGACGTTGCGGGGGTGGCATACCCTTAAAGATGCTACAGTGTGACAAGCGGTGTGGTCGACAACAGAGGGGACATCGTGTGCGTTGTGTTGGTGTTTCATTCGGTTGGGATGCCGTAGTTGGTCGTGTTGCATTTCGTGCAACGATTGGCTGCGGTGTCGCTGTGATGTTTCGGGGAGCTGGAGTAGGACCAGTGCGTGGCACGGTGATGGCCGAACGAATAGTTGGCACTGGTGCTGCAGGCATATCCGCGTCCATATCAATCTGTATTGGAGAGAGTTATTAATATAATAAATTTCTGGCATGTATATGAATGCCTCGGAATGTGGCAAGAGTTAATCGTCATATGATCGATCAATTATGACACTTTGTTGGTGTTCGCAGATATTCATTATTTATTTATTTTCGTTATTTATTTATTATTTTGTTATTTATTGATTTTCGTTCGGTTTTTCTTCGGTTTTTTTTTTTTGAGTTTTGTGCGGTTTATTTGTTGCGATTTTACGTTTCGATGTTATCGGCGGTCGGCAAAAAGCATAGTTTAACGAGCGGTCTCGTTAGTATTCCGGTTTGTGTACGCAGATCGACTACGCGAATATGACCGTCGGAGCCGTAGTGAAGCTTCTCTATGCGACCAAGCCGCCATTCTGTGGGGGGAAGACAAGACACAATCCCCGAGCTGTGGCGCCTTTTCTGGGGTTTTCCACCGGTACCTTCTGTGGAGGTCCTTTAAATAATCTTCTTTCCATCGGCGACTGAATTCATGATGGAGAATTTTAATTCTTTCCCATCTGTTTAATAAGGAGAGCGTCTCCACGTCTGGCTCAGGTGTGGCCAGAATGGGCGCTCCTTTAAGAAAATGCCCTGGAGTGAGGGCAGTGAAGTCTGAGGGATCTTGCGAGAGTGCTGCGAGAGGCCGTGAGTTGAGGACGCCTTCGATTCTAGTTAATAATGTGCTGAATTCTTCATAATTAAATTTGTAGTTTCCAGCTAGCTTCTTGAAATGAGATTTGAAGCTTTTAACGGCTGATTCCCATAAACCACCCATATGAGGAGCGCTTGGGGGGATAAATTGCCAATTAATACCTTGAGGAGCGTATTTTTGGACAATGTCCGGTGAGACTTGTTTTATAAAATCCACAAATTGTTTTTCTGTAGCTCTTTGAGCTCCGATGAAGGTTTTGCCATTATCGCTCATGATCTTTGATGGGAAGCCCCGTCGTCCGACGAAGCGTGCAAATGCCGCGAGAAAAGCCTCCGTTGTCAGATTAGTACATAACTCTAGGTGTACCGCTTTTGTCGTGAAACAGACAAAGACAGCCACGTAGCCTTTCATAAGGGTAGGAGATCTTAGCATGGACGCCTTTATCTGAAAAGGCCCAGCAAAATCAACACCTGTTGTGGTGAAAGGCAGAGCGAAATTGCAGCGTTCAGGTGGAAGTGCTGCCATAATCTGCTTTCGCATTTTCTGCTTATGCATGGTGCAGATCTTGCACATGAAAATACACTTCTTTATTTGGGGCTTAAGTCGGGGTATGTACAACTCTTGGCGGACCATATGTTGCACGAGGCGATTTTCGGCATGGAGCATTAGAATGTGGATGTATGTGATAAATAGGGTGGCAAATGCAGACCTCTCGGGTATAATTATAGGGTGGCGCTCATTATAAGTTAGGCTTGAATTAGCAAGCCGACCATTTGCACGAAGGAGACCTTTCGAGTCTAGAAATGGGTTTAATACTAAGAGTGAGCTCTTTTTATCAATCGGTTTCGAGTCTTTTAATAATGATATGTCGCGGCTGAAGTAGCGCGTTTGGGTTGATGCGATAAGAGCGACCTTTGCCTTTTGTAAGTCTTGGTGCCCCAATGTATCGCATTGGAGATATGATGCTCCTTTAACCTTGAGTTTAAGTCGCTCTATAAATTTGAGCATATAGGCGACTACCCTGAGTGCTCGGGGGTACGAAGAAAATCGTTCAAGGATGTCAGTATCATCCAATGTTGTATGATAAGTGTCGATTTTTCGACTTTCTGGTGCAATTATGTTGCGCATAGGCGATTGTGGCCAAGAATCAGGCGATTCTGTTAACCATCGGGGACCATTCCACCAGAGTGTGGTGGTGGCGAGATGTAGGGGTTTGCATCCTCTTGTACCTAGATCAGCAGGATTATCAGCACTGGCTACGTGTCGCCAAGTGGCTGATCCCACTAGGTCAAGTATTTGAGACGTTCTGTTTGAGATATACGTTTTCCACGCATGTGGTGGTTTTTCTAACCAGGCTAAAACTATTTCGGAATCGGACCAGAGATATAGTTTATATTTCGTCATGTTTAAATTAGACTGCACCATGGATACTAGTTTGGCTAGTAGCAATGCGCCACAGAGTTCAAGTCGTGGTAGACTTAGCGTTTTTAGAGGAGCAACTTTTGCTTTTGCTACTAGTAAGTAACTTGTTGTTGCTGTATCGCTTTGTGTGCGCAGATATACAGTGGCACAGTATGCCTTTTCAGAGGCGTCGCAGAAGCCGTGTAGTTCGACTTTGTATTCGGGGGAATAGTTTACCCACCGTGGAATTTGTATCTGCGAAATATCGTTCAGATTATTAGCGAACTGGGACCATTTTTCTAAGCGAAGAGGTTTCACTTGTTCGTCCCAGTCGGTTCCGTCTAGCCATAATTCTTGGATCAGGATTTTCGCTTGTATCATAATTGGCGAAAGCCATCCTGCGGGGTCGAAAAGTTTTGCCACAGAGGATAAAATTTGTCTTTTTGTTGTAGCTGATAATGCGGATATTGACTCTGTAGTGTATGAAAACTGGTCAGTTATCGCATTCCATTGTATGCCTAGTGTTTTTGTTGTACTTTCCTTTTCGAATACAAGGAAATTGGTATCCAACAAATTGGCTTTTGGTATATTTTTTAGAATATTTGGGTGATTAGCAGTGATCTTTTTTAAAGGAAACCCTGCGGTGTTGAGGGCCTTTATTACCTGTGATAAAGATTCGTATGCTAGTGGAAGACTGTGGCTTCCAGACAAGATATCGTCTACATACGTTTGTGTTTTTAATACTTGTGTTGCCAGAGGAAATTCTGACTTTGTGTCTTCTGCCAGTTCGTGGAGTGTACGAATGGCTAAGTATGGAGCACAGTTTACGCCAAAGGTAACTGTTTTTAATTTAAAGTCGTGTAGTGGACTATTAGGAAATTTTCGGAAAATAATTCGCTGAAAATCTTGATCATCTTTATGTATAACTATTTGTCGATACATTTTTTCTACGTCCCCATTGAATACGTATTTGTATATACGCCAATTTAATATGAGGAGCATTAGATCTGGTTGGAGTGTGGGTCCCGTAAATAGAATATCATTTAGGGAATTCCCCGAACTAGTTGATTTTGAGGCATTGAAAACCACTCTAACTTTTGTTGTTTTTTTATCAGGTTTTACCACTGCATGATGGGGCAAGTAGAATGAGTGATATTTGCCTTTAATTATTTTTTCGCAGGGGCATACCTCCTCCATGTGATCTAAATGGAGGTATTCTTCTAAGACACCATCATAATCTTTTTTAAGCTCACCTTTTCTAAGTAGGTTTTTTTCCATGCTTAGAAACTGCTGTATTGCAGAGGTGCGGGAGTGACCTAAGGCGAGTGTGTCAGGAAATTGTTGTTTTCGTGGTAATCGTACGACGTACCGACCATTTTCTGATCGAGTAGTTGTGGCTTTGTAAAAGTCTTCACAATACTGATCTTCTGGTGTTGTAATCGATATGGGGGGGAGTTCTTCTAACTCCCAAAATTTCTTTAATTGTGTATTAAGGTATTCATTCGATATTTCTGCAACTTCAGTTGTCATGGTGGAAACTGTTTCAGTAAATAGTCCACTTAGTATCCAACCGAATATTGTGTTTTGAGCTAAAAGGGTGTTTGAAATTTTTTCAACACCTTCTAGTATAATTTGCGGTATAAGGTCGCTGCCTAATAGAATGTCTATTTGAGCTGGGGTGTGGCAGTTGGGATCTGCTAGGTTGAGGTGTGAAACCTTATCCCAATGCTTGCTCTTTATTTGATAGCTGGGAAGCATGTTTGTGAGTTGCGGTAAGACTATAGCTTCTGCTTGGATACGCTTATCCGCTTGGGGGGAAATTAGGGTAATGTGGCAGATTTTGTTGGATTTTTGGATTACTCTTCCGCCCATTCCCGTAATTTCAAATTTAGCTTGCTTTGTGGGCAGTTTTAGTTTATTTTGTGCCTTAGACGCTATGAATGATCGTTGTGATCCTTGGTCTATTAAGGCTCTAAGTTTGAACAGTTCTCCTCGATGTTCGATGGAAATGACTGCTGTGGGTAGTAAAACCCTACTTTGAATTTCGCTGTGTAGCGTTTGTGTCTTTTGTGCCTTTGAGCAACATGGTGTCTCTTGGCTAATTTCGGGATTTTGTATTTCGGGAGTTGCTGTTGCAACTAAACCCGTGGCTCTATTTGTATAAGAGCTACTCTGGGGTGAGTTGGGAGATATGTTATAATGTAACATAGAATGATGTCTTTTATGACAATATACGCAATTGAATTTGCTTTCACAATTATTAAGATTGTGTGCGTGGGACAAGCAGTTTGTGCAGAGCCTTTTTGACCTGACAAAGTTGTTCCTTTCATTAATATTTAATTTTTTAAACTTCTCGCAAGTTTTAAGTTTATGCCCTCCTGTACATAGTTCGCATGACGTATGCTTGTTCTGTTCAGATGTGAACGATTGTGTTTTGACAAAACTCTTATTTAAATTGTTGTTGCTATTGGCTTGGGGTCTAATGAAGCTTCTATTCAGGTCGTGTTGAACGTTTTTTGTTCTGACTACTTTTTTATCTACCCTTTCCGCAATTTCATATTGGGTAGTTAAGAAGTCTTTCATTTGCTGCCATGTTGGGCAGTTTCTTCTTGATGAGAGCGATTGCTCCCAGAAAATTACTGAGTTTTCTGGTAATGCTGTGGTGCATATATTTACCAGAATAGGGTCCCAATTGTCTGTGGGAATATTTTGCGTCGATAGAACCGACAAACAATTTGAAACAGTGGATTCTAGTTTTATGAACTCTTCACTCGTTTCTTTGTGAATTTTCGGTAAATTCATAAGTATTGATACTTGCTTGTCGACCAGTATTCTTTTGTTTTCATATCTTGCTTTCAGAGCTTCCCAAGCCAAATTGAAATTGTCGTCATTTAAAGCGAACTGCTTGACTATTACGCCTGCTTGACCTTGAGTTTTGTATCTGAGGTGATACAATTTTTGCGCTTGCGATAATTTTGGATGGTTTATGTACACGGCTGTAAACATATCCCGAAAGGACGGCCATTGTTCATAACCTCCATAAAATATTTCTGTATCGCATGCTGGCACATTGAGATGAATGCCTGAACTTGCTTCTTGAGTTTGTATTTGTAGCAGCTCTACTGGCGACTTAGGAGTCGGTGCTTTCATAAGTTTTAATTGGTCTGAGATCATAATTTTTATGTCTTCATACTGGTCTAAGCAGTTTATAAATTTGGCGTAAGCCGAAGATTTAAAATTGTCTGGTAGATCTGAATCGTCAGTTTCTACTATTGTGTCATATACACCTTGGAGACGTGTCCAAAAATGTTCCATTGTCTGACTTTTTACTTCTAGTGCCGATTCAGAATTGTCTTGCATTGGCGAAGCAGCAAATCGAGTGAAGTATCTAATTAGATTGTCACTCTCTGAAATAAATTTGGTATATAATATGTCTTTCCCCCTCTTTTGTTTGGTAGCACCTTGCTTAGAGCGTGTAGCTTCTGCAGGTGCACATGGACTCTTATCGTCAGAAAGCATTTTGGGAATTTTTAAAAATTGAGTAGCTTCAGAATATTTTGAGTCTATGTTCATTTAGAAATGTTATTTAATAGAAAAAGTGTATATTTACTTTCCGAATAAACTGAGAATTATCGTAACCGCAAACTCTTTTTAAATAAATAAGAGTGTTTTTTATTTTTTTTCGAAAAATTATAAAATACCGCGATATTACGTATTTATTTATCACGTTTTTATTTACTTGCGTTTTTTTTTTTTTTTTTTTTTTTATTACGGAATTATCCGTCTGACCTTGTATATGAGCGCGCTCGTAAGTAAAGGGGTCAATGCCTTTTGTACATATGTGTGCACGATATGTGCTTATTTATCTGCATATAGTTATGCTCTTAATTTTGTATGCAGTCCTGCTTGTTTTTGTAAGACAAAGAACAAGGGGAACAACGTGAAAATCGCCAATAAGGACTTTGAATATATAAATATATGTACGTAGAGGTTATTACGCCAAATATGAATATTGTGTTAAACCGATTTTTATTTTATTAATTTAAAAATTTGTAACCGTGTTTTAATTATCCCGTAACGTTTGTTGATCTTCGATGGTAGAAGTATGATTCTTCGAAATTAAAAATATTTTAGGATTTATAAATATTAAAATGTCTCCTATGACTAATTGTAGGGTACTTAAGCATAGGCAGAGAGAAAGGCAGAGCGCGGCCAATGTATGTATAAATGTTCTTTTGTTTGCGCTATAAGAAGAGCACGAAAACGAAAAACAATTAAGTGCAGGTGATTCGTCGACCACACTTGTGTATATGTATGTATATCGTTCTTTTGTACCGTATAAGATATTGTGGAAAAGAATAAAATATGGAAACGAAATTGACAGCGTGCAGGTATTTCACCACTGCACTTGTAAATCGGAAGATATGTGAGTGTGAAAACTTTTTTATGTTATGGTGATTGTGATGTAGTATGTAACTAGCAATATTAAGAAAATATGTATGTTTAGAAATAAAATAAGCATGAAAATTATATTAAGCAATATGTATGTTAATAAATGAAAATGCAAAAAATTAGGTAAGTATGTATATGCATTTATATTTATTTCTCTTCCTGATAATTCCTTTATTTTTGTTTTTATGTTTTTTTTATTTTATTTTATTTTTAGCTGAATTTTAAGCACACATAGGCGAATGATGCTTTATTTATCGATATATATATAAGTAGATATATATAATAGGTGTATATGTATATAATGGGTGTAAATTATAAATATATATAATTTTTTTTTTTTTTTTTTTTATATTGCAAAACTGTTTTCCATTACCGGTATCTTTAAATTTACCGTAGTTTAAGATTTTGATGTATCCGTTTTAATAAAATCCTTTTTTTTTTTTTTTTTGTTTTTTGTTTTACCGCTTATATTGGGCCACCTCGTATTTACATAAATATGTACATATACGTAATAATAATAAGGAATGGATACACTCACTTTATTCCTCTCAAGGGTTTAAAGGGGGCAGATATTTGTGTGGCTTTCTTTTACTGTCTGCTCCTACTCCTGTTCGAATGCTACTTCTTGGTTGTTGTACGATTGTTGTTGTGTTGATTAGTCCTTTTGGCAATTTGTTTCGCACTTTTTGTTGTGTTGTAATTAGTTTCGCGCCCGTTGGTTTTTTTATGTATTTTTTGTTTTTGGGTCTCGCGCACGTTTTGTTATTTTTGTTAGTAGAATTTTGTATGTATTTTTAGTTTAGCCTGTTGTGTTTTATGTTTCACATATGTATATATCCATAACTGCACTTTGCCACTTATTTAGGTCACCAATTTTAATAAATTTTTTTTTTTTTTTTTTTTGATATGTACTTTTTCTTGAGTTATTTGGTGGTTATGTATGTTTTATTTGTTCACTGCACTATTTGTTTTTTATGCATCTTTTATAGCATTATTTGCTATGTATTGTTTCCAGTGGTGCCTGTCTCTTAGGCTCGAAGGACCATAGTTATTTTCTCAGGAGCCTTTCCTTTAGGAAAAGACTTACCACTTGGCGACCGTTTAAACAAGTATGATATGGAAGGTATTTTTAATTTCACAACACTTGGTTTGAATCCTTTATTAAGGGATATATAAAAGATGTGGCTTGACAATATTTTAAAATGTTTTGGTATAAAACCGTAAAGAAGGAAAACGCGCGGAAAACTGCCTTATGTTCTCGACGATGTGTGACGAACTGATGAAAAAAAAAAATGACTGTCTTCTTCCTTCGCTTTCTGTGTCCTCATGTGTACAGTTATGGGTTTGTTGTGTAGATGTGTATCGGTGTGTAGTGTTGATGAGTAGTGTGCTCTTGAGTGGTGTGGATGATAATCGGTGGTGTGGTGAGTATGGTGGATGTAGCGTGTTAGTGATGCGAGTTTGAATATGGTGAGTGTTGTGTCCGGGATGATTAGAGTTTTTTCGGGTTTAAGTGCTGCTGTGATGTTTGTGTGTGATATGTATGTTAGTTGTTTGTAAGAGGACAAGGCTCATTTAGCCATACATTAAGAGATGTGTTTGTAGTAATATTATCATCATCATATTTTTTTCATAAATGGACAGGAAAACATTTTTATGGAAAGCTTTATTTAAACTTTTTGTACACTTTTCTGTGTACTCTTTTCTTCTGCGATATTCTATTAGATTTTGGTTAATATATGTACTTATGTATGTATATGCATATGTATAAGTATAGTTTATGGTTTTTCAGTCCTCATTTTCTTTCTTAGAAAAAGTAAAAGTTGTACACGCTGACACACATGCAAATATACACACAGAAAATTTGTAAAAATTCGCTCAATAAATCTTCAATGCCCTTGGTGTTATTGTGTGTGGTTTTAGTATTTTGACTTTTTAAACACATTTAAGCAGAAAAGGTTATACTGAAAGAATTTATGCAACAAAAATATTAAAACAGTGAAATTCGCAAACGAACTGCTCAACAACATAGAATAACAGTATGTATAGAAATACGAAAGAAGGCAAAGAAGTAAAAGCGTCGAGCAACTCATGAAAATTTATCAATTTGTCGCTTGTAGTCTTTCTACATAGTTTCTTCTTGCTTCTTTGCTGAGTTATGTTGATTTAAGTTTCCACTGAAACCACTTTATATAAATGTTTCCCGCGCTCATTGGCTTTTGAATTTCAACACATATTTGTTTTTTTTTTTTTTTTGTTAATTAAAACTTCGATTTATTTCAACATTTACAAATTTAAAGATCGAAAAAAGTGTTTTCAAATCCTGGAAGCTTTGTTTTAATTACAACAAAGTCAATCAGTTAAAAGATAAAATTGACAAAGCGGGTGAAAAAAGGAATATATGCAGACTACCAATTTATACAAGATGACAGAAAATATTTTCAACGAAATGAACACAAGTAATAAAACTAAGAGTTTTTAAGATAAATCAAAATATGTAAATCGTCAAGAGTATATTATGAACGAAATGGATTGCAGGTTAAGACATCTGAGATTTTTGTTATAAAATTTAGCATCATCAAAGAGAGAAGTGAAATTTTCCACTTCTCCTCTTCGCCCAAAACCTATACACTCAATCAAATATTTGCTAGTTTACTTCATTTTCTTTGCATTTCTCTATCTTTGTTCGTAAAACATTGGTTTCGTAACATTCTCATAATTTGACATTGGCCATATGTGTTATTCGCTCTTGTAGAATAATGCTTCTTCGTGGCAGATTCAAGCAGATGCTGTATGTTACGTGTTTGTTGGTAAAGAGAATGCAGCACTACTGTCTAAGCATCTTACTTCCACTACTTAACTTGCAAGTCTTGACAAAAAGCTACTATATACATATGTATGTATAAAAAATATGAGAAGCTAGCACAAAAGGAAACAACCAACAAGTAAAATTCAAGCAAAATTTCTTCAAGAAAAAGCAAGCTGTAGTGACTATTGTTCGTGCATATGTGCTTTAGTAAATATAGATATATAATATATTATATATTTGGAGTCACATATATGTATTTGCTTGTGTATTTTCTAATAGTTAAATTATAAGAAAAACCTGTTGCATCCTGAAAACTACACCGCCTGTGGGTTTCAGAGAAAAAGACTATTGTGAGTTGTGACTATATTGTCATAGAAAATATGGTCACGCGTGTGGAAAAATAATATGACTCCACACACTTATCATATTAAATATTTGCGCAACTTAATTAGAGAGAACGAATGGATGCTTTTATATAAAATACTTTCAAAGCCATATATACGTTTATGTCTATAAAAGGAGAATTCTAAATCATTGCTTTGTATATTGGTAGTAAATTTAAAGTAATATATTACAGTAAAACATGAACCACATTTATACATATGTACATACAACAAATATTTCCTCTTCTTACTTTGTCATAGTAAAACAGAACTTTCTTGTAGTGTTTGTGGTTAATTTCCAGAGTTATTTGCGCTCAGTCATCTGCAAATAATTATCTGTGTGCCTTTGCAAAATGTCCCTCAACCAACAACTGGCGACAACTTATGCTCACAAAGTTTAAATGGAAGTGGAAGTACCTCAACTGCGTTACACAAACCGCTAAATTTACAAACATAAATTCTATAAAGTCTTGTTAATGGTGTAAACAAATATTTTCAAGTGAAATAGAAACTCAAATACTGGCTTCTGACTTTGCTATTTATAGTAGAATTGTGTAAATGATATGCTTACACAAAGTTGTACATTAAGGATGTTTACTGGTACAACTAATATTTAATATTTTAAATGAAAGAGAAAAACGGAAGAAGATGTTCATTAAGGGGTTAGGTGGGTTTCAGGGGCTAAAAGCAAGGGTAATTTTAATTTTTTTTTTAATATATATAATCATATATTTCACTTCAACAATTTGGCATATCAAAGATACATATTAAACAGTCAGTCGATGGCACCTCATCTTTCATAAAAAAAAGTAAAAAAAAGGTCTTGCGGTGGGCATCATAACTCATAACTAACCAAAAACAATAAACCATAAATATTTCCATAGTACATGAATATATCTAAAATATATATACCCGACAACAAAGAATGCTATTCCCTGATACTCTAATACTTTTTCAGTTACAAATATTTTCCGTACAAATTTTGTCTGTTATGTTATAAACAAATATTTTCCATGAAATAAAATCTCTCACTCACCTATTCACTGTAAACTTTTAGTCGAGCGTTAAAATGCCTCCTTTTGAAGTGGAGCCTGAAAGTGAAAAAATGTACAAAGTTGTTACAAAAAGTCGATAAATGGAAATAAAACGTTCCTTGAATATTCAATTGACCAGAGGCGTCCAAAATACAGAATGAGTTTTGCATGCTCTCTGGCAAAAAATATTTATATATAAATATAAACACATATACAAATAAAAAATTTTAATACAAGTATACAATAAAACTCAAAAATATTATAATTTAAAGCGATGAAGAGTGCTCTTGAATTATTCATGAAACTTTTAGTGGTTTTTACTATTTTCTACTCCAATGTAGAAAGGAGGGCAAATGTTCATTCTAGTAGAATGAAGGGAGATATTCATGGATGGTTTAAAACTTGGCCACATTTATTGGCGCTTGAGCTACTTTATCTTTTTAACTACTCCACAAATATGTATTTTTGAAATATCTTAAAGCGTAAGTAAGTTGTCAAAATAATAAAAAAACTTATATGTGAATGAAGTGATTTCAAAATTGAAATTGATATGCAAAAGAGATACATACATATATAGGCACATAGTCTATACATGACTGAAGTTTTTCGCGTTAAATCACGTTGAGTGCACGTTGATGATATTGAAACTTGTTTTAACATTCCAATTCCTGCATTCTGTTTTTTATTCGAAGCTAACACTTCTTTTCAGTTCTCCTATCAATCTACTCTACAGTGGTAGTATCACTTCTTTGCCACATCTACACTACAGTGGTAGTAGCGTTAGTCTGACATTCCAAGTGCAAGTAGCATGCAATTGCATGGTGCAGGAGAAGATGTTATGCGCAACGATGCGAGATGGAAAAATATGAATATGGGCTGCTGGGCAAACTCTCAACGCAATAAATTTCCGGCGGACATGTAGACCATAAGTGTATGTTCAACTGCTTGAAAGGCATGACGTTTCTATTTTTAGTTGTTTCTAAGGTTGCAGCTATGGTCATACAGTAATCCGATGACTCTTTTGCACTCAACCTTTTTCGTACATTACTCATACGACATGTATAACCCAAATCATGCTAGGAAGATTCCACATGAAAGAGGTGTATTCAAAAATGAGATCTGACATGTATAGTCGTAGAGATAGATTTACAAAATAGAAAAGGAAGTTATAAAAATATTACGTGTCCATTAAGGAAATACATTAGATTCGAATCTGAGTTCTTGTAGAATTGTCTGTGGGGCTTCAGGATAAGATATATAGCTTTTTTAAGATTTTTGATATAAAAATCGGAAGTTTGTGAAAGTCAATTTGTATTCATCTAGTAACTGAAAAAAAAAAATACATAATTTTATATTTGTTTCCTGTTTGAATTAAATAATTTTACAAATTTTATATTAATTGTATCCCTGTTTACTGGACAAATAAACATACCTACACAGACAAATATTTGTATAAAATTACGCTTTTATGTTAATTTTCTGCATCAACCAACCGCAACTCATTTTGCTTAATCTCTTTAAATATGGCATGTTTCTCACCATTCGAAGGTCATGCGGTATTGATCAATTAGCTATGTGTCTATTTCGCCGATTGGCCTTAATAAGGTAAGTAATTAGTTAGTTGTTGTCTCTTGCTTTTTATTATTTCATTAACTTTGGTAAAGATTATATTTGACATTTGCATGCGATCCGATTAACAAAAGCTTCAACATTATGCTCATTTAATTGCGACAGAGTCTCTGTAATTATCGTACAGCCATGTATATTGGAAATAAGGTCTGCAGGTTTATAAATATGTACGTAGTTATTTGATGAGCGAGCTTATATGTGGAAATATATTAATATTTATTTCGCAATTTTTTCAGTAAATATATCTAGTTAAATTCACGAAATCATTAACTCATTTGCCATACATGATCACGAAATGACATTTACATGAGTATGTAAGCTTGAAGCTATAACATCACAGGGAAGTTTAAACATACTTTACAGTACACCTAGGGTGATGAAAGGGTGATGTGGAAAAAAAATAAATACAATCAACAACAGCTTATAAACAAAGTAAGTAAACAAAAACTCGCATATATACATACATACTTAATATAATAAATAAAATATTTGTCAATCACAAAAGTAGGGGATTTTTTTTTTAAAGTGAATATATTTATTATTTGTATGCTTGTGCATATGCACATCAAAGGATAACTTCTGATGTCAACTCATTTCCATTACTCAGTTCGGTTGATTTTATAAGTAAGAGAGACAGAATGTTCACGTGCCTTAGTATGCGTCAGAAATACAAAGAAATGAAGGCTCTATAATTGTAAAGTAGTCGAAAATAGCATTATACACTGCGCGTCGCTAGGTTAGCACACCTCTGGATCAAAAAGTTTTTGTTAATTTTTATCAAAACTAAAGAAGCTACAGATATGCAATTTTTAGTGAATATTAATGACACAATTTTCTACTAAATAAAACGAAATCAATAGAAAAATTAGTGATTTAAATTTGGTCATCAGGTTAGCACATATCCGTTTTTTTAATTTAGTTTAATATTTTCGGCCACGATCATATTTTTGAATTTTTGTATTAATCAATTTAAACATTTAATATATTTTTTAGGAGTGTGTCGATCACCCATTATTGAGAATTACATCAGAGAACCGATTGGGTACCGATTCGTACAATTTTCTTATATAATTTCAGGAAATTAATAACCAAGAATATTTAATGCTTTGAATTTGTTTTTATTTTATTCCAACCAACGATATCCACACGTTTTCTATTACATTGATGCCCGGTGCGTAAGGCGTCCAATACATTAAAACACCTTTTTGTCCCTTAATTCAAGACTTCAATCACTCGGTCACTTTTAATACATATGTGCTTTATTATGATGGAAACTATTAAGACTAGCTGTGTCAAATATTTCTTACCGCTGGTGGGGGAAAATAAATGATAGTCTAGCCTTTGAGAAATTATTTCATTCTAGTTTTATTTTCATTTTGTCACTGCTTAAATACAATTTTTGAATATATCTTAAGAAACTAATTATATGTGTATGTGTGTATGTCTATATGTATATTTTATATGTTGCACGATAAGGGGTTATTTCAAATGCACACAAGCAATTGCCCAAATGTATTTTTATAACCAATAGGTTATCTTGTGCATACATATAAATATGTTTGTTTATTACTAGTTGAGTGCATGCGTGTTGCATATAGATGCATGTGTGCCTCATATAAATGTATGTATGTTGCATGTATGCGTGCAACATATAATGTATGCTTGTTGCATATTAATGCATATATGTTTATGTGTTTATTTATGTATACAAATTTATGTTTTTATATGTAGCTCCTCGGATTTGCTAAGGAATAAAAGAATGCATGTTCAATGATATTTGAACAGAAACAATATGGCAAAGTTCCAAACCAAATTTTGAAAATAGGAAAAATCAGTTTCCCGTACGTGCTATATATCTTTGTGGTCATATTAGTATTCAAAATTTGTAGTCGGTATATACCATCGTAGAAGATGACCCCCCAACCCATCACACCACCCCCACCACTATGTAGGCATCCCAGCTGACGTTCCTCTGTCCGAAGATCATGGAAATAATAATTGTAGCTTTCAGTAGTCTGGTGAAGGTGTGCTAACCTGATGACGCGCAGTGTATATTTTATATATATTTTGTGAATGGTTCGTTTGCGTTCGTTCATATTATGTAAATCTTTATTGCCGTATTTAGCAAATATACACACAACACAAACAAGCCTATGTGTTTTTGGTAGTAATGAAGCCAAGCAAGAAATGCTTGAGGTTTGGCTGTCTTTTGGAACATATATCATTTTAGTAAGATATTATTCAACGTACGTTATACTTATACAGTAGCGTTGTTTTATAAAAGGTTTAAAAGCATCATTTTGGAAGAAAAATATCATTTGGAGAGGTCTAAAAATGTTCCTACCGAGTGGCATGTAAATATACATGTAATTGTACCATGAATAAGTAGACTTATGTGTATAACGTTGGAGTATCCCTGCTTGCTTTTATCCTTACTGTGTGAATTTTACACCTCAAAAATTACATGTTCTTATAATGCAAATCCTTTCTTTATGTACTGAACTGGTTGTTTGGTTGTAAGTGGTAAGTAGAGGTAAATGATACGAATACATATATTCGTATACGTATATATATTTCCGTATGAATTTTTTTTTAAGAAATTTAATTTTTTACCTTCAATTTATTCGAAAAAAATTACATTTCTCACAAATATACTGAGCAATCTGTTAAAAACAAAATCTTGCAACTGTAAAACACTTTCATAAATGAAAAATGTTCCTGAAAACCCACAGGACACCTGATGAGCGCACACATAGACCACCCGCTGCTATTAAAGCTCTGCTACCTGTCTCTGTTCTTATATGTGCTGTTAAGTTCTCTAACCGAAGGGTGCCCGAACAATACCACATCACAAGCAGCAAGGCGACACAAATGGATTAATGTTGTTAGCTTGTATGCTAAGCAACTAAGGTTAGCGCTTTGATGGACATTTTCAATTCCAGAAGTCAATTTGCCACACACTGAAAGTGTCAAAGCAAAAGCCTATTGTCAATCATTTTCAAAAAGACACAAAAAAGTAAACAATATTTTTTTGTTGTACTAAGCGTATGAGTAACTTAAAAAAAATATATATTTTTTTTCTATTTTAAAACCCTAATGAAAAACATTTGATTATTTCTTAATATTTTATGAAAGCTGTACTTTCGATTTCAATTAGTTTTAGTATATTATATATGTAAAGTAAACATTCAAATTGTACTAAAATTTGTGATCAATTGATTTATTGTAACAGAACAAGTATATATGAATATTCACATTACAACAACGAAAACTACTAACCACTGTTTTCATTAAATAAAAGGAATTTACAATTCTCGTAAGTAATCAATTTGAATTTAAATTTCATAAAAATATATTACACAAGTTCAAAGTGTCAGAAATGTGTAACATGAATTTCACAACAATCAATTGATAAACAAATAATGAAATAACAAGTGCTCAGTTACAATTTCCACAAAATATTCCATTTTGTTAACGTTAAGTGAATAAATTTATATTAAAAATTGATTACTTTATTTAATGAAAATGGAAAATTAGTCTTGTTCGTATTGAGGCAAAAAGTGCAACACAATTCAAATAAATATCAAAAGCGATGCTTATAATTCAGAAAAATATTGGTTTATTAAAATATGTATGTATGAAGTAAAGCATATATAAAGAGAATTTTGAATAATTATGAAAAATATTATTTGGTTGAAATAGTAAAAAGGGAAAAAGAGAAAGCATTTCTTGACATTCGTTATAAATCATATGTAATGAATTTTTCTGACAATTGAGAAGTAGTTGGAGAGATATGCAAAAGAACAAAGCTATATACATAGATTTACATTTTTCTCTTTAATCTATGATATTTTTATAATAACCTTTCTGATTTTACGAGTAAGATATTTTCATTAATTGAAAAGCACAATGTGATATCTACATATGTATGTAACTGTTGCAATTAGTGAAGTTAACCACTAATTGCCCACAACTTTGGTCGCATCTTAAAATAAACTGTTTTACGGAAATTCTGACCGCAACAAATCTATTCTTATGCGCTTTCATGCGAATACCTAGATCTACATACATACAAACATAAATATGCATGTATGTACTAAGGGTACAGTTTGGACGTCCGCAAACTTTTAATTGCTTACAACGAAATCTTTGGCAAACGGAAATTAAATAAATGTTTTTTTGTTCATTTATTTACTATGGCTATTTAAATCACCTTGCAACGTGTGTAGTTCAGTTTGTGGGTTATATATATAATACTAGCAAATGAGTTTATATTATATATAAATTAGTTGATTCCACTGTTGATATAATATTTACATTGTACTTTGTTCATAAGTTAACTTAAAATTTGGTTCTTTTTTTATTCTTTAAATTTATTGTGACTTAATATAAGAAATCTCGCCCGAAGAAACTCTAAGCAGCTCAGCTCAATAAACAACAAAAATAGAAAATCTGATTTACACATTTTTGCCCCAACAAGTAGTCTTGCGTGGAAATCTAGAGCAGGCAGTCTTTATTTTAAAATGAAACACTGCTACAATAGTCAAAGAGGAGAAAATAGTATCGTAAATATTTTGCACTTCAACAAAAAAAATATATGAATTACTTTTAAAATTTGTTCATTGTATCAATTGTAATGTATTGAGATTTTCTTTATATAAACCGGATATTCCTCTCAATATCTAACATTGTTACTTTAAGCGTTCTAACTTCAACCAACACCAACACCGACATTGTTTTTTGCTCGTCGGGTTTGCTGCTTTTGTGCCATCGTAAAATTTAACTCAGGAGTGAGATATTGTCAACGTCAGCGAAAAACCACAACTATGTTGAATGCTTTCATTTTAGTGACACATTTTTGTGACAGTAATTACAACCAGTAATGTACATTTGTGCATATTGAATGTGCAACAGTTTCAGCAAAACAAAAAATCAGAATCGCACACCACACATTTCCATTTAGAAATTGAATTTTCTACTTTCAGTTGAAAAGCAAATTTACGTGAGTAACACAAAGGTACTTGAAATACTCAAAGGTAATGGATGAACAGATTTAGAGCTTGAAACTATTCAATGTTCGAAATAATTACACTTAAAATTTATCTCATTGGGGGAAGTTTTCAAATATTTGTGAATTTTTTGCTTAAAAAGTTATAGAGTATATCATATGTTTTCATACTTCTAAGTAAATTCACAAAGCATGAAAATCTTGCTGGGCTTCAAATTCAAGTGTGCTCACAAATGTGTACATACTTGTAATTACATAGTGTAATTACTTTTCCCAAAGGATTACCAAAAGTGTGCTAATCTTTACATACAGACAAGAGTATAAACGAAATTATTCCACAGACAGATAATACTCACGCAATGTGAATACTGAGATATAAGAAGATTTTCCAAAAAAAATTTGATATTCGTTTTAAATTGAATTTTAAAAAAGCATCACAAAGATTTTGAAAAACTTGAAAATTCAATAGGAGTATGTGAATATATTTCTGGAACCTCGATTATGAAATCAACAATTAAATTAAGCGCTAAACTGTTGTTTTTGCTCTCTAATCTGTGGTGAGTCCTTTTGTTCTTAGAAAAGCAGCCTTAATTGCATTTTACTGCATAATTGCTATTTAATAGCTTTAGCAAGTGTTAACACTGTACACATATGTATAAAGAAACGGATCTGTATGTGAATAAGTACTTATGGCTGGGTAAGTATCAATTTATTAAAGAAATATAAGTGTTTATACAAAATTTAGAAAAAGGAGTTACTAACTGGTATACAAAATTTATAATTTAATAAATATTACTTAATTATGGTAAAAGCATAAAATATTTAATAATAAAGATTTGGGAAATCAAACTAACGACTCTTGTAAGCTCGACAGGAAATTCTAGTGTGCCAACTATTCTCTAAATAATTATTAATTTTTTATTAAAAATATCCCTTTTAAGGTATTTAAGAAAATTAATTTTCGCTCTTATCTTACACATACAATGTAATATATGAGGCATTCTCTGGAAAAAAAGCCACTTGAAAAAAAAAGTTCTTTATTTTCTTTGATATATCTTATTGTATATGTAAATTTTTAATTTTTTTTTTGTTTTTTTGGTTTTTGTTTTTTATTTAAAATTATTACGTAGATTAGATTCAAGTACTTAATATTACGATATAATTAATTACGATATACAGTTTTAAAGTTTGAGAAATTCTGTACAAAAAAGTCACATGGTGTTTTAAAATCTGTTCATTAGTTTGAATGTTATGGCGGTTCGAAAAATTTTTTACAAAAAACTTTGACCCCTTACAGTAAGGCAACGCCGCGTTACACAGACCTAACAGCATATGTTTTATTTTAGGTTTTACATATACTATAAGATATTTCATTGCCAAAGAAAATAAAGAACTTTTTTTTCAAGTGGCTTTTTTTTCCAGAGAATGCCTCATATAACAAAATTCCTTTCGTTCGAGTTTTTTTTCCACAAGTTGACTATTATCTTTCTTCTGTTTAATACTTAAAAGAATTACTTTGCGTCCCCTAATTTAATTCAATCTCTGCTTTTTTACCTTTGGTTTCCCTGGTTTATTTACTATTTTTTCTTCAACTGTCTTGCTATTTACTTTGACCCTTTTGCATTAACTTTTTAACGCCATTTATGCGCCTTTCAACTAATCTGATTTGCTGTTTAATGAAAGTGCGATGATTAGTGGCGTTAGAATTTTGTAAAGCTATTGCAAAAGTATTTTTTTCAACGCGCATAAGTAAAAGGGGTGAACGAAGAAAATAAAAACTTTGTAAAGCGTTTGTTGAATGCCAAAGAATATTGAAGATTCGCAAGTTATAAAAGTCATTGAGTTGAGTAATGAAGGAAAAAGAGATGAATGGGTGCACTCTTTCACATGGCGTATACGCAACATTTGTCAGGAGATCCTGGTCTATACCAAATGACATTTATAAAGGGTGATTTTTTAAGAGCTTGATAACTTTTTTAAAAAAAAAAACGCATAAAATTTGCAAAATCTCATCGGTTCTTTATTTGAAACGTTAGATTGGTTCATGACATTTACTTTTTGAAGATAATTTCATTTAAATGTTGACCGCGGCTGCGTCTTAGGTGGTCCATTCGGAAAGTCCAATTTTGGGCAACTTTTTCGAGCATTTCGGCCGGAATAGCCCGAATTTCTTCGGAAATGTTGTCTTCCAAAGCTGGAATAGTTGCTGGCTTATTTCTGTAGACTTTAGACTTGACGTAGCCCCACAAAAAATAGTCTAAAGGCGTTAAATCGCATGATCTTGGTGGCCAACTTACGGGTCCATTTCTTGAGATGAATTGTTCTCCGAAGTTTTCCCTCAAAATGGCCATAGAATCGCGAGCTGTGTGGCATGTAGCGCCATCTTGTTGAAACCACATGTCAACCAAGTTCAGTTCTTCCATTTTTGGCAACAAAAAGTTTGTTAGCATCGAACGATAGCGATCGCCATTCACCGTAACGTTGCGTCCAACAGCATCTTTGAAAAAATACGGTCCAATGATTCCACCAGCGTACAAACCACACCAAACAGTGCATTTTTCGGGATGCATGGGCAGTTCTTGAACGGCTTCTGGTTGCTCTTCACCCCAAATGCGGCAATTTTGCTTATTTACGTAGCCATTCAACCAGAAATGAGCCTCATCGCTGAACAAAATTTGTCGATAAACACATTTCGAACCGAACACTGATTTTGGTAATAAAATTCAATGATTTGCAAGCGTTGCTCGTTAGTAAGTCTATTCATGATGAAATGTCAAAGCATACTGAGCATCTTTCTCTTTGACACCATGTCTGAAATCCCACGTGATCTGTCAAATACTAATGCATGAAAATCCTAACCTCAAAAAAATCACCCGTTATTTTAGAAAGCATAGGGTGTAAAGGTACAAAGTTGATTTTTATGTGTCATTATGTTAACTTATACACATTAAAATTATAGTTTTAAAAGTTTCTGGTAGACTGGTTCTACACCAAGTGAAAAGTTTTCCACATATGGCATTTTTTCAGAACCCTTTCTTATCAAAAATGGCATTTCCTTTTTTAATTTTTCATGTCTTAATTTTAACTGGTCTCTTTAAATAATCATAATAATAAGTCTAAAATGCAATAAGAAAATTGAGACGTTCATATAGGTCCAATGACGCGCGTATGATGATATATCAATTCAGCAAAGAACTAGCTAGCCCATCATAAGCACAATAGGGTCAACAATGAGTGACGATAAACTAGTAGTGTGCTCAAATAATTCAAATGCTTAAGTGAATTATTTACTGTTATATGTGTATATTTGTTAGCAGCAAACTTGTAGTGACAAAAAGGAAAGCCATTAAATTAGGATGAGGGCATTTGGGTATGCTCTGCTGATAACAAAAGAACATAAAATGTGTATAAAGGGATATAAAAAGGAGAATACCGTATCGTATAGGGACGTATGTATTATGAAGTGCTTGCTCCCTTTATCTGCTCCAATGGTTTTTATTGTATTAAATCATCTTTGTTATGGCGATCATTAATGCTTATGGATGTATCATATCCAAACTTGGAATAAGTTATGTATATACCCTCGCCTTTAACCCTATGCACTAGTACTTATAAACGGCTTAAATAAATTTCAATTTGGTCTGAAAACTTAGCAGCTTTTTGAAATAATTTATTGCTAACAATACAATTATAAGGACAAGGTAACAATTGTAACTGATAAATTGCCTTTGATATTTATTAACCCTTTCATTTATTGGCCTGCAATCTTTTGGAAATGGTTAGTGGTCGTATTTCTGCTACAGGTTATTAACAAAATATGATTGCTTATGAGTTTAGTTATATAATGAATATACATTTCAATAGATCATCAGCGGTAAAATATCAGTAATATTGTGGTGTGCCCCAAAATCAACTTATTACAATTTTTAAAAAGGATACCTAATTAATGACAAAGGCTAAGTAAAGACTAAGCTTCAATCATGAGATCTACATGATGAAATTGAGAACAAAATAGATCAATAATAGCCTATTATATTTTTATTATCGTCTAATTTCTAATAATTTCAAATAAATGGTTTCGTATTGTCCGTTTGGTCTCTAATAAATTTTACGTATTTTGTATTTTTGATTTTAAAACCAAACTGACCTGTGCCTCGACAGACGGCACAGATAATATATATTAGCTGGCTTGATTTGCTTTAACTTGCGCATTTGACCTATTTAATGATGCCCAAAAACCGCCATTGTTTGCTATTGTGAATGCTGTTTGATACAAAGAAGAAGAAGAAAACTTAAGCAAATGATTAATGTTTCTATTTTGCACGGTCAATTATGTTCAATTATATTAACAGTAATAGTGTTTTTAGATGTCAGAAAGTAAACATAGAACAGTTTCAACAACATCAACGATAACCAGCGACGAAAATGTTCTGATAGATTTGTTTACTTTTTTTAATGAATAAACAGATTTCTCAATCAGCTGTCTAAATGCACAACGTCTAGATATTAGCAAAATTTTCCTAAAACTATAAATATACATATTCAATATAGAAATCAAAATATTGGCGTTTTAATTATTATAGATAAAAAACATATATACAATATCTGATCTCAATATCCAGATTTGCTTACTCTTCACTTTAATTTGTTACTATAACATGTAGCAAAATTAAATTAAAATACTTTACCAACTAATAATAGTAACTTTATACAGTGCGCAATTCAATGAAATGAATGCTATAAATTCAATATTGTGAATGGCTATAAGCATAGTACTTAATTTGTTTTCGAATGTTAATGGTTGTTTTTTTCTGTATACCAGCAATATATAGAACAGAATGGAATTATTTTACGAATAGTAAAGAATTTCATTTCAGTTTTACAATAAAATATTTAATATTATAATTAAAATAATTTTTAATTTGCCAATACCAAATATATAATAGAAAACTGTAATTGTATGTATAGAGTCATTCGAACCGACGGAATTTGTAGGTATTCGCAATAATTACTATATAAATATATGTACATATATAGTAGGAATGTAGAATTTATGAATATTACCACAAAAATATTCATAGCATAAATATATTGTATTATATAATGATGTCAACCAGCCTTTCTCTCATTTAAATACGCCAACATATGAATGCATATCCTGTTTCATTGGCATTTACGGTTTTTGTGAGTATTCTCCCATAATACTTAATTACAATGCAATTAATTAAGTGAAAAAGTATTTAGTGGATTACAATGCGCACAATAGTCTTCACTATGGATGTTAATATGGGTATAAATACAATATTTACAGGATGTGAAAATGTCAATAGTCTGTGCGCATGCATCGGTAATTAGAATACATATATAAAGCAGAAAGTAATTTATATTTTCATGGCACTAAAGAATATTAAAATATTGCAATAAATAATGTATATAAAAATAGAATTTAAATAATTTAAATATTTATAATTGTTAAAAGTGTACATCTATGAAATTTCTATTGATTACATTTGAAATATATCATATTTAATTATAAATTACAGTTTAAGCAAGATCGACATATAGCTACCGACCGATTCGTAATCAGCGACCCCAAAAACCCCAAATAACTAGTTTAAAGTGAATTCGATGAATTTTAAAAAGCGCTGCCCGCCGTATTTTTTCTCTGGGGTTATCTCAAAACCCTGATCTGATGAGGTTAAATGGACAGATTCGGATTCAGCGAACCCAAAAACATACAGTATACACAGTAAGAGTCCCAGGCCATGAAAAAAATATTTTTTTGGATTGGCTGTGTTATGAAGAACCTTTAGTAATAATATTCCAGTTGGACTTCCATAACTCGAACTGCTATAACTCGAAGTTCTCCATAACTCGAACTCTTGTATTGACAATTGAAGTCAATTTTCGTACAATTTTTTTAATAATAATTTTTTTTTTGTATTTGCCATTTGATTGCTATTTGTGCAACCGCTGTTTGACCAAGCACTTTACGATGCTATTTGCAATTTTTAAATTTTCCCCTTATTTTATTTCAATTACTTGTTAGCTGCGGAACAACTATAATCGAGTCAACCATAGCCAGTGGGCAAATATTGCCCGACTGGTAAATTTCATATTTGCTATGTTGTTGATTTTTTTGGTACTTTTCTCTCGGTAGAGTAGTTGATAGGGGGATGGTAGCATATTGTGTTGGTATAATAAAGTTTCCACGAATTTAGAGTAGTAACATTTGAAATAGTAAACGGGTCACATAGCAAAAAAAGTTGCCTCGAAATCGATGACTTCACTCAGGCTTAAGAAAGCACATGCGTTTGTATGTAGAATATAGCACACAATAAATGTCAGCATTGTTTGCCTTGCAATCGTGTGGTCAGCCTAGTGGTGTGATAAGAAAAGTGTCCTCGAAGCGTACACGCGGCTTAAATAATTGTATTGAACAAACATTGTGGTGGTGTGGTATTTTTAATCCAAGGCAACCAGACAGCCGACTGTGACGATGCATAAGTGATATCGAAATGCTTGGGAGTACATATACACACACACACACATCTGGCAATACATAGCAAATATATAGAGGATTATAAAAAAACATGCGAAGTGTGTAACACTTTTCGCACTCACTTCACTACTCCATTGGTACTCACTTTCAATGACAACACTCGCATTGATAGCTCAGCTGGGGTCACACCATCAAGGTCCCACAACAAAACTGTCAACGTTGGCTGATAGAAAACGAATAGTCTTAACACAATTAATGGAAAATATTGAAATATAAACAAAAAAAAAAGATCAAATGCTCACTATTTGACCTAGTCTCAATTAATTTCCCAAAGGTAGGGGCCTTTCTTTCTTTAATAAAGACTAGTAAATACTTTTATTGTTTTTATTATAGAAATAGATTCATACATAAGTGTTTATTTTTCCTACTATTCATATATTTCAAATCTCGAAATTTTGCACTCCTTCTGAGTCATTCCCCTTTAAGACCCAGGACTATACATGTATTGAGTTTATACAAAAGAATTTCCGTCAAGTACATGAGTATGAAGACGTTTAACTCTCACATTCCGTAAGTAAAAATACCACAAAACTGAGTATAAAACATTGCAGAAGGATATCAAATTGAACTTCAAGCTTCAAGGCAAAGAAAATTCTCCGAATACCAGCAAGTGCTTTGAGTATACGAAGTGGCTGGGAGTGCATTAAGGGCAAAATGGGTGTCAATGTCACTGAACTATCAACAATAATGCATGTAAATAGGAGGTGATGCAGTCGATAGAGATGTGTTGTGTTTTATGCATGTACTTTTATTCATATAAACTTTTCTTCTTGCTTATATTACGAAGAGAGTGGTCAAGTGGACGTGTTGTCATGTCACAGAAGCATTACGAATTTTAATTTGACATTAAATAAGTGAACATGAAGGATGCCACATGCCATATCGGTGTTCAACGATTTCTCTAATCTCACAGTATAACACTCAGCTGTGTAATAGGACAAAACTAATTACCTAAGCAAGTATTTTCATTTTTGGGGCTAACTGTGAAAAACGGAGAATGTTTTTTTTTTACTTATGACCACATGGTCCAATATGACCCAAGCCCAAGAAAAAAAAGTCGAATTTGCCGTACAGTGATTTTTTTATTTTAAAGATCGAATATGAATTTTATAACGCTTGACCGCATCATAAAAATGTCTTCTAAAGAATTATCCTCTAAAATTCTTAATCCCCAACATGATCACCTTACCAAAGCAACAACACAGATTAACCGACAAACTAATTAAAATCCACTTGCAACCCAAGTCACTAAAAGTCAATTTACTTCTCGCCACTTGTAGCTAACTAGCATCTAACGAGGCGAATCACTAGCTCAACAACTCACAGCTCTCTGTGTGATATTTTGCCATCTTGGCAGTGAAACCAATTTTTAGATGCAAAGCAAATTTGTCATGCAACAAGTAGAATCCTTGAAAGCTGTCATGCAAAGATTTCGAGAATAGCATGAGCAAATATCGTACAGTTTTTTCATATATACATACACATCTGTAAGAAAAATATATATTATAGAGATTCTCCATCGTAGACATTGAATAAATATTTGCCATATATTTGTAAGTAATACTATTCCTATAGGGGTGGGGTGTGTTATATATGTGTAAGTGGGTTGAAAGTGCAAACAGTGGGCTTGCAAGTGATTGTGTTCAGTAGCTTTTTAAGACACATATGCAGGAGAGTAAGTACGTTAACTTCTTGTTAAAAATAACCATATCTTCCACTGCAACATACTCAAAACGTAAATGATATTCAAGACTCTAGGTTCATAAAACAGTGCATATATATAAGATATTTGTATATGCATACTCACATTCTGGCATTTAAGTTGTAAACACCTGTCAGTTATGGCAAAATGAGCGTGCTTTTATGTACGCCCGTTTTCACTTTGGGTCCCCACACACGTGTGCTATACATACAACACACATTTAGGCCACAGGCAACGTTACATGTATATGTAGATCCCTGAACGTGTTGCTTGTTTTCAGTCACTTGCTATTCTATGTTTTTGATGAACTCATTTGAAAGATAACTGACTTGTTTAATAACAACTGCTGAGGAGTAGTAACAGCAACAGCATGGTTAGTAAAAACATAAACTTGTTGAGCTTTTAAGTGGCTAAATTGAATCCATTTGGGTGAAAATTTATCGCACACATACAGTTGAGATTCTAGTCAAGTTGAAAATGGGAATAACAAAATAAAAATGGGCTAAATCAGAGTTGCCTTTAGCAGGCGATAAATGAAATTATTTGTGTGAAGATAAGATTAAAGAAAATAATTTTAGTACATGCAAAATTTAATTGATTGATTTTATGCAATATGGTTTAATGAAATATGAGATAAGAGAAAAATAAAAACATTTAGCTTTAACCTTCGAAAAGATAATTGCATTTTCACGCCAAATTAATTGATCAATTAAAATTTTAATTGAGAAACTAGTTTGTGCCCTTCATACTGCCGTCTACTCGATAACCGATCAGCTGTTATATATTTTTGTTTTTGCTTTTCTTAAGAAGTTGGTAATTTTCATTAGCTGATTGCTATAATTTAACACCGACAACTGCCGTCGTGTACCGTGAACAACCACTCGTCGACAAAGAATGTATATATAATTACAAATACGGTCTTTGTCGCAGAGTTGCATTTCATTTTCAAGTCGTTTAGAGTTCAATCAAAAACCAGGGTGGATTTTTTTGTATGGTTAATCGATCTTAATCAATTGATCATTGTGTTAATTGCTCATTTAGCTCCTGTTTGAAAAGGAGGCAACAATTCATTATAGAAAAAAAAGTGAAATAAATCAAAAGCGGATCAACACAAGTAAGCCTAGACGAACATAAATTAAGGTTTTTTTAGTCAAAAGTCAATATTTATATGGTAATATTTTTTTGTTGAAAAAATATTGACAGAGTAAGGAAAAACTAAAAAAATGGGTAGTTTAGGGAGTTATCCTTTATTTTATAAGTAATACTTGTCTTTCTTCATTCCAGGAATTAAAACAAATTCTCAGCTATGTTGAAGGCTTAAACTTTGTAGAATCCCCATCAGAT
Organism: Zeugodacus cucurbitae; assembly: GCF_028554725.1. NCBI lineage: Eukaryota > Metazoa > Arthropoda > Insecta > Diptera > Tephritidae > Zeugodacus > Zeugodacus cucurbitae. Next base: position 46,340,380 of record NC_071670.1, read on the forward strand.
GAATTATTTAGTAACGTCAGCTAATACGAATTTCAAAATTTATGTGCAAATATGTAATATTAAAACCTCAGACCCAGTCACTCTGTCAATCGCACCTTTCATATCCCCTTATTTGATATTCACCATCAAAAAGGTTTTTGATTACTTTTTCTGCTATTAAAACGTTTTCGTGATAACTTATTGCAATCTCTGCGCACTTCAGAGTTTTGACATAAAACTACAAACTTTCGGTTCAACGATTTTACTTTCGGCGAAATTGCATTAACTTGATATAATACAACACAAATTCATATACCATATATAGGTTATACGTATGTATATAATAAATTTGTTTGCATATTTTTGAACAAATGCAAACAAGTCTTATTTCACTAACCTTAGCTGAGGGCGTAATAAAATCAGTTTCAGGTTTGTCAAAGCGAGTAAACAGAAATATTCGCTTGATAGGAGCATAAAATAACTATATACTCTTCTGTACATAATGAATTAATAGTTTGATTTGAATTTAAGAATAGCAAAGTAAACTTCAGTTGATGTTGCTTTCCGCTCCAATGATATTCAAAGCGCATAAAAATAATAAGAGTCAAATATAAAGAGGAGTCATTTAAAATTTGCAAGTTTAATTAAGGAGTAAAGGAGTAAATGGATAAACTTTCATCTATAGCTAACCGACTAAATATCAGTCCTTTTCAACTTGAAAGGAGACGGTTTACTGACTTTAATAAAAGTGTGTGATAGACAAAGCGAGTTAATTTTTTTTTGCGGTTTACATACTCGTGTGACACCCTTGTGCCTACCATGTGCGGTTAAAATGTCTAATCTGACTTAGTTCTGTTTTCTCTGCACTTAATGTCAAATGTAGCAAGCAATAATGGAAAATGGTGAAAGCGTGTTGTCCACCACCCACATGACTATCATTTCGTTGCTGACTTTTCATGTACTACTAAGTCTTTAGTATGTGCTCTTCTAGCTTCAACATTTATACCTTGTTGTTATGTATGTATGTATATTATTAACCGTTATCTCAACAACGAACATTAATCACAGGCCAGCATGTCGTAATTAGTGTCACGCAGTGAGTGTTGGTTGTCGACAGTGCTGACATTTTTATGGCTGCATATCAGAACCAGAATGAATTGAATGAAGTTTTGGCAAAGCAGAAATCGGAAATTAAAATAAAAAAAACTTAAGTGTGGTCTAAATACCTTTTTTTCTGTTTAAGAAAAACATTTCCAAAAAAAATTGAAATAAGGGAATTATGTCTATCTATTGAACGCCAATTAAATTAGGGGCATTATTGGGATTTACAATTTCAAATTAGAAGTTGAAAATTGTTCACATTAGGAAAAAAAATATTTGGGTGTAGGGAATACAAAAAGGCTTGGTGGAATCTCTCCGTTTTGAGTTTGAATTCATAATTGGAGAATTTACACTTAAGCAAAGTGAGACTATTGAGCTTTTCAACAGCTAGAAGAAGTACATCAATTTCAATATCGATCCATTACAGCAATCGAAATAACACTACGCAAATTTTCGATAGGCCAACAAATCAACAAAAAATTTTCTGCTAAGATTTACTAAACGAAGAGGTACCGTTGTAATCACTGCAAGGCCACTAATATGCTTGTTTTACTGTGTTCATGCATTAGATGGGAGTTTCACCTTTCCAAACTAAATAATTTCTAAGCTTCCGTGTCTACTCGTACGTATTTGCATCCTTGCAACAGCTTTCTCTTCTTCGTTTAAGCCGATTTTTGGCCAAGAGTTGCAAAATTGTTTGCAGGCTACAAATTCTAGTATTGTGTAACTTACAATACTTGGAACTTGGAGTTGGCTGTATTTCAGTACGTATGTCTATATATATGTATATATGCTCACGTAAGTGCAAGTAAACAAGATTTACGTACATACATACTTACAGTGGTGGCCATATCATATGCAACTAAAACACGATTTTAGAAAAAGTATGTATATCTTACCATTAAACTGTTGAGACTGTTGATTGACACCAATACATGACCCTAAAAGCTTCCCTATGAGGTTGTCGTTCTGTATAAAGACCGATGGATTTGTTAAAGATCAAAGCCAAGTGTTTGAAATTCGTTAAAAAGCATCTAAATTGGCTAATCAGTAAATGAAACACGATTATATTCCGCGATGAGTAAAAATTCAACTTAATAGGCAGTGATGGAATGTTTTATGTGCGATGTCCTTTCCATAAGAGATATGATCCCGACAGTTAAGCATGGTGGAGGCCATGCAATGGTGTGGGACTGATTTTCTGCTAACGGAGTTAGACTATTATATACAATTTATGAAATTATGTGTCAGTCCGAGTACAAATGAATTTAAAAAAGTTTAATTTTACCTTTTTCTGAATAGCAAATGCTATTGTGTTGGGTGTACGAACCGTAAAACGACCCAAATGACACATTCAAATCTTGTGTTTAAGCAAATATTATCAATATTTTGGTATAGCCCTAGATCTAAAACCTTTTGAGAACTTGTAAAAGCTGATTAAAAGGCGCATAGATAGGACTAACATTGAAAATAACGATAACTTTTAAGTAGACTTCAAGGAGCCTGAAAATCGATTCTAATGAAAATCTTTGATAACTTAATTGCCTAAATGCCAAGAAGATGTCGTGAAGTGATAAAAAACAATGGATTTGCAAAAAAATATTAGTAAAACTTATTTTTCACTATTGCTTCCAAAAAGTTGCATATGTTTTGTCCACGTAATTTAAGAGGTGAAATCAAAATGGTATTCGTATTTTTTCTTTTTAAGAATGCAAATCTTTTGGTTTATAAGCGCTAAATAATAGTAATAATACCAAATTAAAATCATTTCATTACCAATCAACAGTCTCCCAAGTTTAATGGTAAGATATACATACTTTTTCTAAAATCGTGTTTTAGTTGCATATGATATGACCACCACTGTATATTAATTGGTGAGTTAACCCACTATACGCGTATCAAATAAACAAATTTACTAAAGATGAACGTAATTTTACCTTTTCATACCAATGTATTATACACTATATAACCAGACTCGTTTCGCTGTCTTGTCATACAAAAAATATACCGAAAAGCTCCACAAAGTGATGAATATATTTGTATGCTCAATTTAAACACTGTTGTTCATACGTACTTAGTATATATGTTTACAAAAGAAACAGTGCACTTTAAAACCTTTATCTTACCCAACCCAATTAAGAGCACACAATATTTAAACTGTTGTTGATTTATGGCAAAAGCGTTGCACAGTGCAATAGGCTGTATGGCATTTGTAAATATTTATTTAACCAGTAGTTTACAACATTTTTCCTGTGAAAATATGAAATTCATGCATGTATGCATATGTTTTGTTAGCGCTGGCAGCCATGAGAATATATGTAATCTACCAGTATGCGAGCTACAGAGAAACAAGTTTTTTTATTATCACAAATGAAATGTGGTTTGTTTGGTTCATCTGCTTTGAGTCGGTAAAGCTATTTTCACGGCTTCTTTGTGGATAAAATTCAGTTTTCCAATAAATTGTGTTATGAAATATTGATTCAATTTTGCTCCACTTATGTGAAAGCGAAAACAAATGAATAAATAAAAGCAAATAAAAAAGTTGCATGGATGCAAACAAACATGCGCTAAATTGGATATGACCAAATATAAAAGCAAATGCTAAATAGATTTTTTTACTGAAGAGTGATAATTTAGACGGTGCAGTTAAGATTCTAAGTACATATGTTATTGACATGGAAATATATATATTTTTTATATACAATTAAACTCAAATTCACTGGCGATTAATAAAATAGTATTACCTTAATAATCAACACTAAATAGCTACATTTTCTACACCATCTTTTCATGCCTAAAGCGATTAGATATTACAACATCTGTCGGCTCTGCAAAGAAACGACTAATTCTGTCTACAAGCTCCTTATTATTTGTATTTGTCCATATAGTTAAAGGGGAAATTCCTCAAGTGAACTTAATACTTCCAGGAAAAATTAAAAAGCCATATTGGCGCATCCTAATTATCGATAAAATAATTTTGTAAATTTAAATGACTGCGCACAGGAAAACAGCCTTTGATATGTAGCTACTACACATAGAGGTTGCGTATACGCAGCGGTGTATACAGTTCACTGATAATGCACGAGCAAAATATCTTATCTGCAGGATATTGTAATACATGCATGTATATTTTTACTTACGTATGAACGCTTATTTGTAAAATCTAATGAGCGCACACATATTGCAAAAGGAAATTAGCAACAGGCGTCGATATGCGTCGTCGTTTCCTCATTTCTTGCCTGTCTGTAATTACTTTCTTCGCTTTTGCGAGCATACACGTGTCGCTGTACGAGGGGAATTGTTAATATGAATTGGCGACGCTACCGGTTTGAGTTTATTGGTTTTTATGGCGGACATATGAATACCGCTAATTGCATCCGTACGATAAGGAAAAATAAAAACTTCAAGTCCATCTCATTTGCTGTCGGATGAAACTTAATTAGTGCGTTCGAAAATAAGTGTTGCTCCGGACGAAGAATAAAGTTTAATGAAGGCTAAATAGAATTTATATAACGAAATGTAATCTTCCTAACTTCTACTTTTAAATGGGTTACCTACCTACATATATATGTATTTAAAATATAAAAATACACAAATTTTAATGAATAGTGAATTTTGAATTCAAATAAAATCAAAATAATCAAATACAATGGAGACTATCTAAATAAATTCATGTTCATATAAATTTCATTAACTTAACTGCCTACAAATACGAGTACATCAGTGAGTTAATAATCCATCTAATTACTGAAATGGGTATCCGAAAGGAAACGCAAGTGCACACAAGCGCAAAAGATTGTTAAGATATATTCACAGAAATATTTCGCCAACTCCTTTGAGATGAAATATGTCTCACAAAAAGTGTATCTAGAATTTCATTAACTGATTTGTAAGTAGAGACAGGACCTTTTCACTGAGCTGTTAAATATGTACTTATATAATTAACATTGAAATTCCATAGAATTCACACTAATACCTTAATGCCTTACCGAATGATATGCTTGTATAGCAAGTATATTTAAGCAGCTGTTTTTTCATTGCACAAGGAAAAGTCCTTCAACTATATACATATGTATGTAAAAGTGAACTTATTTACAAACACCTCATATGTGTATTTTGTCATGCAAAGCTAATTTATATTTCACTTTAGGATTAGTTGAATTTCGCAAACTTTGGAAGAGTTGATAATGAGCTTTAGTACAAAATGGTTTAATTTTACAGTTAAGTAGCCACTTTTCTGTAGAAATAGAAAAGAATAACACCTTTGTAACTGAAAGTGAAATATGAACTGACGGTGTTAAAAAAAGAAAGCAAAGCAACACATAAATTACATGTTATCGATGAAAACAGGTCATGATAAAGCAAAGGTCTTAATGAAAAAAATATGTGTGTATTTAAGCATATAAAATTCCATTTTTTATTAACATACAGTGGATCACAAAAGTCTTTTTTTTTTTACAAAATCTAACGTCTAACTTTTAAATGTAGCTAAGGAATTCAGAATCAGAATGGTATATTTGGGTACCCAATGCTTCTTTGCCGGTTTCCAAGACTACTTTTCACATATTTCCTTTAATATATCGTTTTGATCACAAAATTTACTTTTAAAAGCATTTACCAAAACAAATGTAACAAAGTGTCAGCCAGTGAATTATTGGCGTGGCAATAAAATGAGTTTAATGGCACACGTGCCGCCTAACCTAAACAACTTTTTTGTATGTACATATAAACAAATTTATAAGTGTTTTATCGTTTGCTTGTTTACCTTACACAAAGCCAGTATACCAGGAATAAAGCATGTATATATATAAAGATTCTAAGAATTCTAAATTTGAGTAGGAGAAATGTTTGCTATTTTTCTTCAGCTCTCTAATAAATTAGTTGTGTTTGTTATTCCAATGTTGACTTTTGATGTATGCGCTGCTGATAGCTTCTAATGAGCCACTTTAATCCTGCGCACACACATATCCACTAATATTTTGGAGACTATATTCATTTAACAAAGAAAATATTAGGAAATAAACATGTTGGCTAACAAAGCGCATAACATAAGCAAGTAATTAAACCGTCTACTGGGAAAGTTAAGCTAGACCATTCTCATATTAGTTGCAATCGCAGAACTGATACTACATATAAAACGCTAAAACACGGTGATTCACTCTAGAAAGTCTTTAAGAGAACCCGCAGAAGTACTAGAGTTTTTTGTATTGTTTTATAAAATCGGAAATCGAAATCACGTTCGATATCCGTAAGAAGTTCATCAATCCTCGCTGGTTTGTTGGCATAGGCTATAAACTTGACGTAACTCCACAAGTAAGAGTCTAACGACGGCAAATCGCACGACCGAAGCGGCCTATAGACTGTGCCATTTAGTGAGATAACACGTCCACAAACTTGGTTTTCAATTAATCGATTGTGACATTCGCTGTGTGACTTGTGGCGCCTTCCTGTTGGAACCACATATGTCTAAGTCCATATCATCCAATTCGGTAGCGGTAGAGATTCCCATTCACAGTAATGTGCCTGTCTTTATCATCACGGAAGAAGTCCGGCCCAATGACGGCGGGCCCGCACCACCGAATTTCGGTATTAAGTTTTACTTACTGAAGAGAAATGTCAAAAGAGCGGGAATATATATGCGTCGTTTGCTGCCCCTATCGGTCTACTTTGTAGCGTCCCTTTTGAAAAACCCTTTATATGGACTAATCCTTGGAATAAAAGCATTCAAACTGTAATGTAATGTAAAGTATTATACTATTATTACGAATTACTTAATTTTTACATATCTGTTAAGAAAAAGGAATATTTCCTCACCCACAATACCACAATCAGAATGAATAAATTTTCTACTAATCTTTTAAATAATTTTTTGCTAACACAAACAACGAAATAATTTAAAATTGTACTGTCATCTAGCCTAAGCATGTCGTCTGCTACTTGGCATGACCGCCATACCTGGCGTATGAGTAACAATTTATTATAATTGCATTTAAATGTCAGTCAATACACTAAAAATCCAACGAATGCTGACAGTCAGCAGACACGAGGGCAGCTGAGTAAAAAAGTAAAAAACCAGCGCAAAGTATATTAAAAACCATTTCGTCAAAGCTATCAAGCAATATTTGGAAGTCATGGACGATAAATTTCGCCTTTAGCACAGTGTGTGTGTACGAAATATCATTTCAATAACTCTATAAAAGACACATCACACACAAGTGCGCTATTCCAATTTTCCACTCAACTCACTATTAAATTTAAATTAGCCGCATAATTGAAACCAAAATATAATATATTCAAACACATACGTATGTCTGTTGGTTGCTTTGTGTATTGATTCTTCATTCTAACCAAAATAACTCACTTAATTGGTACACAATCAATTTCTCTTATAAATTGGCCAAACCACAAACTTTCTTCTCTCGACTGAGTGAAAGCGACGCAAAAGGTCAAAAATGGATTTCTAACGAACCACACATACACACACAATTTCACATTTATCGTATTACATGTACAGAAGCACATCCACGCTCTATGAAACTTGTTTGTCAATACATACACCAACAAAGCTTGTAATTGGAGCTGCTAGTCAGCAGACTGGCAAACCGAACAAAATCTTCTGAAGCATGCGGCTGTTGACGAGAACTTTATGAAATTCCAAGCACTGAAACCAGAGTTAAAACTTTTCAATAAACATGTATAAATGCTGTGCTGTGCTGTGTGATGTGATGAAACTTAACCTCACAAATATAACCGCAACAGTAGTGGAAATGGTGGAAAATTTAAGGACAAAGGAAAATAGAAGGCAATATATTAAAAGTAGATATATATATATATCTATATCTGTTTACACCCAACAGAGTAGCAAATACTCACGGTTAACTTTGCCACAGCAGCAGCAGCAGAATAGTAGTCAAACAAATGAGTACGTATCGCAAGTTAGTACGCGCTTTTATGTCTTAAGTTACGCGCACAGCGGCTGACCTCCAGCAGGCTATGATATATCCTCCCCAGACAACATAAATGACCTATGATATAAACGCATCGTAACAACAAAAGTTTAAAAAGCTCATAATTGAATAAAGGCGAAATTGAGTTTAAGCTAAACGGCCAAAGGGACCACAAGACGAATGAGAAAGTGAAATGTCAGCGGTTGGTGGGAGCCAAAGAATGCGCGCCAGTCGGAATGAGATGGCAATAAAGATTAGTAGCTATGCAGTCGATTAATAAACAAAACAATTTAGCTTACACCCCTGCAGATAGCTTAGCTGAGTTGGGAGAAATAACTTTGATTTGTGACTATGTATGCACTGCGAGAAATAATAATCCAGAACCGCACTCATCCAGCGATCATTTCATTCTGCTCCGAGTCCAACGAACTTATTACATGATGTTGGTAATAGAAGGTCTTGGCTTGACTTTTCGTTAAATATGAACCATGTTCCAAGAAATGGTAAGAAATTAAACCCATATTTGTGACGGGAATTATATATACAATATTTCAGATATCTAAGTCTCGACAAAATCGTATACATTTGGAAAGGAAAAATTCACTTATATTTATTTATATTATTCTTATTTTCTCACATAGCGAAAATTTGCTTCACTATAGTCTAAACCATATACCAAGATAGAAGAACAACAACAATATGTTTTTCAAACAAAAATGAAAAATAAATCAGACGCAGTTGCGAGCATTCAAATGCCAAGGGTAATCATAAATCCGCTTTCCGTGACTTATTCTAGCATAAAAAAGGAATAAAATATAATCCAGGTAAATATTGAAATCTCACATAAATCCTAACGTCGTGACGTCTAGCCGACCTCAAGAAGGGTAAAAGAAAGAATATTGAAATGTAAATAATAAATAAGATTAGACAAAGGAAAGATGAATGTTTAAGGAAAAACAATGAAATGTTTAGATTTGTAAGAAATAAAAAGTGAACGAGTTGTACATTAGCTATTTATAATAATTATTTAATGTTTTTTTCTAAAAGAAAGTTTTTGCAAATTATTCTTTCTTATTTTACTATTATTCTCCATATGTTAACGGTAGTTCCAAAAACTATTCCACAATCCCGTGGAATTGTATTATATACGTAGTTTTGCGCTGTTGAAGCTCTAAAGAAGCTATGGGATGGTTGATAATACAATATTTAAAGCATGTGAACAAATAAACCAAAAGAGAGCTCATAAGCGATCAGATACAGCCGGTGGCGTATGAGTAATCTTAGTGTAAGTACACTGGAACATAACATATGCACAAATTTCTAAGAAGACGCATGGCACTTGTTATAAGCATATATGCATTAAAGACAATACGGTAGCATAACACCAGCAGATTGCTATGGTGTTTAATTCATTGCGAAACCATAAATAAAATAAGCAGTGAAGAATCAAAATAAAAATGTGTTTGTTGATGACTTCAACTTAAACTCATCCTAGATTTGCCATTTATGGTATATGCAAACATACATATGTAATTCATATACATTTATAATATATGTCTATGATATGGGAAAAACATTTTGTATAACTAAGTATGTTAAACATTTTGTCGAGAGATAACTAAACAGCATGTGGTCATACAAATTATTACAGTTCTTCATAGTTAATATCTAAAGTCTATGGAAGCATGTGGAATTTTCATTTTAATCTATATAAATAGTGAAAATCTTTTGTGCACATTTCAATTTTATTTTGATTATTTGTCTCATGTGCTAAATCAATATTGAACATGTAATAAAATCATATTACAAACGAATTCAAACTCGAAGTCCCTCTAACTCGAAGTTTTATGTTGATTATGGTGATTCGAGTTAGGGAAGTTCAACTGTATATTATTTTTTTTCCAAAATCTACCCAGAAGTATTATATTTAAATCTCCAACCGTAACTTTTAAACAAGTCATGTCAAACTAGGGAACTACTTAACCGATGACCAATCAATTATTCAAGTAATCCAACACAACCACTGATATTTTAATTATTGTGGCATTTATTGATGAACGAAAGTAAAAAATATGCAAAACAAGTTGTTTGGAAAGCCGAAATAAAGTTAACAACCTAATGTTAAGAAACTGCAACCGAAAATAAAATGCGGAAGAAAGTTTGCTAAGTAAAGCCAAATTTATTTCTAATCGTTTCTATCCCTATCTTTTTATACAGCAAACTTCTTTGAATTCAAGGTCCATTTTTGGAGTCTAATTAATATTAATTTCCTCCAGTTCTTCTAGAGTATACGTGCGAACATACGGACATACAAAATATGCGGTATGGATGAATGAATTAATTTGGAAATATATATGAATATACGATAATGAGATTATGTATGGATAATATTACACAGAACAGCAGTTATTACCATTTCATATTACAGAAGTGCAAATAATTATATTTTTCCCCTCATCTGTCGTCAATCACTTGCAATTTCGTATTTATGTTCATAACTTTATTGCACGCATAAATTTACACACAAGCCGGTAGCTTTCAGTAATTATGGAAATTACAGCTGTCAAATTATGATTTGATTTGATATGATATAACATTGATGTCATTGCTTCTTCTTGAATGCACATTCATATGCAAATTTATATCGAATACCATGCTATGAAACTATCTGTCAGGCAACCAATCGATAAATTACATTAATTTGTGCATCATAATACGAAGAATTTCAAGTTGGTTTTTAAAAGGACTTGAATTTTTTATATATTTATAAGAAGTTCTGATGTTGAAATAGAAAAGTTAAGCCAGAACCTCAACCTAAACATCGAAACACAAGGTTTTGAAAATATCTAGGAAGAGTTTAATGTTGAGAAATCTCTTGAGCATAACTACTCAATGGGTCCCTACAGCGACCACTAACTTAATTGAACAATTAAAATTTTGATTGAGAAACCAGTTTTTGCCCGTCACAATGTCGGCTACTCGATAACCGATCACCTATTATAAATTTTCATTTATGATTTGTATAAGAAGTTGGTAAGTTTCATCAGCTGATTGCTATATTTTAACATCTACCGTCGTGTAGCGTGAACAAGAACTCACAGACAAAGAACGTATACATAATTACAAATACAGTCTTTGTCGCAGAGTAGTATTTCATTTTCAAGTCGATTAAAACTCAATTGAAAATTATCTAATAAATTGCTGACTCAATTGCTGTTAGGACTATTAAAGTTTTATTACTATTACCAATGCAACTATTGCCACCTATTGCTATCATCGACAATGGCTTATAAGGGTAATTCAGTGACAGCATTAAGTGTGAAATAAGTGCGACTCACTTTCACGCTGCAACAAATCTTTCATAGAATTCGCACAAAGCATTTCTCACCAGCTCTATCCTTACTCCTCCTACTCGCACATGTCCATTGCCTCATTTGCACCAACTCTTGAAATACTTTTCATTCTTTTAAATTTCATTTCATTACCAACAATGACATTCATAAACACTTTGGCTGTGTTGTGCAATTCAAAAGGCTGGCAGGCAGTCGGTCGAAGGAGCCATTTATGCAACGTAAAGCAGAAAAAAGTGCTTCAAGTTATTTAACGCTTGCACACCACACCTGTTGCCTGTGGAGGTAAATTGAATGAAGCAACAGCGAAAGTTTAAAACCTAAGTGCACTGAGAAATTCTGTGACATAGCAACTGTCACATGACGGCATAGCTAAAGGATGCTCTGTTGCAAACAATGTTTCACTGCATTATGTATAAATACATACACATATGTATATAATTTAAGTAAGCAATTACGTGCTGGTTTTAAGTACACAAGATTCAATGATTAATAAAAAACTTTTAAGCCATAGTTGGAGGGTCCTGGCAGTGAAACCTCGACCTAGTCAGAATAAGGTTAATTTTTATAAATTTTTCATATTAAAATTGAGAAAAGACAAAAAAATTTAGTGAGAAAAGCATCAGACTTATACAAACTTGGACACTATTTGCCCAGAGAAAACCATTTTAAAAAACAAGTCTGGAGTTACTAACTATAAAAAAACCGATCGTATAGGTTAATCATTTTCCAGAGACCTTCTACATATCAAACAATTAAAGTTCACTGGGTTGTTGTGTCTTAAAAAGCCTTTACTTTTTCTCTTTTTACGGTGTCAGTTATTGCAAAGCATCAAGTTGGCAGCAATGGCATTTCTTTCTGCACATTAAATATTCCATTTTCCGTTTGAATATTATACAAGAAATATCATTTTATTGTATGTGTGAAGTGGACCAACAATAGTTGCGAATAAAGAACTTTTTATTTCTTCTTTTGCTTCACTGAAACTTTGCAACACGACAACTTGACTTCCTTTAAAACTCTGTGTTACCCAATTTTGAAATTTAAATAAAATTTAAAATTTTAAGGTCGAAATAATTGTATTCAAAATTTTACAGAAATTGAAAGTTCATTTTGTGAAATTTCGCCTCTTCTTTAGAATATTTATCGCTGCCTCGTTCCAAAAGTACATATTATTTATAATTTTGTTACTGTAGGAAAAAGTGTTCTATAAAAGGTTCAATAAAAATATGGATTTGGTGCTACCCCACTCTTATTTACTAATCGTTAGCCACATTTTAATTGATATGAAAACAATGTTTTTTAAGAAACAGTCATATCAGAGAAATATTTGCATGCATTTCTTAACAGAAATGGAGAGAAATTATCTTCACTAAAGACTCCTCAACAACAACATAAATACATCTATAATACAGCTATTATATAAATAAATATGTGTATTTGCTTTCAGAGTGTAATAATTTTTCGGTTTCTTTTGCAGCAATTAAAAGTTTTTCCACTTGATAAAATACCAACCATAAAAGTTAAAATTGAATTTTCTTTACGAGACAGCCAAGTGCGATAAACTTTAATTTTCGTTATTCGATGAAAAATTGGAAAAAAAAAACTATAAACAGAGATTTATACACACATTGGTTTATATATAATGTATGTATTTATATTTATTGAGAAACTTGGTCAAATGAGCAAAAATAATTCACGTGATTTAGGGCTCATAAACATGCTTTGTTTGAAAGCCATATATATTTAATTTATTTGGAATTTTATCCAATAGTTACTAAAATTAAATTTCATTAAAAAATTAAAAATAAACACATATAACAATGGCATCAACTTGTAATTTATACCTTAAAAAGTTGCCCAGAATAAATTAAAAGCTTGTACCCTAACAGAGGTAGTTCACGTGGTCACCAAATTTTGATAAAAAAAATGTGAATATACATAAAATAATATATAATATGTCAAGGAGTTTTTTCATATTTAAATTATTGATAATCACAACTGACGACCCTTATCAATTTGACGTGCAGTCTAAAGAAGATATTCAAAGCATTTAAGGTCATACAACTATTTATAACATAATAAGTTTCAGTTAGCAGAACATCAAATTGAGTAGAAAATCTCTTTGAAAACCATAAAATCCTCAGTATTTTGCCAAACATTAAACACTGTAACAAATATAAATAAATATCATCATGCGTATATATAAGTAAGTATATTAAGTACATATATACTTATTCACACATTTACCTTCAACCAAATACTTTCACATTTCATAAGAGCACATTTCGCTTGTCTGCGCTGAAAAGCTCCTTTTATGAAAAAGGTACGATAAATGGATACATAAATAAAACTACAACAACTGCATATACTTTCAGTATGCTGAATTGTTCAAATCTTGAGTGATAACACACCTCTTTCATGCATAAACAAAGGTCTTTCATTTAGCTTTCACCAAAAGAAAAAATAATAATAAATGTGTGGATATTAGTGCGCACGTTGGCACAGACACAGCCATGTGCAGTTAATTTTGAGTTAGCATAAAAAAACAATCATAAGGTCATAATTTGTGGTCTACATAAATGCCCCTAAGTGCCATAACTTACATTTAATGGAAAACGTTTGAAAAAGGCGCCGTGCGTGCATTTTGTTTTTTTTTTTTTAGAAATATCTACCTATAATTGTAATTTTTTCGGTTAAATACTGATTTTTATATTTTCCCACAAGTTTTTATAAACTTATACAATCTGGGTCAAAGCGTAATTTTTGTGATGCGCATTTAATGCAAATAGATCGTTTCCGCTTCGAAATTTTAACTAACATCAGGAATAATGAGTAAAAAACATTATCGAGACCATGAAGCAAAAAATTGAGAATAACAAATTGTGATTTTCCATTAATACTTTAAATATATGTATCTCCTCAACCTCAATAAAACTACTGCATTTAATAAAATAATCAAAAAAGTTACTTACACAATGGAAACAAAAACGTCAGGAACTAAAAACATAAATACTACACAAGGTACTATTTAGAGGTATGGGTTTCAGTAGTCAATGGCAGAAGTAAATTAGCTCAAAGAAGTGCAAATTAACACAAGTTAACCACAAAGACAATTACAATTTTCTTTACTTTTATGAAGGTTTTCTATTTTCCATTTCTGGAAAATGGTGTGGTGGTATGCTACAAGTACAATAAAAAAGGAAACTGTTTTCTTCCGGCTTTCCACATTTTCCTAATAAATTAAACTCAAACTCAAGCGGTCAAATTTACAAAATATATGTATGTACATGAAATTGACTTTGTGGTACTGGTGGGTTGTTATTTGCCACAGTGCCAAATACCTAGAAGCGATATCGGTGCAAGTGCATTACATTACGTGGCGATCACTTTATTCACATTGTTAGTCCTTGGGCAGGACATTTTGATTCAGTGCCTCACGCTTATTGCATTACCGCAAGAGCCGAAGAACCACGACCTGAGCACACCAATAAACACGATGCAACACTAATGAAGAGGTAACGCTGAAAGCATGTATACATACCAGCTACTCAACAGCATATCAAATTCCAATAAGTCTGATGCAACAGGTGCAGTTCAAAGGCATATGAAACGCCTACATGGCCTTAATGTTCTAAATGAAAATAGTGAAGTATTTTACTTGCATACACACAGAGGCATGTGTGTATGCAAGTACGCAAAAATGTGGTTGCAAACTTACACAGAAATTTTGACTATGGTGCTTAAAATTCAATTTGCTAACAGTGCCCTAAGCAGCGAGGGAGGTGTTTAGAATATAAATAGATTCATAAACAAATCAACTCAGTGTATTGAGTGTCCATATATCGATACAAGTTCGTCTGAAACCAGACGTAAAGAAAATAGGAACACTTCGTAAAAATGTTGCCATATTAAAAATTAATAATATCCAAGTTCTTTAAATGAAGGAGATGAACGAAAAAAATATGTCCAAAAATTATTTTACTGAAAATATAAAAAAATACTGAAAGAAAATATAAAAAACAGCACTGCAAGGATTAGCAATAGGCATAGCATAGGCAAGGATAGCCTTTAGCTGCAAAATTTGCACGTCAACAGCTGTAGCAATTCAACTCAACTGAATCGTAGTAATTATTCTTAAGTCATTCGTACTATTAGTGAAGAGAGATATTCGTAATACATTCTACTGGTTATATTTATATACAAGGAAACGTAAATTGCATAAAAAATCCCAATCTATTATTAAAATCGTTTGTCATATTTAAATTTTTCGTATTTTTTCGACGGTTAAAGATATTGGAACATCGCTTGGTAAAGTGTATCGAAACGTCGGAAAATTTGCGTTTTTATGTTGTTGAATAAGTACTTATGGGGTCGGCCTTTTACTAAGCTGTAAATATTCCTTAGAATTAACATTTACATTTAGTGCTATTCACCTATTCTTTCTTCCTAGACTGAATGACCGCATGCTGAGAAATGTGGTGTTGGATTCGACTTATGAAAAAATGTAAGGCGTGGCAGAAAGTACACTACTAAGACTGATATAATTCAACACGAAGATAAAAAGGACATAAAGATGTGATTTGAGATAATATGGATAGTCTCTCAGTCAAATGCGTGTGTTCGTGTATTTGTAGTGGAATTAATCGACAATCCATAAACATTTCGCATCGACGCCTAATTACCATTGCCTTAATTCGGCTACTCGCCACATATTTAAATAATGGCATAAAACAAAAAATTAGACGATAACTGCGCGCATGCAGGCATCGCTATCAACTTGCTTCTGGTACTAAAAATAAAACGAGCAGAAAATGAAATGGCAACCCAAACCAAAACCCAATCAAAACAACTGCATAGCGCCCACTGGCGCAAACATTGACAACTTGTTGAAGACGGCAGTCAAGCAATGAATTTCAAATAAAATAGAAAAAAGTAAATGTGGAGCATTGCGATAAAGTGGAATTGGCGCCATTCGAATGAAGCGGGTGTGCTATTGAATTGATGTTGCTGCTTATGATGGCGATTTTACTACAGTGGAACTTCCATAACTCGAAGGCCTCCATAAATTGAAATTTGTATTGGCAATAGCGTTTAGAAATCAAAATTCATACAAATTTCCTTCCACAACTCAAACTTCCTTAACTCGAAGTTCTCCATAACTCGAACTCCTGAATAGCAAAATTCAAATTTCATATAAAACTCCTTCAATAAATCGAACTATTCGACCAGGTCATTATACAAAATTTAAAATTTTACTATCAAGGAACAATTTTAAAGGAGTCCCTATATCCACATGAAGGCGAACAAAAAATATGATATGATATTTGATAAATCGTGTAACAAAGGCACGAGATACAGACGTCAAGAGCCAAACAATAGCAGAGTGCAACAAACAATATTACAGAAGACATGTTTCAACGTATTTAAATAAAACGTTATGCGAAGAAAATAATTAAAACTGTGGGTAAATCTATATTTTATAGCTTTTTGAAAAATTTATGTTTTAATTAAAATTTCTATAATTCGTAGTATCTTTAAATAGAAGGTTTTTTGTGGATTATGGTGTTTCGAGTTAGAGAAGTTCCACTGTATATACTAACACTACAAAAATACGTTAAAATATTACCCATACGCCCCAACGAACATATACTATTGTAGTAGGTACATACAAATGTTCGTTAATAAGTGTATACTTGTGCACCCTCACTATATAAAAATATCACATATAGCTCTACGTTAAAGCAGAATAATCAACAACAAACCGTTGAAGCAACAAGTTTATTTTCCAACTTGCTTTTCATTCATGATTTCAGCAAATATTTCATGCAACGCTTCAGCTCGGAATCACTTACATAGATACATATCACATCTTCGTGTTCGGGCATTTATTTTCACACGTAAAATATTATTTACCAAATTTTCGTTTTTCAACTCTCGTATTCTTCTTTTATTTACATCGATTTCCTTGGTTTCTTTCAACCATCTGTTGCCTGTCAGCTTTTCGTGTGGCTTTAGCGTTTACTATTTACAAGAAATCCAACAGAAGGTTATGCATTAATGATTTGCGCATATAATAATATATTCGTGGTTTTATATATCCTGCTTTCTCTCCTGACAAAACTAAACTGGTTAATTCCTCACAAAGTGTCTAAATATTCGCACAATAAATCGCCAATACCACAGTTAAGAACCTAGCTTATTTTTCTTTTCAACCAACTGTACAATAGTTGTTACTTTTTTTGTTACTTTTATATATTTTTATTTTAGATGATTTAATCTTTTTATGAAAGAAAGCATACTTCTATTATTATGCAACTAATGTAGCTGTATTTCAGCATCAACTGCTTATGCTGCCTTATCTCCCTAATTTGATTGCGAAAATATTTCATATCCCCAACTACAATGGAAACTTTTGCAGTGACATTGTGTGTAAAGCAAGTGGTAACAATTCTTATATTAATATGAATAAAAATCGGGAATATTTGTGAATAATAATAAAGACCTTTGATTTCAAACACCTGAGATGTACACGTGTTGGTATGTATGAAGTGTATGTGCAATCGATAACTTGGCAACACAAGTAAAATACCAATCACACAAGCATGTGCGAATGTGTTTATGAAAGTTGTTTCTTCTGTTACTAGAAAAGTTTTATTGCTTCTTTTGCTCATTCCAATAACACTAACACTATACTTGTGCATTCTGGTATCGTTATTCGCATATTATAACAAGACAAATAGCCGTAGGTGTTGTGTTACAACAAATCTCTTAGCTATAATTTTCCCCTATACATGATTTCACAATATCTTTAGAATTTGTACATCACTGAATGTCGATTATTATTCACATATGCACAAATGTTCATATAGAATACAGATATATAGCAATATAAAAGTTATTATTATCGTAGATGGAATTTATATAAGAAGGAATAAAGGATATGTACATAGTATACCATGGTGGAGGTGAGCAATTAATGGGTGATATTTGGAGTGCTATTTTCTATTGCCAGCATAACTATTCTCTTATTGGAGAGGTTAAAAAGTGTGTGAATCTATATTTGATGAAAAGTCATGATATTTCAAACACGCTAATTATCATTGCATATATTACTATGGATTTCTAAAGTAGCTGGGCACTTGGTGATGTTGGATTTTGAGTTATAAATACTTTCAAAACGATAATTTTAAATAAACAATAAATATATTTATAAAATAATAGCGGAAAACTCTCACTCACCTTTAAATATTTACTTTTTAAGTACCTGAAAGGGGAAAAGCGGAAAATATTAGTAAAAATCTAGTGTAGAATATAAAAAGATTTCTAAATATAAAAAAAATATGATTAACTAATAATACCCATAAATTTTAATAATTATGGAATAATTAACAAGAACGTCGCACTTTTCTAAAATAAAAAAAAAAAATATTTGTGTGAATTAAATTTATTACAAGATCATAATCGTTTGTGAAGACTCTTCATTGACTTTATTACATTGACATTATTACACTTAATTTAATACCAACCAACTTATCGACTTTGACACTTAGAAACCCTACAAAATACTACGGAACATAGATGCTTGACCGCATTTACGTTTCCGAGTGTTTACTAGCAATCAACAACAAACAAATCTTTGGCTAATTCTTAAGTGTACTTAAGTAGTAATTATCGCAATAATAACAAGTTAAAAGGAGCTTATAAGTGAATGCAGTGTTCTCAATATTGTTTGCTACAAAACTTCGCAGCCGCAACTATAGATAAGTGTAAAGACCTGTAATTACAAAAACGAATGGTAATAAGCTTAATGTGTGCGAAATATTACTAAGAAGTAAAGTAAGTTAAATTATTTAAAAGAACAATTAATTTTAATTTGGTTTCTTTATGTATTCTTTGTGTTCTTACATTTACCCAGAAAACTGAAAGTTGACAGAATTTCAATCATCTTTATTAAATAAAAAATTATCTATTTATATTTTGTATTTTGAATTTGAACCAAACGGTGCAGCATCCCTTAAAATATGTACATATGTTCGTATGTCGAGATACATCAACCACAGATATCACTCGAGGCTCAGTTGGACATACACCCATTGGCATTCATAAATACATTAAAACGCCTGTTAGGAATTACCCACTTTCCTAAAAGGTTGCGCGTTAGTATGTACAAAGGATAAGCACGATTACATCATGTTTGAGTAACTTGGCACTTGCCAAACTGCACTTACTCGCTTGTGAGATAAAACCATTAGTTTTAGTCTAAACCAAATTGGCTCTCCTTTTTACTAGTATGTCAATTTTACGGATCACTTTTCAAAAGTAACCTTTTCGAAAACTCTAGAGCCAACTAACTCAATAAAAGCTGTCATTCGCTGTTAGTCCAGCGCCGTGCCACACGAAGGCGAAGGCTTTATAACAACGGCATTCAAAATTTGGGAAGTTCATATGAATAACCTGACAGTAAAACCTCCCACAAATATATTCATATCTGGCTAAGGCACATTACTACAAGAAAATATTTAAATGAGTAACATCCCTTTTACACAATATGTATGAATACGTATTGTATGTTTGTACAGAATGCAGTTTGGTATCTACATTCGTTTGTACTT
The DNA here is from genome assembly GCF_028554725.1 of Zeugodacus cucurbitae. Lineage (NCBI taxonomy): Eukaryota > Metazoa > Arthropoda > Insecta > Diptera > Tephritidae > Zeugodacus > Zeugodacus cucurbitae. The sequence continues at coordinate 46,360,372 of NC_071670.1, forward strand.
GACGACTGTGCTTTTGTGGCCTACAGTTCTTGATGCTGTCTTTCAACTACTTTGAAAAGTGTTCACTTGAGTCAATTCATACCCTGTGGCGTTGCGTATACCTTTTGTACGTTTATCAACTCCGATTCGCTTGTATAAATTTCCAGAGTCGTGCTTCACTATACGGGGATAACTCGTCCATGCATTCAACTTTAATATGCCATTCACTCTTATTGTCGCAATTCTGCTTCTTTATGCATCTTACGTTTTTATTTAGTTCAATCAATTCAATCCAAATCCGTTGAAATTCAACTTTTACCACCTTTTTGTCCTCTCTGAGGAGTTTCGTGCGCTTTACACTAAAAATATTGAGCCTAAAGTAGAATAATACCACTATTGAAAGTAAAACACTTCTTCTTCTTCTAACTGTATATCTTAGTTTGATCTTCAGCAATTCATAGAATTCCAGGTATGATCAAGATTATAATATAGCAATGTTGAAAATTATTCATTCCACTATTCTTACTATAGACGGGGATCCGAGCATTTAAACTTATGGCCAAGAAACATGTTCTATAAGCTAATATTTTTGTAACAATATAATAATTAATATATAGTCCTAAACACGCACATAATTTTTTCAATTGTCCTCTGCTTTTAATAAAAGAATACTAATATTAACGGTATATTTTAGTTCTTTACTTACTTGCTTGAATCTACACCAATTTATTAATTTCACATATTATTTTCGACATTTTAGTCTAATTTTCAAGCACTTGTAATCAAGCACTTTGGATGTTACGTCACTTAAAATCAGTTTGATATTTTCCACAACACAATTATCTACACTTTTCCTCTCATTTAATTATTCCAACTTATTTACATACACACATATTTAACACCCTTAAACATTTGTTCATGCTTTTGCAATTCTCTGTTTTTTTTTTTTACTTTACACCACTCGCAAAAGGTTTTTCGAATTTAATATCATTTCTCTCACTATACACCGAATTTTTATGATCGGCTCCACTTGTTTATATTGAATTTGCACGAACTACCTTTGCTGTTTACCAAATCATGTTGATACATGCATGCAAGACAAGGCAATGTTCATTTATGCATGCTGAGGTGAGCAAATGAAACGAATGCTTATGCAAAAGTGACGTGATTGCATGTTAACATTTTGCATGAATTTCTTTATAACACAATTATCATTATTTCATTTTCACTAGTTTATTTTCTCCCAATTTACTATTCACTTCTTTTCATTATGTTCACTTTTAATACGAATTTTCACATACTACACCGAATGCACGGATTTTTCGCTCGGCTCCACATGCTGTTTACCCCACATAAACACGATTGACCACAGCCTTTGTGGTAAATCAAAATAAGGTGTTGTTTGTTATTGCATGCAAAGGTGAGCAAATTACAACATTGACAAGATCAAACATGAACCCGCGCTTATGCACCAGTGAGGTAATTTTTTACATGCATTTATTTATAATACAATTATAATTATTGTGTTTTCACTAGTTTATGCTCTCAAAATTTACTATTTTATTTGTTGCACAACACCTCTTTTCATTATGTTCACTTCAATAAGAATTTTCTTTTACTGCGCCGAATGCACTGATTTTTCACTCGGCTCCACATATTGTTTACCTCACATTGACACAATTAACCACAGCTTTTGTTGTAAGCAAATCACGCAATTTCTTACTAAAAGAGGTGTTGTTTGTTTTTTGCATGGTGAGGTGAGTAAGTAATGAATATGAAGGTATGTGTAAATAATAATTTATGATCGTGCACACATTAGCACACATTTAATACGAAATTTGACAATTCTAATTTTATTTTTTATGTACGTGTATGTCTTATTTTTTCGAGAACAACTTATGTATGAATGAATTCTTTAAAAAAAATGCCTTCCAAATTAGTGATTGTTATTAAATTAAAATTAATAATTCGTTGGATTATTTTTATTATTATAATAAAATTGACACGAGACACGAATTTCTAATATTTGGACTGAAATATTTATGTATTATATTTAGCCAGCAAACGAATGATCTTTTATAAATGTTACTTGCTAAAGTTGAATACATTCGATTATACACATGTACATAGATATATTTATGTAATTCAAAGTTGTGCTTATAAACGAAAAGTAAATATTTGTTTGTTTTTAAAACAAGGTAAATAACATTTTCTAATTACAGATTTAAGGACACTACAACAATTGGACTATGAAATCGAACAACGCAAATGACAGAAAACAACAACAACTAATTATACAATTTTTTCTAAGTAGATGTAAAAAAAGTTAAATAAACAATTTTACTGAAATTTCGCCTACAAAGAGTCTGATACATCTACTCACCTACACAAACATAGCATTTACAACTATGGTAAAATTTGTATGTTTGCAAAGTTTTAGTTCCCAATTATTGGTATGTATGTATATGTACTACGTAGGTTGAAAAGGTTTTAACCTAAGAATTCAACAACAATCGATACCTCAATGTTTTGAAACTAGGCATTTATTTACATTTTTTTTAATATTTCTCCAGCGACCCACTTTTTGCGTATAAGAGGGAGGAACTAGTCGATACGTACTTTTCAGGCCAAATAGGCAATTTCAAGCTTTGTGAAGAATGTGCGATACGACACAATTAAGACATCAATAGGAATCCAACTACACATAATATAATACAATAGTAAGGAAAAGGTCAAGAACAATAAAGAGGGAACCGACTCATCAAATGGTCGATAAGCCAGTACTGTACTGTCCGCAAAAAAGTGATATGCTTAAGTGAATTACGTAATATTACAAATATTTGTTAGCAACGAAAGAGTAAGGACAAAATGAAAGCGTACATTTGTGTTCAGAGTAAACAACATTGTATTAGAATGAGGACGTTGATAGTTCCGATAGATAGTAAATAAGAAATAGTAAATAACAAGAGCTTTTATTGTGAGTCGCTTGTGCCCTTTATCTTCTGCAATGGGGTTTGCTGTCCCAAGTTATCATTGTTATAGCGAATCACATTCAAGTTTAATGCGTGCAACGTTCGAAGAGGCTAGCAATTTACTTTTCCTTCCTTATAATTTGTAGCCACTTACAGTCGACTCACATACATTTCAAGTTTCGCTAAATACCAGCCTTTTGAAATTCTACGTTGAAAGCGGTACACTAACTAAGGACAGAATAGTAATTGGCAAAATTACTTTGATACTTATTAACCTTTTTTGTATTTGTCTTTGTTTTTATGAAAAAAAACAAAAGCTTTTCATGCCTTCTAGAAAGAATTTACAATATAATTGAAAACGCACATAAGTCTACAAAGACCGGGCAGAGGAACAGATATAAGTGCGCGTAACCAAAAAATGTTTATCGGCTTAGACTTCGCCACTTTTCAAAATAGCTGTGGGAGTATTCAAATTTATTCTGTTTTGCGACAGCCAACGTGTACAGTCCTCAAATCTTGCATATAAACAAGCTATGCCATACAAATATGCCACGCCGTTGAATTTTAATTTTTTTCCTGAAGGTAAACAATTTTTCTAATACTGTGAGAAGTAATTTTCCCGCATCGCCACCTCAAAAGCTCAGAACGCATGCATGTCAGAATTTCCATCGGAGCACCAGTGGGGTGTAAGTTACATTGTGTTTTGGCAAATTATATATGTTAGTGAATAGTTATATATAGAATAGTGTTGACTTTTTTCATTTATTTTTGAACTGTTGCTTCCTTAGTCCACAGCCTTAATTGATCCTCCACAGCTCTACTTCTTCTAACTAACTGAAAAAAAGTCAGAATGGAGGTAACCGATTTCTCAATTCTCATAATCCCTTTAAATACATACGAATATATATCTTCTGAGGTCAATAAACTCACTTAATGTTAATCATAAATTTGTACTATCGCAACTTCCAAGTAATCGACAGTGTATAGAGTCATATGTATATTGCAAAATACCATTGATACTGAGATGTCTCTCTAGTCTTTTAGATCATCAGCGATTACACATCTCTGATATGTGCAAAAAGAGATTATATCAATAAATTCCACAAGTTCAGGTTTTAATACTTTAAGCTTTCGATAGTGGAATTACAAACATTATCATACACACATGCGGGTATATGTATGTACACATATTACTACACTACACTGTATATCCTTGGTTACTACAAACAAATATACTTTTCATTTTGTTACATAACCCTTGGAAAATTGGTTTCTTATGGGTTCTTTTCTTCTGAGTGATTTTGGAATTAATTTGAGTAAGTCTCCTACTGATTGCTTTGCGGGGAGTAAATAATTTACTATACATCTACGCAGGATTTCTTTGAAAACTGGTAAAGAGTTTTTGCTGAGATGTTCTTGTGTGTATGTACCATGAGAATGAGCTCATACATGTATGTACATATGTATGTCTACTAGTTCACATGCTTAGCCTTGCTTGCTTACTTGTACATGCTCTGAAATTTATCATTTCATTAACAGTACGGCCCCTTTACTCCTGCTCCTGAGCGAGGCTACGTTTTGTTTCTACAATAAATAAAATCGCTTTGTTGCAGCATTTGCTTGATAACAAGAAATAAATATGGTTTCAAAAGCAGCGTAGTATAATTATAATTTGCATTTATTATAGCTCGTGGTGATTCTGGATCATCTACTTCAAGCCTCTCAAGTGAATTATTAATAAATAGTCAATCAGCAATGTTCAAAAAAGGCGAAGCTATTCAAGTTTCGTGATTGGTTTTAAACTAGATGCACAATATTATCATTTAGCTTCCTGTTTTACCATTCGGTTTGGGCTCGCTTAGAAAGATATTAACGCATCCGTTTAAAAGCGTAGTAGTATTTTCAAAGTATACTAGTTTAAATTTCAGTAATTGTCTTTCAATTTTTTATTAGATCATATGGTCTCAATGAAAATAGGAGTAACAATTAAAAGGAATACATATTATTTTCTCTCGAATTTAGTATTTGACTATTAGTTTTAGTGAATTTCCACTGTTTAACCATTAGTCTCACCCTCTTGAGAGTAAATAGTAAATATACAATGTAATATGCTTTTGTATTTTGTTTAATCTAACACTTTAACAAACAAACACTCAAAATTGTTGAAATAAAAATATTTATGCATAATTCAAATGTGTGTCAGGGCATATGAGTAATATATATTATACTCGTCCAACAATGATATTTAATTAATATTCCTTTTTTTTTTAATTAAGGGCAGCATGTGTATATTACAATTTACAACTTCTATAGGAAATTGTCAACAATTGTAGTAGTAGAACGAATTCTTATACAAAACCATTGCAATAGGAATAATACACCATGTTGGCCTTCCCACAAACGCAGTCTCGTGTCACACCATTAATTGGCGTTTCTGTATGCCGCCAACGATGCTTGCAGCAAATGGTGGAATTTATTTGCTTTCGCATCAGCAATATCATACGTTTGATTTCCATACAATACCATACCATACCAGTCAATAATAGCAGTTTCGGGTTAAGTCACGTCTGTTCATTTAATTGCAATACTACTTCCAAATTTGTGTACGATATACATTTGCATGAACTTGTATGCACGCTCATTGAATGTCTGGAAGAAAAATTCTCTTTCATAAACTCTTTACTTTTCGCTGCTCACGTTTTTCTATTCCTCACTCCTCGTCTTTTGTGGCACTGTCTTATGTTTGTTATATACAAGTATTTAACAGCTTTAATCTTTTTACTACCATTACCATAAAGAATTCTTAAAAAAGTACATTATATGTCACCTTTAGATATATCTTATAAACACACATTGTTCCATCGCTTTACTTTTGCTTTTAATAGTGATTTTATTCTAATTTCTATGAGAATTTGATATCACTTGTGAGTCCGCCATAGTGACAGAGTTTAGTTAAAGACTAAAATAATACAATAATAATAGAAGCAGAAGCCTTAATTTACGCTGCGGGCAACTCATACTTTCCGACCGTTACATTTTTTATACACAAATATCCAACGAGCACAACAATTATGGTACCTTGTCCTCTGTAAAGCCGTACATTCAGTCAGTTTTCAAGATAAATGCAGTGGGTGCTTGGTTTCTGTTTGCTTCTTCATCCTTTGCCATTTGACTGCTTGCCTATCTGCCCACCAGCTTTCTCTCTGGCTGAAAGGACTGGGCAACATCAGCTGTCTTAATAATAAACTGTCGTTTTCTGGTCTGTTTATATGGTATATTTTCTCTAAGCAAAGTCACAGTGTCCTTCTCTGCCCACAACATGTTGCAAAATTTGATGAATTATAGCCATTGTTGACACAAAATTCTACATACATACGTACATATGACTACGTTTCTACGGCCGTCGTATTTTCCAAATTTCTCTGCTTCTCAACTCCCCCAAATAAGTGAAATTTTAATTGAGAAATGCAAAATTTAAATAAATTTATGCATTAAAATTTTAGTCTTTATAATAGGACACTTGTTTTTGGTTTCCTTCAAACTCTTCAAACAAACATTTTGCATTTTATTGCATGCTATAATTTATATTCTGATTAAAAATAATTAGCCAATAGGTAGCCATTTTGCATTCATGAACATATTTAGATTAGTTACAAACAAGTTAGTCAATAATTTAAAACACGTGTTTGGTTAAAATATACATATTTGGGTATTATGTATTCATGTAGCAAGTGGTGTACTGGTTCATGAAACGTTCGAACAATAAAAGAAACGTCCGAGTTTGGTGATTTCGAAAACTACACTAATTGAACCTGACACCTGATGTATGTATGTAAATCTCAGCTGAATATTTTGTTTTACAATCTTGTTATACATTAGCTTATTTATTTTGTTTTATTTACTTATTTTTGTATTATGAATTTTAAAGTCTGATGTGCAAGTAGCAGGGAATTGCTGTTTTGAGACAAACACTCTATTGTGGAAGGGTGGAAGAGGAAATGACCTCTGAAGCGATGTCATATGATTCTAGCAAAATACTAAAACGTGACTGTCATATTTAATGTTGTTTTGCCATTTTAATCTTGTATATCTTTATGATTTACTTTAGATAATGACAGCTTTTTTGTTGTTATAATTTTGAATAAAAAAAAATATACATATATTTAAAAGAGGGACAGGGTTAGAATTCAAATTTTTTTTACCATTATTGATTAAAAAATATTAAAAAAAATTAATTCAAATTGTACATTTAATATACCAATTATCATCAAAATCATCGAAGATATTTTGCAAGTTAATCATTCTGTCAAAGTACGCCATAATTTATTACTCCGTCAATAACTATCATTTGCACAGCAAAACCCCACAAATAACAACACTACGGCATCTAACAAGAGTATCGTGAAAGGAGTTTCAAGGAGAAAGTTATTTTCGTCACCATTTCTCACAGTAAAAAATTCATAAATATATTCATCCTCATAATATCATTATTATATTTGTGAAAGTGCTACAGTTGTGTGTGCGTTGCTCTTCTCAGACACTTGAAAATGATTTACTGACTACTCTGACAGCATACAAAATTTTACTTTGAGCGGTTAGTTTCAGCGCAAATTGTTGCAAGCAGTTTATTACCAAATTATGACAGCTGCGCGGGGAATTCTTGGTGATTCCTTGAAAATTTGTCTCTGGAGAAAATTCGGTATGTGTGGAATAAGTTCTTGCTTCATTGAAATTCACTTGTATAACTCTTATTTTGTATAACTCGTAAACTCTTCAATAAGTGATGGCTGAAACAAACTTCTTGAAAAGGTCAGTACACTTTATTAGTGTCAAAAGTTAGGATATTAAGTCAAAATTACTTTAGAAGCTATAAAGGTGAATTAAGGGAAGAAAAATTACATATAATATGTTGCCTTACCTCACCGTCAAAAGCAATTGACTCATTTCCACAAAACCTAAATGACTAATTCCTAATCCCAAACATGAACACCTTACCTAATCAACACCAAAGAATAAATGACAAACTAATTAAAATTCACTTGCATCCAAACCACGGAAAGTCAATTACCACTTCGCCACTTCAACAACATCCAGCAAGGCAAATCTTCAACACACAAAGCGCCCTCGAAGCTGTTTGCACAACTTGGCAGTGAATCCAATTTCAGATACAAAACAAATGCCAAATGCAACAAGTAGGAGTCACGAAAGCTGTCATGCATAGTTATTTAGCATATATACGAAGTACTCGTTTATTCATACATATCTTTCATATACCCCATAATACAGCTTTTATATACATACTATTACTGAAGAGATTAATCTGTAAACATTCTAGCTCCTTGGATAGTTTGTTCATTATTTATTTTAATTTAAATTGCAAAAGCGTGTTACTTCATAAAGGGTATATGTAAACATACATACATATACATACATATATATACATACGTGTTGTTTGTTGAATACCCAAAAGAGTAGTATACAATATCCATAACATACTAGAATAAGTATATTACAATTTTGTTAAAAGAAACTTTGAAAGGACACTTGCAAGCCATCCAAGGAGTAAGGACCTGAACCAGTGCTAAAATAAGATATTTACATATTAACTTTTATTGTATATTGCGGCACTTATTTTGTAAACACCTGTCAGTTAGTGCAAAACGAAGGTGTTTTACGACCAATTTCACTTTGGAATCTCATAAACTGCATAAATTTACAAGCATGAATCGTATGCATCATGTACCGTTTTATATGCAATCATACGAATGCATTGCTCTGTGATGAAATAGTTTGCAAAATATCTGACTATTTGAACATGGACTGAGTAGAAGCAGCACAATATAAAATCGCTATAGTGAATATTATTTGGTGAAATTTCATTTCCCACAAGCAGTACACATTATGATATGTTTCACTTAACATTTTGCATAAATTTGCCAGAAAATTGGTAAGATTGAACGAATTAAATGGTTTTTGCTTCTCATATGCTCATAAATGCCACACGCGTCTCTACTGTTTGCTGTTTGCGTGCCTGATTAATGTCATATGTAGCAGGCGCTAATGGGAAATGGAGAAATTATGTCAACCACTACCCACATGGCCACCAACATTGCCGGTTTTCATACACTAATTTTCGATGAATATTAACCGACCAAAATAGTATATCGTTCGCCGCACGTAATCTTCTATCACACACATGCAAGTCCAAATAAGTGGCATGGGGCGAGTGATGATCGTCACCTATTTGCCATTTTGATTGCTCTTTATTAAAGCTGAAATTAAACAATTTTCGACGACGTAGAGCAGAGAAGTGTAAAAGCGACTAGAAATGAATTCTGTTCTTAATTAATAAAATATGATTTAACGCATGATATCTGTTGGATAAAATTCGGTTTTCCAATAAACTGCTTTGAGTAGTAATCCAAGTGAAAGGATATATGTTACTAAAAGTAAATAAAAAAGTAAAATAACCGCAAACAAATATCCACCAATTCGAATTGGCTTATTTTCAACGATTGAGCCAGTTTTATTATAAATCTATTGTACTATTGTCTTTTGGAAGCCAAAATTTACTAATTAATTATCAGAGCATATGTATTTAGTCCTTTCACACAGTAACATCCTCTACAACAGCAATATTACTGTTATTGTCAAGTTCACAGTTTATTAACGAGTTAATATTCTTAATATACACTTATACGTATGTAGTTAAAGAGAAAATGTCTTAAGTGAATAAAGTACTCTGAGGAACAGTAAAACAGCCATGTGCTGTTGCTGTGCCTTATTAACGCGTTCTAATTGGCCATAAAGTAATTTTGCAGATTATAACAACTGCACACGGAAAATCAGCTATAACACACATGTGCCGCTTAAGTATTCATTTATTTCCATACAAACAGAAATAAAAATTACAGAAATACAAATAGGCATGTAAGTTACGTATACGCAACGGTGAACAATATTATAGTGGAGTGATGCGGAAGGTAATACGAAAAGGCTGATAATAAAAAAACTGGTTTACTCATATGTTCATAAGCCTACTTCATCTGTGTTTATACTAAATAAAAACAACAGACCTGCACACATATTGCGAATAGAAATTAATGACAGGTGGCGATTCGCATCGTTTTCTTTTTATTTCCTGCTAACCAGTAATTACTTTCCTTTCTTTTAATATGAGTTTTGCTATAAAAATCGAATGTTTATAATAACGTACTCCACTACTATGTTGTTTAAATATTTTTTATGCAGAATATACAAGACGAAGATCTTTATTTAAAGCAAAAAATTGGGTAATGTAAGGCTTAGCATGCAACGCATCACAGTACAACATACCAATACTAAGAACGTACTAATACTAAAATGTATTTTATTCAATACGTATTATGTTAAAAATATGCAACACCGGTTTTGCGAGTACTTTCCTTTGATTATATTTATATCTACTACAATTTGTTAAATTATTTTAGGAATTATCCCCACAACGCAAATTCAACAGCAAGAAAATTGAATTTGCTCATTCTTCTATGCAATTTCTTTATAAACCAAATTTTTCATTTTGCTTTGACAAATATACTAGCAGAAAAATGGATGAGGATATCGATTCTCATGTATGCGATATTCAATTGAACGAATTTGAAGTGGTTGTTTTGGTTTTCACAAAGCAATTTTTATGCAGATAAAAATAAATATTCCATACACAAATAATTATTTGCTGAAGAAGGAGAAATTGATATAAATAGAGGAAATCAGTGAAAAGCTTAAAAAGGATTAACCATAATGCAAAATTTGTTAATTTTCTACTTAAAAATTCAAGACATGAAATATAGAGTACAAGAAGTAGATTTTATTATGAGTATATAGCATTCTCAAGTAAATTGCTATTAAAAATTAAGTTCCTATTACAAATTCATTGAATCAGTTTTCATATGTTTATAAATGAATAGGAATTATCTGATTTGAAAATTCATTGGCACGATTTTTATTAATGTGCTTACAAATTTACTACTTTTAGAAACTCCATATTCGGCGTTAGCTTAGCATAATCTATCGACATAACAGACACATTGGGCGTATGAGCAACATTAACAAATTTAAATATAAATATTAATTTAATTTATTAATTATTTTTATTAACCCTCCATTACTAACCTTAGGGTCGAATCGATCCAGACACGCAAACTTTTTAAATTAACAAAAAATAAAGAATATTTTTTAACGCAAGATATATGTGTAATCTAAATTTGTACATATTTAAACGTTTATAAATAATAAGAATAAGAAACATGTAAAATATTATGCATAAAAAATTGTTTTAAAAAATAGCCTGGGCTATTATAGAGCTCGTCAAACGCTGGTCAACTACCAGTACTAGTGCAGTGGCGAGGTCCTTTTGGCCCTCTGTGGAGCGTAAGCGGTCCTTTCAACTGCTTTCTCTGGGCAAGGTCCATCTCAGCGCAATCATAGGTGTACTTACTGGACATTGTCGAATGGGTACCCATGCGGTTAGACTTGGGATCGTGGCAGATGCAAGTTGCCATAGCTGTACGGAGGAAGGCTAGATGGAATCATCTAAGCATTTCCTAGTGCATTGTCCAGCTTTTGCCAGACTGAGGTTGAAACACCTCCGAAAGCCCTTTTTCGACGATCCTAGCGAATTGGATAGAATCGATAATACTAGTCTTAAGAAATTTATAACGGATTCCAAGCGGTTTGCTGAATCTTAAAGGTCTTTGATCCACGGGGAGTTTTATTGGTACCACAATGGACAGCGCCTGGCTGTCTAAGTGAGATCTTCTGTCTTTGCAGAGATCTGCCTACAAACCTAAACCAAGCCTGGGTCGATTAGACATACATAATTGAAAAATTTATGAATTAGTCATTCCAATTTTTCTTTTTAACATTTTACTTTTTTATATCAGGTTTCAAATGCACTTTATTTGAAGTCAATATCTTTAAAACTTATCATTTTATGCGGTATCTGGCTGGATAAATTTTTTAGCTATGTTGTAATGAATACAAACTTAATTTCAATTTAAATTAAATTAATTTTTTAACACATCATTTTATAAATTTAACAATAAAATACTACAATATACTAAAAGACGTATACGTTTTAGCAATTTATAATTTTAAACGATTTTAATAGATAATACAAATGAGGGTCGATAAGACCCATGGTTAGTAACCATACGACCATGATTTCAGGTTAGTAATGCAGGGTTATAGTTTTCAATCAAGGTCTTCAATTTACCGTGCACAACATCTCCTAGCTCCCATATACTTATTATAGGCTTTTCAAAAATTCGTTGGGCTTTATTACGCATATATGTATTGGTTAATATGTGATATATCTTAGCAAAATTAAGTGAACGTATAGTATTGGATATAGTGCACCTTGCTGGTGAAATTGGATGAAATCGGTTGAGGAATTACCTCAGCCCTCATATATATATATTATATTAAACTTTATGCCGAATTTATGGGTAAATTTGGCGTTATCTTAATAAAATTGCTTCAATAAATTGCGAGAATATAAAATGTTCGGTTACACACTTAGCCTTTTCTTACATGTTTTAGTTTCATTTGAGAATTTTTGAAAATATGGACATGGCCGGTAACATTTTTGTGTACAGAGATAATACAGATATGAAAATGTATCTTATCGCTTTGATTTCGTTTCTTGCTAATAACATTTGGTCCTGTTTAAAAGGTGTAGCATAAGTTCTAATATAAGTTATTACTTTAGGTTTCTAAGTTCTACATATTACCAAAGCAGCTAAAACACTGGTAATAAACCTTACGAAAATTAAAACTTTACACATCTTTTATTTGTCTATTACGTTCTCTATAAAAGTAAATATTTATTACAAAAATGCTCACTCACCTTTTTCAACTGCAAAATTTTGATGCGATGTTAAGAACCTGAAAATAGAAAAAATAAAACATCGATCACAAAAACAAATTTATTGAATCGAAACTAAACAGTTGAATAGAAAAATAATATTTACATGTATGGAAATAGAAAATCCCAAACCATTAAGGCTTTAGAGCAAAGAGAGGACTTGAGTCATTATTGAATCATGAAGTTTATATTGAGAGGAAAAATGTATATTATATATTTGTTTAAATTTATTGTAATATAAATCTTCAACTATTAATCACAATGTGCGTAATATATTTACTAACGCCTACTAATTGACTTTTATTTAAATATATTAAGCTTGCTAATTCCACTTACTCATTTACATCACTACACTTAATTTATTACAAAAGCCACTTAATAATGAATTTTACATTCCCATTTGAAACTACATTCCAGCCAATTTAATACAGCCGAATATTGTCGCTTGACCGCATTTACTTTTCTGAGTGCTTAAATAGCAATCTACGAACAACAAATCCTTTGCTAATTCTTAAGTATACTTGAGTGATAATTAACGTACTAACAACAAGTTAAAAGGAGTTTTTAAGTGTATGAAGTATTTCAAAATTACGCAACCGCAACCTTTCATAATGCAGTGAGTACAAAGTCCGATAATCACATATATAATAAACCTAATTTGTGCGACCTATATATAAATATATACTCACATAAAGTGAAGGATTGTAAACTATTTACATAATTATGTAATAATCATGTAATTATTGTCAGAAATAGAAAGAAAAACATTTCTTGAGGTCCATGATAACGCCTATGAGATCAGTTTTAGCTTTATCCAAATTCCCAAGGTTACATTTAAATTATTTAGTAAAGTAAACGATCAATGAAACAACTTTCGGTCGCTTCGTACCATTAGCAGATCAGCCCATTTGTATTCCATTTAACTTAAAACATTAATTTTCTTTTTATTTGAACCAAACCATTCAGCTTACGAGCTTTATATATACACAGCTGCAACTTGCTCAGGTGTCACTCAGTCATCCTAGCACAGGCACCTTTTGGCCTCAATAAATAATTAGTTATTTTATCTGTATTTTGTTGTTTTATTATCTTTGCTAAAGATTAAATTTGACATTTGCATCTGATCCGATTCACAAAAGCTTTAGTGCATATAATTATGCTAAGTAGATATTTATGTGCATAATCAGTAGCAATCAATCTCAAACAAAATTACTAATTACTAAATGGCATTTGCACTTTTTAATTTCAATTGAATTATTACGAATGCAAGATTATCAGCTTCTGAATTAATGTTATTCATTCTATTTTATTATGCTACTCAGTACTGAGCTATACACGCATAGCAATATACGGTTTGGTTGATTTCGGGAAATAATTTAATCGTTATTCGTCTAATATCTAAGGCGTATTAACCAATGAATATCATAAAAACTACAAACACTTCCGCCAAATGAGAGCATAAAGTCACAAATACGTAAGCGCGTAGGTTTAAATTTATAAGTTAACAGCAATATTCAAAAAGACTTCACAGTTCGTTACACTTTTGCAAAGTTAAGGTGAGAAAAACAATTACAACTACATATAGTATGCAGTCACATGAACATTTTTTACAGAGTCAAACAAACATAAGTGAGTATGTATTTATGTGTGAAACGCGCCAACGCACATCAAACAGTTTCATTACTTTCTGTTGCCAACATATTTGCACGACTCAGTTCGGTTAACTTTGTAAATAAAGGTGGCAATAATGAAGCCACTTCTGCATATTTATGGACGCTCACACCGATGCATCCGTGACTGAATGTTCCTACACGTGAGCAGAACACAATATTTTAAAGTAGTCGAAAGTAGATTTTTCGTTTTATACATTCTCTTGCATTTGTATGTGTATACACCATATACATACATAAGTGTTTTCCAATGTGATAGTTTTTGTGGGTGATGTGCTTGGGTAAACAGACTCAGAAACACCGCATTGTCCATAAGCCTGTGTGCAAGCAATTTTCATAGCTGCACTTACTATGAGTTTGTGAGGTAAAGCCATTACTTTTTGTCTCAACAAAATTGCCTCTGATGTTTACTGTGTCAATTTTACGCTTCATTTCAGCGCAGTGCCACATAGAGAAGGCTTTCCAGCAGTAGTTTAAAAGAAATTATTTTGGTTAACGAGTATATTTTCAATGACTTCTGCATACGGGAGACGAATCGAGCGTTCATTCTGAGGGCTTACGCATTTATGAAACTCACTGCTATTGTGTTTATTCACGTGATTGTCAATTTTCTAATTCCGCTATTTCATGCTCTGAGTTCTTTCTCAATGCTCAATTTCAATTAAATTTAAATTCAAACAAGTCAAATGCTTAAGTGAATTACGAAATATTATAAATATTTGTCAACAATGAAAGTGTACGGACAAAATAGAAATGTGCATTTGTGTTAAGAATAAGTAATATATGGCATTGTGTTGTATTGAGGACATCGTTAGGTCCGATATCGATAACAAAGGAGCGTAAAATATGCACAAAGTGAAATACTACACATACTTATGTATATACAAGTATTCCTACTAAAGAATAGTAAATAACAAGTGCTTTTATAGTGAACCGCTTGTGTCCTTTATCTTTTCCACTGGCCTTTGCTATCCCAAGTCATCATTGTTATAGCGCCCATATTCAAGTTTAATGCATTCATGACCTTCGACTTGTGATGTGGCTAAGCATTTACTTTTCCTTCCACATTGTTTGTTGCCACTTACAGTCAACTGATATAAATTTCAAGTTTCGCCAAATACCTAAGCAGCTTTTGAAATCCTATATAGACAGCAGTAAACTAACTAAAGGACAGAATAGTAACCTTTTTTGTTATTGCCGACTATGCAATATAAACGAAAAACAATGCCATTCAAGACAATGCAATCAATAAATTATTATGTAATTTTTTATAAACTAATCACTCTCAATAACAATATATATCCTTTTGCTATACGGTATTTTGGAAAAGTCTTTGAATTAGTCACTTTAAATTATTTCTTCCTAGAAAGACTTTTCTCAAAGCAAACAAAAAGCACAATGCGTATATGAAATGGTTTTTTAGACAAAATACATATGTATATGGCTTGTAAAATATGACACTTGCAATATCATTTATCGGTGCACATTGCCTGATTTTTCAAATTGTTTGAACTCCATTGTATAATTATTCTCTCCAAATACATATGTTGAAACGAGTATATCTGTTGAGGTCAATAAATTTACTAAATGGCATGGCTACCTAAATTTAAATGCGACATTATGGAAACACACTTTATTCTTATTATTTCTCCCTCCAACTGGTTTTAATTGAATTTTATAGTTATCGTGTTAGAGAAGCTTCACTGTAATTTCACAAATTTTTTCAACAATTATATAGGAAAGTATGGCTATGTTGGTCATGGTAACCCTCATTGTAACTGTCGGTTGCTAAAGAATTGAATAACATTAACGACTGCCTGCAGTTTTCATTTCTTGGCATTCAAAAAACATAAAGCTGCAGTTGCCAGTTTAATATTATGTCCCGCTCATATTTTTATTTCACTGCTTTTTCGCGATATCAAAGTTTGTATACTATTCTAAATGCACTGTATTTTGAATTGAATGAAAAGATTGAACAAAGAACTTAAAGTAAGAAAATGATTAATTAATTAATAAAATAATCCAAATGTTAGTCACAGTGTAGGAGTAATATTATAAACAAAGAACAATATTTTCTTCCCACAAACGCAGTCTCGCACCACTGCATTGATCGGCGTTTCTGCATGCCGCTTACGTAGTTTGCAGCAAATAGTGGAATTCAATTGCTTTCGCAACGTCAAGGATAACATTCGTTTGATTGCCACATGCTATGCATGACCGATCTCTTAATTGCAATGCTCATATTTTACGAGTATATAAGCGTATGTAATATATGGATGCTTGTACATGTATGCCATTTATACATTCAATGTCTTGAAGAAAAATGTGGATGCGCAAACTCTTTATTATTTGCTAGTGCTGGTTCTTGGAAAACTTGTGATGGCTCTAGAAGATTGTCTTCTTCATATTCTCATAATTTATAATTTTTTTTTTTTTTTGTATCATGTATCCAGTATAAACTGCTCGAGCGATAGGTGCAAGTAGTAGTAGATTCAACGGGCACAACAGAACATTCCTTGTCCTCGGTACATCCTGGTTGTCGTACATTCCGTGACTTTTCCCCTTTTCAATATAAACGCACTGTGTGTTACATTTATATTTCCATCTTCAACCATGGCTATGCGACTGCATGACTTCTTGCATTGTTCCCTATTTGCCAAGTTGGGAAGGTTCCTGTTTAACTGACAAAACTTCACAACATCAACTGTCTGAAAGATTAACTGTCCTTTTCTGGTCCGTTTGTACCGTAAGCTTTCTCTAAGTAAAGACTGTGACTGTGTGTACATATGACTACGTTTCTGTGGCGGTCGTGTTTTCCAAATTTCTGTGCAGACAGTGCATTTAAATTATTGACTATTCAACAGAATACTTATTTTTAGTTTGCTTGTTTAAATTAAAAGACAATAAGAATGACATCAGGACGAGGTAATTGCTGAGTTATAAAATATCTTTAAAAAAATACAAACAATTTCATGTCCTTGTAGCTAAACACTGAAACGTACTTGTCATATTTAACGTTGATTTACACCCATTGGAATTTGCTATTTTATTGTAGTATAGTATACTTTTTACTTTAAGGGGAAAAGCTTTTGAGTCATTTCAATTCTAAATAAAAAATTGTTGAAAGGATAACGAGATTAGAACTTAAATTTGTTTAATTAGTGAAGTAGATCCTAACCATCGAGTGATTCTTGAATCATTAAAAAATGATGAATAAGATTAAATTAAAAATCTAGACTTTTACTACCTTCATTAATATTGAATAAATCAATTATAGAATTCAACAAAGATATTTTCCATAAATAATCATTCCGTCAAAATGTACCATAATTTATTAGAACATCGATAACTATCCTGCAAACAACAATATTACCACAACTGTATATATGTAACAATAACTTCATCATTAAATTTTGCTTAAGATATCAAAGAGGAAGAAATTATCTTTAAGGAATGAACGGTTACAACTTACCAAAATTTATTATGAGTACCAAAAGATGGTTTCTTAATTCACAATTACTTCAGAAGATATAAAAATTATACCACGTGTTTGTAGATATATTTTAGGAAGTATCTTTTTAATATATTTCTGCAATAACTTAATCTTCTGATGGCAAAGGACTGCAGCAACAATAATAATGGTGAATAATTCTTAATCCGGAACATGAACACCTTGGCAAAGCAACTAAAATCCACTTGCATCCCAAGTCACTGAAAGTCAATTACCATTTCGCCACTTGTTGCTAACTAATATCTAACGATGCAAATCAGCAACTCAGCAACTCACCGCACACTCGATGATGTTCACACAACTTGCCAGGGAATCCAATTTCAGATGCAAAGCAAATTTGGCATGCAACAAGTAGAATACTCGAAAGCTTTCACGTCTAGGTTTTCAATATATATATATACATATGCACTGTAACTTTTTGGTATGTACATATACATCTAAAACATTCTTGCAAACCCAAAGAAGTAAGTGTGTTAAGGATACCCAAGGAGCATACCCATAAACTAATGCAACTACTTACATATTCACATTTATGCAAATTTTTGGGATTTAAATTGTAAACACCTGTCGGTTATTGCTAAATAAGGGTGTTTTTACGATCACTTTAACTTTGGAATCCACTTACTGCATGTATTTACATACAGCATGGATGTGCTGATCTGGGTAACCTGTCGTTTTAATGAATTATTTTGCAAGTTAACTGACTAGTCGAAGGTTAGCTGAGTAATAGCGGCAACAAACAAAGTCGCTTGACTGAATATATTTAGGTGAAAATACATATCCAAAAAGCATTACATATTGTTTGTATGCTATTTTGCCAAAGCATGTGGTATTTCGCTGGAGTTTTGTATATTTTGCGTTATTCAAAACAGCCGCATTTTTATAAGGATATAATTGTATACATTTTTTGCATAAACAGCAAAGTAAAATTTGACTGAATGCTATTCATCAATTATGCAATAATTGCAATAGTTAGTTATAATAAATACGAAACTGGAAATAGGTGAGATATAACCAATTAAATGGTATTGGCTTCTCATATACTCAGAAATGTCACACGTGTCACCACTGTTTGCTGTTTGCGGGAAAAAAGTAAAAACTTCTCGCGACATAACTCATTGGACTTTAGCTGAATATGAAAATAAATTCGTTTTATAATAATATTTTATTGGGTAGCCATTATTTTTAATGATTGCAGCACATATTTTAGGCATAGATGAAATTAAATTAATAATATATGTATCATTTATTCCATTCCAGGCTTGTTTCAGGGCATCAAATAGCTTGTTTTTATTACCGTTTTTATTACCATAAGTTTTCAATCGGGTTGATATCAACAGACTCGGCGGGCCATCGTATTGTTTTCAGATGATTCCAAATCTAATTTGCAGAACTTTGATTATTATAAAACGAATTTATTTTCATATTCAGCTAAAGTCCAATGCGTTATGTCGCGAGAATTTTTTACTTTTTTCCCTTCTGTTATAAGTTATAAATTGTACATAAAAGTTGAAAAATAAAATTGAATTGTTTCTTAATATAGAATATGCCATCTTTCTTTTGCAAAAAAAAATTATTCTTCTAATGCATCCATGTAAACAGTTATGACAGAATATGTCTGAGACTCGATTTAGTCCAATGAGTTTGTCCGACACTGTATGTTGGGTAATGAGAAATCTACTACAATATCGATTACGTAAAATGGTGGAAGAGAGATCTAAAACAATGGGTAAGCCCCGCCAGCAAATAATTTTCGTAAGTATCAGACAGTATTGGATAAACTGAGAAGCGGTTAGTTGGTCTGGAGTTATCGGAACCAATAAATGGTTGTGTAATACCACTGCACAAGAAGAAGAAATGCTGAGATATAAGCAAAACAGTGGATTCTTAATATTCTTATCATATACAAAGCAATTAAAGGCATAAAATATTTCACCTATTACTTTCAACAGTCAATGGCAAATGGCAAAACGACTTGCAATACTGAATTTACTTAACAATTGGCCCGCAATATTTTTACTGTGAAAATATAAAGTTCATGCAGGTACATACGTACATACATAAAGGGTGATTTTTTAAGAGCTTGATAACTTTAAAAAAAAAAAAAAACGCATAAAATTTGCAAAATCTCATCGGTTCTTTATTTGAAACGTTAGATTGGTTCATGACATTTACTTTTTGAAGATAATTTCATTTAAATGTTGACCGCGGCTGCGTCTTAGGTGGTCCATTCGGAAAGTCCAATTTTGGGCAACTTTTTCGAGCATTTCGGCCGGAATAGCCCGAATTTCTTCGGAAATGTTGTCTTCCAAAGCTGGAATAGTTGCTGGCTTATTTCTGTAGACTTTAGACTTGACGTAGCCCCACAAAAAATAGTCTAAAGGCGTTAAATCGCATGATCTTGGTGGCCAACTTACGGGTCCATTTCTTGAGATGAATTGTTCTCCGAAGTTTTCCCTCAAAATGGCCATAGAATCGCGAGCTGTGTGGCATGTAGCGCCATCTTGTTGAAACCACATGTCAACCAAGTTCAGTTCTTCCATTTTTGGCAACAAAAAGTTTGTTAGCATCGAACGATAGCGATCGCCATTCACCGTAACGTTGCGTCCAACAGCATCTTTGAAAAAATACGGTCCAATGATTCCACCAGCGTACAAACCACACCAAACAGTGCATTTTTCGGGATGCATGGGCAGTTCTTGAACGGCTTCTGGTTGCTCTTCACCCCAAATGCGGCAATTTTGCTTATTTACGTAGCCATTCAACCAGAAATGAGCCTCATCGCTGAACAAAATTTGTCGATAAAAAAGCGGATTTTCTGCCAACTTTTCTAGGGCCCATTCACTGAAAATTCGACGTTGTGGCAGATCGTTCGGCTTCAGTTCTTGCACGAGCTGTATTTTATACGGTTTTACACCAAGATCTTTGCGTAAAATCTTCCATGTGGTCGAATAACACAAACCCAATTGCTGCGAACGGCGACGAATCGACATTTCACGGTCTTCAGCCACACTCTCAGAAACAGACGCAATATTCTCTTCTGTACGCACTGTACGCATTCGTGTGATTGGTTTAATGTCCAATAAAGTAAACTGAGTGCGAAACTTGGTCACAATCGCATTAATTGTTTGCTCACTTGGTCGATTATGTAGACCATAAATCGGACGTAAAGCGCGAAACACATTTCGAACCGAACACTGATTTTGGTAATAAAATTCAATGATTTGCAAGCGTTGCTCGTTAGTAAGTCTATTCATGATGAAATGTCAAAGCATACTGAGCATCTTTCTCTTTGACACCATGTCTGAAATCCCACGTGATCTGTCAAATACTAATGCATGAAAATCCTAACCTCAAAAAAATCACCCGTTATTTATATGTTTTGAGCCAAATACCATTCTTTCTTCGTGGAAAAAATTCGGTTTTCCAATAAATTGCCTTATGAAATATTGAGTATACCCCATTTGTGTGAGGAAATAAAAATCTATGAGTATGTATTTACATGTTCATATAAAAGTTGGAAGTATTCAAAGAAACATGCACAAAATAATCAATTAATTGAATGCCAAGTATAAGAATTTAAATAAAAGCTTATTTTCGAATTCTTTGGACATTTAAATCATGCACTCTAAGAAACATTATTAGCTAAGATGTCTAGTAAGTAAATATAAAATTTGTGGTTTTACTCCATATGCGAACTTTTCTATTAAAGTTCTTACAACATCTAAAAGTATATTTTGTTAGCACATGCTTATGTGTATGTATATATGCAGTTAAATTCCTTAACTGAATAAAAAACGATAAGTATAAGAAAAAAACCAAGGAGTGTACCGTCTCCCATATTAAGGTGTCCTAATTGGTCATAAAATAATTTTGCAGATTATAACAACTGCACACGGAGCCAGTTATAACAAACCGGTACGCGTTAAGTACTCATCTATTTTCATAAAAATTATGCACACACCGTCTGCTGTGTATGTTATGTATACGCAGTGATGAACAATATTCAACCGCAATACAGCGGATGGTAATACAAAAAGGCTGCAAATAAGGAAAGTGGTTTACGCATATGTTCAAATGCGTGCGTCATATATGTATGAATTAAGGTCAAGGTCCCTTATCCAATTGCTTATAAATGTAAGAGAAATGTGAGTTCAGGTGTGTTTTCATTTTGAGCGGTCTCGCGTGGCCCTAAAAGTTCATAATTTTTTTTTACATTCCAAAAATTTATTAAAAATAAGTCTTAGTTTATTTCTATAGTATATTCTATCAGCTATCGTTTGATATCATTTTAGGTCTCGTAGCTTTAATTTCTACCGAATTATGGTCAATGGAGCTTTGAAATTAAAATTCTTTATTTTCCATACTACTGCACTTTCCACTAATTTCGTGGAGGGAAACAAACACAAAAATTTCAAGTTTAGAAAACTATAAGCGATAAGCTTTTGAACACTGAAAATTGTATAAAGATATTTGAAAAATTTCGTATTTTATAGTAGTTTGTATGAGAACCTGACAATTTACGACGAAAAAAAATCCTATCAAACTTCATGTTTAATTTAAATTCCGAGAAGAGCGGGAGCCTGCCTTAAGTAACTCTCCTAAAGAGTGCAATGCTTTTACAGTTCCCTTTGTAGCAATTAAAAGTCTTCCGCTTGATAAAGTACCCAACATGAAAGTTAAGAATGAATTTTCTTTACGATGCAACCATGTGGGATAAACTTTAATTTTCGTATAACAAAAATATATTTCACAACTACTATACTATGATATACCATTGCGATATTTATTCAAAAACTTGGTAAAATGTGAAATCGTTCGAAATAATTCACGTGATTTAAAGCGCGCAAATATGCTTTCTTTGAGAAAATTGTTTAATGCAATCAAAACGCTTTCGTTAATTTGAAATCCACATTATTATCGCGAGTCAAAAAAATTTAGCTTATGCAGAAGTTTAGGGTGATTTATGTACTATGTAAAAATACAATAATTGAGAAAGTTGCCTACGATAAATCGGAGAATATGAAATGCATTATTGATTCTATTAACTCTAAGCATTAATCTGATTAATTTGGCAAAAGTTTGGAACAAGCCTCCACAATCCATACCTAATAAAAAGCTATTTTGTAGAATCTGAGTTAGCTTGAATAGGTTTCCATTGACAGCAAAATAATTTGCGATTTAGTCCCATTTGATATACTATATGTAGTAAGTGTAAAAAGATGAACTACTTCATACAATATATTCTGTTCGGGTGGAAACAAAATATTTCCATTTCAAAAGAATTTAACAAAGGATGGTATACTACCAAATTTGGTCAAATAATATGTAGATAAATATGTACATAAATAGATATATAATATGACCCATGAAAATTTTCATATTGAATTATTTATAATCTCAACTGACGACCCTTATCAAGTGCAAGAGCATTTTAGAGAAGATATTCAAAAAATTTAAGGTCATACAGTTATTTATAATATACTAAGTTTTAGTTAGCCGGGATCAATTTGGGCAGAAAATCTCTTTGAAATCCTGAAACCCTTAGTTCACTGGCAAACATTAAACACTTTAGCAAGTATAAATAAAATTCTACATACATACGATGTTTACTTCTTCAAACATTCACCTTCAAACAAATACTTTCACTTCCCCTAAGTGCATACTTTTGCTTGGCTGTTTTGAAAAGCTCCCTTTATGAGAAAGGTACGATAAATGGATACGTAAATAAGGAGCAGCAGCCACTACAGCAATATGATATATATATTTAGCTTTCGCAAAAAGTTGGTATGAATACCAGTGCGAGTACGGAAGTGCTACACACTTATGATCAGTTAATTTTAAGTTAGCCCAACAAAAAAGTTAAACATTATATCACAAGGTCATAATTTGCGGTTTCCATAATGGCTCCCAAAAGCCGTAAATTATATATTATGGAAAATGGTTGAAAAGGCGTGTGAGTTTTTCATACTTTCGCAACATGTTGCACAGAGTATAATAGTTACTGAACACCACTTTTGGCTCAAAATCCATATCGCAGAAACTACTCGACCAATTTCAACGAAATATGGTATATAATAATTTCTTGATATTCCGATGTTACAAATAGAATATGCGTGAAATCGGTTCACAACCACGCCTACTTCTGTGATAACACAATTTCAAATTTCATCCAGTCCTTCACTTTACAATATATAAATCAAGAACCAAGATATTGCAATAAAACTTAAAACTAATATTACATAGGAGGTGTGGCATCCTCCATCTAAAACCAGTCTAAATCGAACTGTAACTTTTCAAGGTTACAGTTACAGAACATGAGAACTTCAGTTATGGATAATTTTTTACTGAAAACATACTTAAATAACTCAGATATTTTTTTCGAAATTCGGAAGAAATTTTATTAATAAATTAATATGTGGATGGTCTCTGGACCTGGCTTCAAGAAAAATATGTTCCGAATTTGGTGGCTGTAGATCCCAAAGTATAGAAAGTTAAGCATTGAGTGTATCTAGATGGTATGTTAAGTAAGATCTTTCCTCAAATTCTTTGTAAAGTTTCAAGACAACAAGCCCAATACCCATTAACGTTAATTTGAAATAATACTCTGAATAACTTTACCCATAAAGCGGATAGTTACATGTGCATTGCTGGACAGTATTTTTCACCACAGTATTATTTCACCATCGTGTTATATTAAACCATTACTGACATGCGTGCTTTACTGTTGGAATGAGAAATTTAGCCACAGGCGGTTTCTCGAAAATTCCATAAATTCTTTTTTAGATTGTGAAATGTGTACGTGTTGAGGCTGCAGTGTGCAACATTGGACAAGTAATGAATGTTTGACAAATTTTCGAAAAATTCCTGTTAAATGTTCGAATTATATTTTTTTACTGTACTGAAAAGTCCAAATTCCATCTTTCATTTTTTGTCTTTTAACCCAAAAATTTAATTACAATAAGTTAGAAATGTATGTACATGTGATATAAAGAAAAGGAAAAATTAAAAGAGTCCAATTGAAAATCAGTTATATTCACCTTACATCAAAACACAACGACCTTTAATTAATGGAAAATAATGAAATTTGATGGAATTTGTCTCCATTTAAAAATGAAACAATTCAGTAACATAGCCAACATAATATAAAAGAATCTCCTCAGCATACAACTAATTTAGAAAGGCAAACAAGAAAATTGAGCTGAGCTAGGACTGATAAATTTAATACAAGTCCAATAAGGACAAAACAACACACCAAAATGTGGAAATATATATATAAGTATTGTTACGGTTAGAGATGATGCAGTGTTTAAACATCAATGCGCATTTGACGTTATATTTTATTTATGTCAAATAATTTAATTGTAACTAGTTTCTTATTTCAATGTATATATTATGGTTTGTCTCTATATCACAACTTTTTAACCGCTACATAAAAAATAAATTGCAGACTAATTCACTTAAATCACTGACCGTAAAAAGGATCGGCATCATCTACTATGTGGGCAAATCAATCAAAACTTTTGCAATAATCTCATTGAAAAGCAACCACAACCATAAGGGGAACCCACCCTGCCATCATTCCACTGCTTTGACGAACCATTTAGTGGAAAATAATTGTATTTAACAAAAAAAGCATTGAGTATGAATTAGGTTATTGGATGCCAATGTCATTTCATAATGAGTCAAATTTTTGTACTTTGAAATTTTTTTAACATGCATATGCTTTATTTAGTAAAATATAAATATAGTGGAAATTTTCCAGAAACTAAAATAAAAAAATTAGGAATTTATATATAAAAGTGATTCATAATTATTGTGTATCACAATAAAACTCAACCAATAACGATACATGTATATATGCACATACTATTTATATGTGTATGTATTTGTTAAGGTAGAAATTAACCCCACATAATTGGTGTCAAAGCACTAAAATGCAAATAAAACAAGTAAGGTTACACCCGAACTTTTTATTCTCTCGTAATTTATTGAAGAAATTTTATTAAGATAACGCACAAATTTACCCATAAATTCGACATAAAGTTTAATAGAATAACGAAAATCGTCATATATAGATAAGAGGGCTGAGGTAATCCCTGAAACGATTTCATTCAATTTCACCAGCAAGGTACACTATATCCAATACTATACGCTCACTTAATTTTGCTAAGATATATCACATATTAACCAATACATATATGCGTAATAAAGCCCAACGAATTTTTGAAAAACCTATAATTATGTATATGGGACCTAGGAGGAGGTTGTGACCCGATTTAAATAATTTTTGGAACAGAGACACACTATTAGAAGAAAACAATTTCCTCTGAATTACATTAAATTAGCTGAGAGATTTACCATATTTTCGGTTAAAATTTAACCTCAGACGCTGAGTTCAACATGTTCGATATCCGGGGCCTTGAAAAGTTATAGTCCGTTTTCGACAATTTTTTCACAAGTGATGCCACAGATCACTTGTGTAAAGTTTTATTTCGCTATCATCATTGGTTCCTAATGTATATGTTATAAAGTGAAGGATTCAGATGGAATTCAAAATTGAGTTATAAAGAAAGTAGTCGTGGTTGTGAACCGATTTCATCCATTTTCCATATATGGTTTTTGACCCATAAGTGGGCGATGCCACGCCCATTTTCCATTTTGTAAAAAGATCTTAATGCAGCTTCCTTCTGCTACCATTTCTGTCAAATTTTTTTGTTTCTGACATTTCTCGTTAGTGAGTTAACGCACTTTTAGTCATTTTCAACCTAACCTTTGTATGGGAGGTGGGCGTGGTTATTATCCGATTTCTTTCATTTTTGGACTGTATAAGGAAACGGCTAAAAGAAACGACTGCAGAAAGTCTGGTTTATATAGCTTTATTGGTTTGCAAGATATATACAAAAAACATATTTGGTGGCGGGGTCACGCCCACTTTTCCAAAAAAAAATACTTTCAAATGTGCCCCTCCCTAACGCAATTCTATGTTCCAAATTTTATTTTCATAACTTTATTTATGGCTTAGTTATAGCTCCTTATGTGTTTTTGGTTATCACCATTTTGTGGGCGTGGCAGTGGTCCGATTGCACCCATCTTGGAACTTAACCTTCTTATGGTGCCAAGGAACACGTGTTCCATGTTTCATTAAGATATTTAAATTTTTACTCAAGTTACAGCTTGCACGGACGGACAGATGGAGAGACGACAGACGGACGGATGGGCAGACAGACATCCGGATTTGAACTTTACTCGTCACCCTGATCACTTTGATATATATAACCCAATATCTAACTCGTTTGGTTTTAGGACTTATAAACAACCATTATGTGGACAAAACTATAATGCTCTCTTTAGCAACTTTTGTTGCGAGAGTATAAAAAGATAATATTAGCCACTACCAGCATCAGAGAATATATTATTTAGCAGATTAGTTTCCCAACTTATACTTTGCCACTATGTAAAATCCCTAGAAGCGATATCGGTGCAAGTGCATTACATTGCGTGGCAATCACTTTATTCACATAAACCGTGGGCAGGTCATTTCGGTTGAGTGCTGCACGCTTATTGCATTACCACAAGAGCCAAAGAACCACGACCAGAACAAACCAATAAACACGATGCAACAGTAATAAAGTGGAAATGCTCAAAGCTAGGATATATGTGAATATGTAGATACAACACATCAAATTCCAATTTCAGTGCAACAGGTGAAGTCCAAGGGCATATGATCCGCCTACATGGTGTAATGAATTTGATGAAAATGCTGTAGTATTTCACGTAAGTGTAAGTGAATATCACGTATGTATGTATACAAATTTTGACTTTGGTGTTCGAACTCAATTTGATAAAAGTAACCATGGCAACGAGGAGGTGTATATAGATTATACATTTATATATGCTGAATCGTAAGTTGATCAACTCACTGCATTGAATATATTTATATCAATATAAGTTCGTCTAAAACCAGACGCACCAACTGCAACTTGGAAATAGTAGACTTCGACCAACGGATTGTTGGGTAAAATTTAGTAAATATTCAGAAAACACCTTTTTGATATACGCGGTTTCAATATGTTGAAACATAATATACGAAGCTAAAAAGAAACGATTTTAAAGAATACTTATCGGACCACTCGCATGTACACGTAAATTAACAGATCTCAATGCTATTCACTTTTCTATTGCTGAAAATGCTCACATTTATATATTCGACACCACAAGGATAATCAAAATTGACATCCTTCTGAGTGAAACTGACAGCTGTTGGATTGATGTAGCAGAATAATGAAATATAAGAAAGAAGAGTAAAAGTAATCATACAGACAACTGAATAAAGACATTTGGTAGTCAACCAAGATGCCAACAATCATCTTACAAAAGAGACATTATATGCGGTTAAACGGCATTACTGAAATAATTTTATAGTTCAGGTACATAAATGTCATCAGTAAATGCCAATCAATCCATATAAAGCTATTACCCATCTGCTTAAACTACATCAATGCATGTGAGATACCTTGTGAGTAAAATAATACTGACCGTTGTATGGATGGCTGATGAATAGCGTAGTCAATCAAGTCGCGCTCAGCCATTCATCACTACACCTCTTCTATATAAATCCTCATATTTTCATGCATCAATTTATCTTGATTATGTTTTCAGGTGCACCATATTGCTTTACGATTATTGGAATCGATTTTTTCAAATAAGCAACTGTTGCTATAATCTTCTATTTATTTGATGCCTCGTAAACTGGATGTACACAAGCTGAGAAATGTGCTATTTGACACGACTTATTCTAAAAAAAACTTTAAACTTGACCGAGGAGTAACTCCATTAAGGCTAATTTAATTTAGCATGAGGATTAAGAAAGAGCATGAGAGCTTCAAAAGGTAACCTTGGCAGTCAATTCATAGATATTTAGCCAATACCTAATTACTCTAATTTCAGGATTGTTTGAATGACATCCCATAAATCTAAATTATAGAAACCAATTAGGATTCAGGATTCAATACACAAATAATAAAGGTCGAAGCCAAACAACATTGATTTTAAATGCAGCTTCAAAGCTTTGTACGTATGTATTTGTTGAGCAATTAATTGGCAACTCCTAAATTTTTGGATGGACGCCTAATTACAATTTGCTGAAATAACTTATTACTACTTGCCCCTCCATCGGTAGACACATTAAAATAATGGCATCATCAAAAAAATTAGACGATAATTTCGCGCGTGTAGACAACGCTGTCAACTTGATGCAGGGGCAGAACATGAAATATAAGGACATTCAGTTAACTAACCAACCGGAAAGGCAAGCCAAATCAAAACATCAGTACCGCAGCGTGCTTGCTAGCTCAACAACAAACATCGTTAAGTTGATGCTAGCGGCAGTCAAGCAAGAGAATTCAAATAAAATGGAAATAATCAAATGTGGAGTAAGAAGTGGAATAAGCGGAATTCAAAATAAGCGGGAGTGCTATTGATTGTCTTGATGATGATGATAATGTTGCTACCTATGATGATAATTTTATTGTATAGTAAGAATATTTATAGCGGTAATGATTTTTATTATAATTTATTTAAACTGAAATCAGTTCACGACAAAGAGCGGCGGTGCGTATACGTGACGATGTGTTCATTTATAAGTGTAAACTTGCATACGCTTTCCTTTTCCCTTCAACTTACTTTTCATTCGTATTTTGAGCAAATATTTCATGTTTCAATTCCGAACCGTTTATATACATACATACATAGATACAAATCTCATCTGACTTTTCGGACATTTATTTCCACACGTAAAATATTATTAAGGAAAATTTGGCATCATTTTTTCATTTCTCCATTTTCTTTACTTCCTCAAATTTTCGCAACAGCGCCCACGGTTTCTTCAACCGTCTGTTGCTTGTCAGCTTTTTATGTGGTTTCATACTTTTTTGTATGTTGCTTTGCGATTTTACAAGCCAAGAGAAGCTTATACATAAATGATTTGGGTTTTTTTTATCTCTTGCTTGCTTTCCGAGCGAAACTAAAATATGTACACACTCGAAAAAAAATATTCACAAAGTGTGTAAGCGTTCGCTCAACAAATCGTCAAGATCACAGTTGCGACCCTTGTATTTTGACTTTTTAACTAACTACAGCATACATTTAGCTTCTTTTAGTATATTTTCATTTTAGTTCATCTATATTTTTCAGAAAAATACACTTTAAAATCTCGTTCTATAAGTGACTGCGCGCACTTGTTGACTTTTACACTTCCAATGCCATTTACTTTGTTTATTTTGATTTCCACCAACAAAAGTCAATATTTTCCCATCACAAGACTTATAAAAATGCTAATATAAGAATAACATGTAAAATATATATGGGGTCAAGCAAATACGTATAAAAGGAACTAAAAATGTTGCTGCTAGATTGCATGCATAAAAAAAAAACAAAAACTGAAAAGGAATCGGAAAATATTAACTCAGTTTTAAACTCCTCTTTTATTCTATTTGGCTCCTCCGACGTTAATTTTAAATCACACTGAATGTATTTTATATTTGAAGTATAAATCAATTGTTATAAATTCAATTTATATTAATTATATTGTTTGGCTTTTAGTAAAGCGCATTTTATATAATTTCCGCAAATTAAAAAAATCACGATATTATGTACGCTGCGGAACTTAACGCAATTACTTGTATATGAAATATTTAGACATGGTTTACATGTTTAATGTACTGGACATTATGGTTCGCTACATTTTCTTATGCATTTTATCTACTATTTTAACGCGACTTCCGTTTCTCCACTTTCTTATAAATTAAGTTATGCCACATCGTTGAGATTGACATTAGACATGTTTTGGCGGGTGGAAGCAGGATGTCGCTATCTGAGATTGTTGCTACCGCTTCCGTACCTAACTTCCGGCGGAACATCTAACCACAGAGAGTAGAAAAATAGTAGATGAGTAGCAAAATTGACTGTTGCATACAACACGTGTTAGCATTAAAGCGGGTGACGTAATTAAATAAAAAACAAAAAAAACACTAATAAATGGTAGTATTCGACATACAAGCCCTGTGAATATTAAAATGTAAGTATTTTGCAAATTTTTGAATTTTATACTAATATACTGCCGCTGGTCAATTATGCAAGTTTGTTAAGTCAGCTCGGTTTTATTGAATTATCTTCTTACACATTGCACGTGCAACTGATACAAATTTTTCTAAAATAGAAATTGTTTAATTTCCAGATAAAAACATTGTTCATTTATGTGTTAAAATATATTGTAAATATTGCTCTGTATATCTGTATAGAGTTATCTACCAACTGTTTCTGCAAGAGACACGTTGACAGTTGGTCAAAGGATGTCTTTTGT
Organism: Zeugodacus cucurbitae; assembly: GCF_028554725.1. NCBI lineage: Eukaryota > Metazoa > Arthropoda > Insecta > Diptera > Tephritidae > Zeugodacus > Zeugodacus cucurbitae. The sequence goes on from NC_071670.1 coordinate 46,391,771, forward strand.
TTGTAACTATATTTTATACTGTTATGAAATCGGAGCAGTATACATGACATTGTAAAATAATTGGTAAGCTGTTGAAAAATATTCAATTGCATATCAAATGTTTTGAAATATGATTTCAAGGATATTGATACATTACTATTATCACTTAAAAGTAAAAAATATGTATTAAAAAAATCCGTATCATTTACCCCATGTACCTAAGAAAACATCTTTACATTATTATGTGACTGTGATATTTCAATACGCTTCCCTATCTCATTAATTTGATTGTGGAACTATTTCTTATCTCCAACTATGGAAACGCACCGGCAATGTATAATAACGGATATGAATATAAGTGGTGAATATTTCTGAATAAAACTACAAAGCTTTGACTGTAAACACCTGAGATCTACTCTTATGGGTTGACACTAACGTATATCTGTACAATCGATAACTTTGTAACAAAAGCAATATTTGAGACACACGCACATTCACAAACTTCAATGGATCATATTTCTTTTGCAAATGGAAAAGTTTTACTACTTTTTTGTTGGCATTATTGTATCGTTATTCAAGTTTTGTAGGTTTTTTTGTTACATAACTCTTAGAATTCAGAATTTGCACATCTTTAAAGGGGATTTGTATTGTCGGGGAATAATGCATATACAGAAATATAGCAATAAGTAATTATTATTTCAACTGTAATTTATATTGGATGTTAAAATATACATTGTATGGAAGAGATGAGCAGTTGAAGGGAAGCTGTGAGGTTTTTGGAGTGCTATTGGGGATTGTCAGCATAACTATTCACTTTTTAGCAAATTTTCGTGAGTTTAATTTTAATTAAAAATCCTAATAAACATTTCAAACAAACTAATTAATTAATCAATTAATCAATAATCAACTAATTTAAATTGAAACAATTGAAAATCTGTGTTTCTGTTCATATCTGCTTGATTATAAAAATTTCTAAAATGATAATTTTAAATATTTAATAAAACCTTTTATTTATAAAACACAGAAAAATCACACTCACCCTAAATTAAATTAATTTAACAATTTTTAAATACCTGAAAAGAGAAAACAGAAACATGTTTTAGCAAAAATTTAGCATAAAATATTAAAGTGTATTTAATATTCACCTTGTGCATGCAGCTGCACACAAAAAGATTATTACAAGCTAACTACAAATAACCATAAATTGAATAATTTGCAGGACTTTTCTATAAGTAAAGAATATCATAATTTAAATTTAAAACTAAATAATGATGAATACTAATTGACTTCTAATTAAGTATACTAAACTTGCTACTTCCACCAACTCATTCACACTTAATTAAACACAAACCCACTTAAGCGTAACTTTGATACTTAGAAAATATTTGCGACTTAAACCACATTCCAGCCTACAATATATCACAGAACATTGGCGCTTGACCGTATTTACTTTCCAGAGCGCTTAACTAGTAATCAACAAAAAACAAATCCTTTGATAATTCTTGAGGGTACTTAAGTAGTAATTATCACACTCAACAAGTTTAAAGGAGCTTTTAAGTGAATGAAGTGTTTTTGAAATTGTTTGTTGCAAAGCTTCGCAACCGCAAATTTAAGTAAAATTATGAGTATGAAGGACAAAAATGAATATTAAAATTTTCTCAAGTAAAGCATTTAATTAAACTTTTTGAAACAATTATACACTCGACTCAAACCCTTTAACGCTTCCACCACGAGTGTTATCATACACAACTGTACTTGTATTTCTTTTTTTCACTTAATTTAACCAAACAAATAACTCAATTTGCTTAATCTCTTTACATTTTGCTGAAATGCACCCTACTCAGGTAACACTCCAGACTAAGTAGGCCAAATACCCTTTAGATTCAATAAATAATTAGTTTACAATTTTATTAGCATTTTGTTGTTTCATTAACTTTGATAAAATATTAAATTTGACATTTGCATACGATCCGAATAACGCAAATAATTATGCTCATTTAATTACCGCGTAATACTTGAATTTGTACGTAATCACTAGCATTAAAACTCAAACAAAAAGCTAATTACTAAATGGAATTTGCAGTTTTTAATTTCAATTGAATTATTACCGGATATAGCAGATTTGCAATGAAACACTTTTAGTTATATGACACATGTAAGGAGAAAAAGGAAGTGTTAAGGGGGGGTAAGGTTTGTTTCGTCGAAAAAAGACCTTTTTTCATGAATTTTTTTACAAAAAATTATTGCTGTAGGTTTATTTTACTTATTCCTATATGAAAGTACAACATTTGAAGGATACTTAAAAAAAAGTTGGATCATCCGAAACCAAAAAATCAAAACGCTTTCTTTAGTTTATTAGTTTATCTTTCAATTGACGTCGAGTTTTTTTTTTAATTTTTAAATTTTTCAAGTTTTGGTACCATTTTCAAGCCAAAATGACGATTTTAGACGAAAAAATCGACCTATTTGTTATTGTAAAATTGTTAGTAATTAAAATTTTTGGAAAAACTCGACGTCATTCGAGAGCTATACATATATATGTAGAATATTTGTTCAAAATTTCAAAACGATCGATGCAGTAGTTTTTTCTGTAGGCTGGTCACCGACTTTAAAAATGACATATTTGGGAAAATCGATTCAAAGTTTTGTACACTCAGCGCAAATAGCTGGAGGTACCGTTATTCAACCTGCTGTAACTTCGTTGGTTTTTCTCCGAATGACCTAAACTTTTAACACAATAATCTTGAGATGTTGATGGTTCAGAAAAAAAGTTAAAAAAAAAATGAAAAAAACAAAAGTTGTCAAATGTACATAACTTGAACTCTTGAATTGGCAAGCTTCATACAACTTTCCTTCAATAAATCGAAATTTTCGAAAAGGACATGATCCAAAATTTATTAACTTACTATCGAGGCAGAACACAGAATGCATGTTTTAAAGTATGTTAAAACGAAGTAAATAAATAAAACGGTGTATAAATCAATGTCTTACAGCTTTTTGAAAAATTTCATGTTCTAATGAAAACTTCTTTAACTCGAAGTCTCTCTAACTCGATTTTTTTGGATTATGATGATTCGAGTTAGTGAAGTTCAACTTAATTTTCGTACACAATTGAAAGAACTATGAACATCCGAAAATTTCTTTTTAAAATTTTTAAAATCTGTAAAATATAAGGTTTGTCAAATAATGTTTCCGCCTTTGAAGAATAAAAATGCCTGAACTAAAACTAAAACTTTCCTAGAGGGTAGTCGATACGTATATGTACAACAAATAAATACGTTCGTATCGTGGTTGAGTAACTCAGTCATTTTGATAGCTGCACTTACTCATTTGTGTTTACAGTGTCAATTATACTTCATAAATGATACGCTTTTTTAACACGTTGGTTTTGCTAGGGAATTGCTATTCTGCTTAGCACACATCATTTTACTCAAGATACTAACCATAGACCGAACGCATGTTGAGTAAGCAGAATTTTAAACCACAACATACACTTACAACATCATCTGTGTACCTGTTCATAGTGATTGATTATAAATATTGATGTGACAGCACTTGGATGAAAAGCTGCAATTTGCCGATAATCCAATATAGAGCCACATAGAAAAAGCTTCACAGCAGTGGTTAACAGTCAATTATTTCAAAACGCACAACAAAATGAAAAAAATTATTGCTGAACTAAGCAGGTGAATTGAATAATCAGACTATACAGAATAACACCCTGGAAAATAAATGTGTATGATGCTCAGGTGCTGTACTATGAGGATATTATTTAGTGAGAGGCATCTCTTTTATACAAGTAAATACTATATGTCTGCATGAATGCACTTATTGTATATTCACACAAAATGCATATTCCTATCAACTTTCGTTTACACATGACGCCTGTCTTTTTGTGGTCCATATTGCTTTATGCTGCCTTTTAACTTCAACTACTTTGAAGAGTCTATTTAATTCATAGCTGGTAGTATTGTGCGCACCTTTTGTGCGTTTATCAACTTCGATTCTCCTATATATATATAGTACATATTTCCGATGTTATCCAGCTGTATACGGGAGACGAATCGAACGTAAATTCTGCGGGCTTACGCATTTATGCCACTCACTGCCATTGTGTTTACACATGCGATTGTTAATGCTCACAGTTCAGCTTTTTCAATTTAAATTTCCATTGGAATTAAACTTTTACCACTTTACTGTACACTCTGATGTATTTCGTGCGCTTTACACGATGAATGCTGAATCTAAACTATCTACAGTAATACATAGATCTATTTAGGATAAAACACGACTCCTCTAAATGCTTGTATGATCAATTGATGATTTGAAAGACATCTTATACTACTCATCCGAATGACAGTGTTTTCTCCAGCGATCTTCATTGGAGTATGCGAAGGAAGAACTAGTCGAGATGCACTTTTCAGCACATACATACATATGTATGTATTATAATATTTCAGAATTTTTAGAGAATGTACTATACGAGACAAATAAAACGTGAACGCAAAGGTCAAGAACGATAAACAAGCCGGCCCATCAAATGGTCAATTAGGACAACAATAAATGTCGATGAGCAAAGACTGTGCTTAAAAAAATCAAATGCAAAGTGAATTACGTAATATTACAAATATTTGTTAGCAACGATAGTGTAAAAGGACAAAAGGAAAGCGTACATTTGTGTTCAGATTAAATAATATATGACATTGTATTATAATGAGAACACCGATAGGTTAGTTGGCGATAACAAAAGAGCACAGAATATTTATAAAGTGAAATACTACACAAACTTAAGTATGACCAAGTATTTCAACTAAGGAATAATAAATAACACGAGCTTTTATTGTGAGTCGCTTGTGCCCTTTCTTGTGCTTGTGCCGGAGTGGCTACGAATTTACTTTTAATTTCACATTATTTGTTGCCACTTACAGTCGACTCACATAAATTTCAAGATTCGCCAAATACCTAAGCAGCTTTTTGAAATCCTATATTGGCAGCAGTACACTAACTAAGGGACAGATAAACGATTGTGAAAATGTCTTTGATAGTTATTAACCTTTCTATTTTATTAGCTTGTTAATCCGTATGAAAATCAAACATTATATTTTGCCTACTAAGATATTGAAACACAAAATAATTGCCATAATTGTATACAGTTCCAACATAGTCAAAAATTAAATGGAACTCAAAGGGTATTTCCAATAAATAACTAAATAGAATAAATTTAATAAATCGTTCAAGCATTTCCATTAAGTAACAACAAAATCAGTTAGTGATCAATTATTGTGCTACTCGTTGTTACAAAAGTAAGTACTTTTGAAAAGCCGTAGAATTAACCACTTTAAATATTACGCCTGAACTATTCTTCGCAACACTTAATGTCAAATTGTCAGGTTAGAAATTTAAATGGCACCCAAAGAATTTCGACAGCAAAGCGTATAAATTTACAAAGACAGAGCGGAGGACCGGAAGTGAATGCGTATAAAAGACAAAACATCTCAACCGCTAAATCGTTTGCCACCTTTTGAAATAGCAGTGCGAATATTCAAATTTATTCCGTTTTTCGTTAGCCAAGGTGTACACCCCCCAAGTTTATGTATAAACAAGTTATGCAATACATATATGCATACAGTGCAATTTTGAGCGAGTTGCTTGTTTCTTCTTTTTTTCTTGATGAAGGTAAACAAATATTCGATGCTGTGAAAAGGAATTTTCGCGCACCGCCACCTCAAGCTAGCATTGGAAATACATACATATATAGGAGTATATGAGAATTTCTATCGAAGCTTCAGAGAGGTCTAAGCAAAGAGAATGAAACAATTTATTTTGGCTACATTCATACAATATACCGAACTTGGCTTCTGATTCTTTCGCAACATGTAGCATAGAGTATATTAGTTTTCTTAAACTTCTATACTTATATTTTTATATCATTAGCTCAATACTCAGCTCATTTTAATTTTTTATTCACACAATTGCTTCACACATGTATTATCATCTTTTTTTTTTCAAACTACTTAACTAAACTTAAATAAGGTTGTAAACAAAGTTCTGACGCAGTTAAGTTACCATTTAATTCATTATCCCCTTCTTAATACACTGGCATTTGAATTGAATCAGCCACTCTCACATACAATTTGAAAAAATAGGAAGACATAAATCATCATATTTGTCATGGCGTATGAGTAATATTATAAACGTCCAACAATATTATTTTGTTAAATGTTCCAGTTAAAAACAAAAAAATAGTAGCGTGTGTAAATGTAAATGTACAACTTTTTTAAGAAATTGCCAACAAATGGTTATACGCTTCTGGTACATACGTCAATAATTGTAGACAACCCCATCAATAGAGGCAAAACGCCTATTTAAACTTTCCACTAACGCATTATTGTGCAATTCTGTAAGCCGGCAACGTAGCTGGCAGCAAATGGTATAATTTAATTTCTTTCGACCATTCAATACCATTTGTTTGAGTTCAGGTTCCAGGCAATATTTTACCTTCTATCACTATTACAAACTCCTAAAAATTTTTCTACTTTATTCTCAAACACTATATGTTCACATCGCTTGGCTTTTCTGAGTGCTATATAGACCGTTCAGACCTCATGACAGGTTCCAAATAGCAACTATAATTATTATTATATCGCACTTGCTGGTGCAATTATTCATTTAATTGTGGTTTCCCTCTAATTTCTGTGCGCATTTGAGATTACTTTAGCACCGCGAAACTACCACAGCGACAAAGCTTAAGTAAACCAAACAAAAATCAAATCAAATAAAAGCTTAAAAATTTACGCTGCGGGCATCTAACATTTCCGAGTCCTTACACTTTCATACACACAGATTCAACAAGTACAACAAAAATGTAAAGTCGGGTATTCCATGGCTTTTTCCTTTTTCATAACAAAAACACTGTGTACCATGTTTCTATTTGCTTCCTCAGCCTTGACTATTTGGCTGCTATCTATGCTTGCTGGCTATCTGCTTAAATGGCTAGCTTACTCTCAGGCTGACAACACTGGGCAACATAAGCTGTCCAAAAGATTAACTGTCGTGATCTGGGTTCTCTAAGTCAATTCTCAGTATGCTTTCCATATACGCAACATGTTGCAAATTTTGATGAATTGTTGTCATTGTGGACACATGGTCCTATACACATACATTTATTAATTTTTTGTGTTTTCAAAATTTCTCTGCAGAATCTTGGTTTTTACATTGCTTATCAAATATTTTAAATAAATGAAATTTTAATTTATGAAATTTTAAAATTTAATTAAATTTCATGTTGTTAGTTTTTTTGTGAACTCTTCTAACAAATATTTTTCATTTTATTTATTCCAATTTATCTTTCTTATTAAAGATTAATTGGAAACCATGTCGCATTAATGAACATATTTAGATTACTTGCACACACGTGGTCATAGAGTTACAACATGTGTTCGACAGCTGATGTGTTTATTCATGAAACGTTTGAACAATAACAGAAACGTGAGAACCTGAACGTATTTGCAAAGCAAAATAGAGCGATGACACCAGATGTGAATATAAATCTCAGCGACATAATTGTGAGCATTTTATTATATAATTTCGTTATCTAGCAGTTTATTTCAATATCCTTTGAATGCCAAAGGATTGGTGACTATGACGTGCAGATTGAATGAAGCAACTGATTTGAGAAAAAAACTGTATTGCCAGTTGCTGCAATATATGGCTTGAATATATGCAACAAACCGTGTTTTTGTAGTTGAATTTTATGAACGTATGTATGAGAGCGTGCTAAAAGTACTCATTTGCCCCTGAAGCGAAGTCATGCACTTGTAGCAAAGCACTAAAACGTGATTGTCATATTTAATGCTGTTATACACCCCTCGGTATTTTGATATTATAGTGTTATAGTTCTTATGCTTTACTTTAAAGTTGTGTTATTTGAATGCCGAATGATTGAGTACCAATGAACTCTGTGGCTTAATGGCAGTGAATCAGATAATATATTAATTTATAGAAAAAAATAAAAAATTATATAATTTTATTTATTAATATTGAGTATATAAATAATCAATTCATAAAACTGTCATACCAAGATATTTCCATAAATAAGAAAAATAAAGTCAAAACGTGCTATAATTTATTACTCCCACGATAAGTATACTTTTTACAATAAAAAACCACAACTACTAACACTACTGCTTATAACAAGGACATTGTGAAAGGGGGTTCTAGGAGAGAGTTATTTATGTTATCAACCATTTATTACCGCACCAGCTACATAAATATATTTACTCTCATGATTTCATCATTATGTTTGTAACTGTTGGGTGTACCTCTCCTTAGACACTTGAAATGATTTACTGACTACTCTGACAGAATATACAACTTCACTTTGAGCGGTTAGTTTCGACAGAAATTGTTGCAAACAGTTCATTAGTAAATTATGACAGTTGCAAAGGGAATTCTTGGTGATTGTTTGAACATTTGTCCCTATCAAAAATGCGGTACGTGTAAAATGAGTTCTGGCTTCATTGAAATTCACTTGCATGGCACTTATTCGATGTAACAAACAGATTATTGTCCAACCTAATGAATTAATTTAAGTTTTCCTTAATAATATCGGAAGAGGAAGCATTTATATGTAATGAGGATCCAGGATTTATTATTGGTACCAAAAGATGGTTTCTTTATTCACAATTACTTCAGAAGATATAAAGGAGAGACCACGCGTTTGTAGATCTAGTCTAAGAAGCATCTCCCTAATATATTTCAGGAATAAATTAACCTTCTATAATGGCAAAAGGACAGCAGCAACATCAAATGCAGTGAAATCATGTCCACAAATTCGTGGTGAATAATTCTCAATCCGAAACATGATCGCCTTGACAAAGCAAAGCCACAGATTAACTGACGAACTAATTAAAATCCACTTACATCCGAACCACTGAAAGTCAATTACCAATTTATTTTTCGCCACTTGTTGCTAAATAACTAACATCTAACGATGCAAATCAGCAACTCAGTAACTCACCGAACACTCGATGATGTTTACACAATTTGACAGAGATTACAATTTCGAATGCAAAACAAATTTGGCATGCAACAAGTAGAATACTCGAAAGCTGTACTAAATATGTACATGTTACTGCAGCATAAATAGTTCCACAGAAGATAAGCATTTATAGATGCACGTTGAACATATGAACTTATTTCTTCATTTTTTTATAATATTATGTCGACAAAAAGAAATTGACTGTTACTTTTATATTAAAGTTCCCATGACATCTATAAGATTATTTTCACAGCGAATGATTATATCTTCATATGCAGTTAAAGAGAAAATTCTTTAAGTGAATACAGTGCTCCAACTACGAAGTAAAAACTCAAGGAGTGTACCGTCTGCCACATTGGCCATAAAGTAATTTTGCATATTATAACAACAGACCACGGGAAAGCAGTAATGAAAACACGGTAAGTAAGTAAGTACCTCAAGTACTTTTGTTTCTATACATATATGTATGAATATACTATAAAATTACGCATACGCCGCGTCGTATAATATTCTGCAGCAATGCAACGGAAGTAAAGCGAAAAGCTGATTGTAAGGAAATTGGTTTACACATTTTTATGTACGTACATTTGCCTACGTCACATATCGCTCATTTACTTGAATAGTGTCACAATTCAAAGGAGAGCGATTTAAAGTTTTCAATTGTCTCTTATTTAGCAAACATAGAAAAATGCCATCAGTTTATGGACAAATCTAGTGGCGTGTAATATATTAAATACAAGGTTGAGCTTAAATGGATCAAATATAATGTACTAATGCTTAATCTTGGGCATAAACATGACCCACTTTGAATTATGTCGTTATTTGTGAAAAATATAAATAACCGTCATAAGTCGTTTTTGTCTAAAAAAGGCAACATGAAAAATTTAATTATTTTTTCACCAATATCGTTGTAATACAAAATGCGTCGTTTTTTTTCGAAAAGAAAACCAAATTCATTCGTTATTGTGGTTAAAAACGAATGTAACATAACAAGTTTAAGAACGACACATTCTTATATCACGGTTTATTTTCCTAAGCATCGGAATGAAATTTTTATAACATATATACTACGTTTATGCTTCATTTCTACACGGTTATATTCTACATGGGTAAAGCCTATAAGCATAAACGGCAAATACTCTACTCGAGGTAAATTCTGAATTGAATTAAATTGAGGGCTGCCACGTATTATAAATACGTCCGTATTTTCCAGGTAGTGTTCGGGCAGAATCGCACGAGCAAAACCGACCACTGACCGACCCAAAAAAACCGGTTTTTCTACGAAAACCCCACTCGTCGAAGTTTTTGCAAAAAATCTGTTTTCGCTACACCATCCGACTACCCACAGTGCCACGGGTGGGCCACAAAAAAAACGGTGCCAAAAAGTAACCAATAACCGGTTACTGTAGTACTACACAGTACCAGGCGTTTGCCGCAAAAATTCAGTAGTAAGTGGGGTAGGGGTTTTTAGCGAAAAATTGGCAATACGGGAACCCTGTATATGCAATTTGTCAAAACAATATACACCGGCACAAAAAATCAATTTGACGTTCAACTTAACTCTAAATCCGTTTATGCATCCGAGTTAACTCGTCTACATACGTAAAGAAAATGTATATATTCTGTCCGAGTATATCATTTAACTCGTGGTGAAAAAGTGTTTATGCATGTGGGTTGAACTTACCCGTGTATAATATAACCGAGTAGAAATGAAGCATAAGCGTAGTAATAGACGATGCAATTGCGCACAATTCTGCATACTCAACTCAAAAATCTCAATCTTAGTATAATTAAGAGACCAACACACATAAACGACAGCTGTCAACGAGCATCGTCTTACCTTTATTTCCTGCCAACCACTAACAACTTTCCCCTCTTTTACCATTTGTTTCGAAATAAAAAGTGAAATTTATGTTAATAATAATATACCAAACTACTTTTCTTATATAAAATTTATACGAAAATCTTTACTTAAGGAAAGAAGAAGAATTAATGAACACAAAGCTACTTTGACACTTTATAATCACTCTAAATTAATCTTTTCAGATGATATTGAATACACAAAGAGTTAACATTAAATTTCAAATATATGTATCGCATCACCAATTCTCCGATTTGAAAATTGATAGGCATGATTTTTATCGCTGCGCCAACAAATTTACATTCGATTTATGTCAACAGAGCAGATACACTAGGTATATTTAACGGCAGCATTTACTGACTATCTTTTAAAATCTGATTTTAAATAACCGATTTTATAGTCAATAAAAGTCAAACGAACGGTGTTGCTATGAAAGCATTGAAAATAAACCAAATAAGTCATAAACTCAAACACAATTCATTACATGACAGTTACCTAGTAACTTTCCGATGTCATAAAACATTAAATTCATCTCTCGTTCAGTGAGTTTATATATCGCGCATGGGCAAAAATGCTTTGCATTCAAAATCCAAATGAACATGAATGCGTGTGGAAAAAATATGAAAGCACAGCTCCATTTAGACTTAATGCCATCTCTGTATAGGCATTAAAGATTTTTAAACTAGTTCGACTGAATTTAATTTGAGGTAAGTACTAGTCTCTGAGTCTCAATTATTATAAATATTAAGAGAAAGAGTAAGTAAACAAGGCTGAACGGTGTGAATTCAGGGGTTCCCTTGTTTTTATAAAGTATCCGAAATAATTAAAGAAGCAATAGCGGTAGTTAAAGAGCATATTAACATTGCGATTTTAATTAGAAAGAAAATCTAAGAATAAAATGTCATGTTGCTTGAACATTCTCATGCCTTTGCCTCAGAATAATTTTTTTTAAGCAATTACCTAAATTTTTTGGTCTGGCGTGTTTTTTTTTTCTTTTCAACACATTCAATGGTCTTTCAATAATTGTCAATAAAAGACAGGCTCAGAGGCATAATTGTTATGCGCTGAAATCATTAATTAAGTAAATTTCCGCGAAATGAATGAATACCAATAAGATTTCTTAATTGCGAAAAAACTCAGGCATAATCAAAAGCAATTAAATATTCGAAATATTAAAGGTTATTAAACAAGCTCATTATGTATACGTCACTGCTAACTCCTCCGTATGCTGTACAATCTGTATATATACATTTTATGAGTTCGATAAAAATTAAAATATTCAATTATTTATAATTTGTATGTAAAAAATTATTATTATTAAAAAAATGTCTTGTTTTAAATTTTTATTTTTAAAAGTCTGTCTTGATCAAATTTCAGCAGTTTGACTATGTATAAGGTAAATACTTATGTAACTATTTAGAGGTAAATAAATTATAATTTTCTACTTTTTTATAATTGTAAAATTGCAAAAACTAAATTGATTGACAGTACACACTCCTTTGTAATTTTTATTAAAATGTTCTTAAATCAGCTGTGGAAATTCCAAATATTTCCTTTATTACTTTTTTCGTTTAAATTTATTTACCTAAACATAGAACATTCACAGTGCAATATAAAATCCATGCTATATAAAAACAACAATAAATATACAAATACAATCATAAAGAGCATTTTCTATGAAGAATAAAAACTCAACAGGCGCGCAGATATGAGCGTTCAGACATTCAAATTGATAAGACGAATACATAAATATTAAAATAAAACGTAAATGCAATTTTTTTCTGGATATGTATAACTCTTGATAATGCTGGTTTAAATAGTTCGTATTACGAACTTCGTAATATACATATGTCATTCATCAAAACTCACAACACCCATTTATAAATAGCATGAGTAAGCTTGTAAGTACGGATGGTTTTAAAGCACAATAGGGCAACATAACACACGCGGGTTGTCATAGTGATGAATATACTTTTCCGATCTATATATAATAATCTCTTGAATAAAAAAATGTTTTTTTGTGTGTGCAAATGGTCCTTTCCCTTCCTCTGTCATTCATCTTGTTTGTAACAATGGTAGGGACAATTTCAACTAAATGCGAGGTTGTATGAAACGAAAGCACAACTTAATAGAATATATTTATTATTAAAAATGTGAGGTTGGCACCAAAAATATTTATGCGAGTTCGTATTCTGCGAGTTATACTGAGCAGTATATTATGACATGTGCAAATTTTAATTAAAGTAAATTAGAATTAAGATTAGAACTGAACATTCAATAGTTTTTTACAAATCTGCACCTCATCGTGTGCATCAATCCATATGCAAATATGAAAGCGTTTATTAATTTAATTACTATTCAAAACTAAAAAAGTTCTTTTTAAAATATATATATAGATAGAATAACGGAGTTATTCACCTTTTCTCAAAGCAAGTTGCTACGTTAGCATAGCTTGTATCCTTTAAGGACAGAAAGAAAGGTTGTGTAGAAGGTTCTTTTGCATGCACCTCTTAGTCCAGACCAGCACCAAATGATTATTACCTGTTCCTGTCAATGGCGAATTTTGAATTGATTATGAAAATAGCAACAAGTGTTTCTATAATAGTGACATTATGAAATTTCAAAATTTCAACAAGTTGTTGAAACAAACTGTGCATATTTTAAATAAATCAGATTATTCTAAATAATGTATTAATAAATTTAATGTAAAAATAATGAACTTTTTTATACTATACTTAATTTTTTCATCGTTAGGAATGATTGGTTCATAAGGTGAACAGAAGGATTAATAACACAGCCACACAATAAAATTGTCATGTCTTGGGGGTCTGTGTGTGTTATGTTTTTGGGGTCGCTGAATCCGAATTCGAGGTATATTTAACTCCATCAGATCAGGGTTTTGAGATAACCCCGGAAAGCCAATATGGCGGACAGCGTTTTTAAAACTTCATCGGAATTGCTTAAAAGTCCAAGGTTCTCGGGGTCGCTGATTACGAAGCCGGTGTCGGTTTTTCAAAATTCAAAATGGTGGAAGCAATATGCCGAATTTTTAAAATTCATAAATGAAAAATATATCTAAACTGTGATATGAGCATATGCATTTGGGTAATACAATTTAATTATTTAAACCATTCCTTTCTTCTACTATTTGGGAAAATAATTACTAAAACTGATAATTCATTACTAGTAGTTTTTACAATAATCAAATCAAAACATGACAGATAAATCCGGGGTGCATATTTTTGTATTGACAAATATGTCAGTTAGTTATATAAAATAGTGAGATAATAGTATAAACTTAGTTCTGATTAAGTAATTTATATCGAATATAATAAAAAATTTGGAATAGTTTACATTATGGGAAACAACCACTATTGAAACATACCATTACACACGTACCTGAAATTTAAAACCAACAAAACGTTATATATACAGTATCTAAAATACGATCTATACAACCATAACGCATGATAGCATGGTAACGGTAGAAATATAGGGGATGAGAAATTTAAATTTAACCTACTTACTGATTACTAGCCCAGAAACATTTGAAAACAAACTTTTAGCGCTACTGTCAGAACAAAGATCGCTTCTTTACCGAACTCATTCTCGGAATTTAACAATTAAATTCCCTATTTAAGAATTTAATTTGTTCTTCATAAAAAAGGACACAAAGATGTGGTAGGTATTTATCACCCACATCAGGTAAGTAAGTAAATAAACAAAGGACATTGATTTTAAAGCACACGCCTTTTATTTAATTACCTGCGATCGTTTTAAATAAAAGAAGTGTTTAACCTTGCAACAAACCATCGTGGTTGCCACAGGTAGAAAAAACACGAAAAAGGCTATATAAAAAGACCGAAAACATTTTCTGAAAACATTAGTAAATCGACATTTCTCGAATAAGCATCGACCCTAAACCAAAAAAAAAATGCAAAGTGTACGAACAGTGTACACAAACCAGCAAATAAAGGTTTTAGAGGCGGAGTACGCAGAAAATAAGTTTGCGAAAGGTGCGCGACGAAAACAAATCGCACAACGTATTGGAGTGCAGGAAATACAAGTGCGAACTTGGTTTAAAAATAGAAGAGCAAGAGAAAAGAACGAGAACTTCAAAACCACAACTACTAGCGCACCGATAGAACAAAGTACCGTACCAGCTTATCAACATACCTCTTTAAAGAGGTCAAGAACTGACGATCTGAACTCGTTCAAAGCGAATAATCTCAATCAATCAAATTGGATTCTGCCGCCACCTGCTTGTCAACATAGCTCAACAATTGAGAACGAGATTATGGGGTTCACTGCGAATGATCTCAATCGATCAAATTGGATTCAGCCGCCACCCGCTTTTCAACATAGCTCAACAATTGAGAACGAGATTATGGGGTTCACTGCGAATGATCTCAATCGATCAAATTGGATTCAGTCATCACCCGCTTATCAACATTCCTCAACAACTGAGAAAGACATTATGGGGTTCACTGCGAATGATCTCAATCATTGGATTCAGCCACCACCCGCTTATCAACATACCCCAACAACTAACGATCTGAACGTTTTTGAACATAGCTCAACTGACGATTACAACTACATCATGGAATTTATTGGGAATAATCCATCAGATTGTATTCAGCCACCACCCGCGAAAAAACCTAAGATACAGATATTGGAGCAATTGGTGCTTCATCCGGATACAAATTGCTGGATACGAATTTAAGATGTCTTCAATGAAACTTCCACCATACTGCATGAGTAGAACATTCAATTAAATAATGTTCTCATATTCTAATCATATTTTTATAGAAATCATTTTAATTAAGTAATTGTGAACAAAACTAGAAATAATGAAAAACACAATCTCTAAAAATATTTATCTCTTTCCTCTTTTATAATTCAATTACATGTATTTATAACGAAATTTCTGAATCTATCAATCAGTTTCAATTTGCATCCGATAATGCGGAGTGTTTATATAAATTTAGAGCATATTCAACTGCCAATAACAAAACTCAGTCAACGGTATAATGCTTACATCAAAATTATGTAAATGTTCGCCTTCAACTTCAAAACCGAAAGATATATTTATCATAAAAAAATAGAATAAAAATTGGCACTTGCCTAATTGAATTGTACCATAGATATGTGTTAGGGATAAATTGTAGTTGCTTGTGAAGGTAATTGAGTGATGATAATGAGTACAGAATAGCTACAACACGTATTCACACTGCAGTAAACATACAAACAACACACATTAACACTGTCACACCTTTCCTCACTCCCTACAACTCTCACATTTCCCTTGCGTCACTCTCATTTAACATTTTTCTTTAAATTTTATTATAAACAATGGCAACCATAAACACTTTGGTTCTATTGTTCTCAAGTCAGAAACGCTGTCAGGCAGTCGAGCGTGCGATCCATTTATGCGGCGCGTTTATGTGAATGCAATAGTAGCGCACATTTGCAGTATATGCAAAAGAATAATGGCTGCTTCCGTCGAGGGTAACATTGTGTTGTGTGAATAAGGTGTTGCAAAATATTGCTGCAAGCTTTGCAACAGTTTGTGACAGTAGTGCTATGATATGAGTAAACAAATGCAACAGAATGCCGCTGTACCATAAATACTTCAGCAAAAACGAACCCACATCAAGAAAACAAACTCTATGATATGGAAATATGGAATAGTAAAACATTTGTCTGGGTCATCCCTTCGAAGGTCAATAATGTATTGAGAGTGGATATATTCATATTGACTCACAGTTAATGAGAAATATTTTTAAAATAAACTAAGAGTCTTGGTGGGACTATACACATGCCACTGTAAGCTTAGGTATCGCCTATACAACCTGGGCATAGTCTCAACAGAAATGTGTCGCTTCTGTGACTTGGAGGCAGAAACTCCCCTACATCTGCTCATTGATTGTGTAGCACGTCACCGAAGTAGGAGTAAATTATTGGGTCTCAGCAACACAAATTAAGGAATGCATCGACTCCCTCACTCACCATTCTTGAATTTGTAAGAGTGCTGGGACTGATGGAGTTGTTGTAGACTTAGGAAGGGCACAATAGACCACAGGTCGTAGTGCAGTCCTCAAAACTTCTGTCTATCTTTCTATCTATAATGCAATCCAGATATAACAACTTCGTAGCGACATTTAGTAAGATTTCTTCATTTAAGTTCGGGTTATTTTCAATATTGGCACGTACGTTATATTTAGCAATCCTTGCTAGAGCATTTTTTATTTTCCTTTATACTATTTCATAGTATACAGTATACATTATAGAGAACTACCTTTGTTATATATGTATGTAAAAACTATTTCAATACTCACCAGGTAGAGAGCACCACCTGTTGGCTGTCAAAAGTCAGTGGAATGAACAACATGAATGTTTATAAGCCTGATTGCACCAGCAAGCTGTGTCACATGCGACTTGTCTCGTGACGGCAATGCCGAGAATGTTCTGCTGCAAGTAGTGGTTATGTTTCAATATGCATAAGAATGCATTTGTTAAAGTAAGAAAGAAATATGAAAACCAAATATATACCACAACTTCAGTTTTATGTTGCAAACTTATAACTTTGTTCCAGTTAGTGTCTACTCATTAAGTTAGTTTTTATGTCAAACAATTAAAAGTGGACTAGTTCACAAAGTTGTAAGTGTTTGTGTTTTATAGCACCGAAAAGGTGGCAATCCAAGTACTTTTCTTTGAATTATGAATATATTATGTTTCGTTTATTTGGTGCTCATTGTAGACCAACAATGAGGAAGTACCTTGAATAAAACTCACAATAACTGCAACTGGTATATGTAAGAACTTTTTCAGCTTGAGATTTATTCATAGAAAGTTTAATTGTTAAAACTTCTAAAACTAGAAAGACGGCGGTAATAAATGATATATTTACCGAAAAATATAAAATAAAGTCTATATAAAAATTTTTTCAGGAAATTCCCAAAGAGATTATTGTAAAACATATTTAATAGAGTATTTATGACAACTCGAAATAATAAAGTCAAAAGTTTCAGTTAAAATTCCTGCTAATTCTTGTTTATCGGAGCGTTAAAATGCTGACAGCTTACTTATGACAACGTACTGATAACACATTAGCAAACAGTGTAATGTAAAAACATTTCTTATACATATATGCTTTAACAATCAAAAATGCCAGTGGTTATGCGCTGTTAAAATTGATATTGAGCAATATATGTATGTACGATGTATATTTTCCTATAGATGGTACATTTATTGTCCATTTTGAATTTCCGTGTTGCACCATTTCAATGCACGAAATACCCTCACGGGCACCATTTCACCTATCTGCTATGTTAAACCACTGTTGATATGGTAGTCATGCAGGCTCAACCAATGGAAGGAGAGTTTTGCCACAGGCGATTTGTCGAAAATTCAATAAATCCATGTTTAGATTGTGAAGTGCGTACATATAAAGATAATAGAAGCCCAGACGGGTAACGAACTCTTTACAAAACCGTTTTTTATACATCTTTTTCAAATTTCCCACCTAAAAATATAAAAAATTTTGCCTTCAAAGTTGTATGAAATAGTCGCATGAATAGCTTTAATGTCAGTGTTTTGCATATTGTCCGCAGTTATTTGCAAAATCAGACCCTATTATCACATACCAAAAGTCACAAATTATTTACATAAAGCAGGGTTGACCGGCGCCATGAAGGTCGGAAGTGCAGTCAACCCAACAAAATAAGAGCAAATACAAGAACAACAAATATTTCAAAAACAGGAAAAAGCAACAAAATATAAAAATTTAAGGGTAGCAATATAAAAGGAAAAGTGAACTTTAAATACCAGCAAAGATTACATGCGCGGATTACTTGTTAAACTAAAAAATTTAATTCCGAACAAGATTACGAAAACATTGGTATAAAATATCAGTTGATCCACAGCACTAACTATATATCTAAAATCGAAAAATGCGAATATGCAAACACTACAAAATACCAATGGTGCATTTACATACTTATTAAGCGATCTAGCTTTAAGGAGTCAAGAGCTAATTAAGCTAAATTAGCTGAAGGAAGTGAAAATTAACACAAATTAACCACAAAGAGAAGTTCAGCTACAGTTTCATTGCTTTTTCTTGCGCTTTCCTCTGTCGGAAGTGGGAGCGGAAATGGGAGCGGAAATGGTGTGACTGAAAATTACGGGCCAATGGGATAATTGCTGTTGGTAAGAGAATTTAAAATGAAATAAATGAAAAATGTATATTTGGAAGCAAATATTTATTTCATGTTTTTACTCCGCCGATTACTTCATTATCCTTATATATATACGTATATTAAAGAATAAAACCGTTTAGCTCGGAAGACTAAAAAAAAAATATAGGACTGCGGTATTTACAGAATGCTGTAAAATATTTTTCGTCAGTTGAAAATGCTTTGCTATGTATATATGTATTTGCATATCGTGCAGAGCTACATATTAATAGCAATTGAATAAATACATGAATTTTGCAACAGTGCATCATCTGCTTCAGGACACTGTTTCATTGCGCATGCATCACTTTATGCTTAAAATGCGTTGGCAGGACATTTCGGTTGAACGCTCAGCGTTTATTGCTTTACCGCAAGAGTGCTTAACCGAAGCAAAAACACAAACGCAATAATGTTGCTACGTGGGTGTATTTACGCTGCAACAGGTAAAGTGCAAGGATATATGATACACCTACATTGCCGTAATGATCTGGACGAAACTGATGTAATACTCGTATATAAGTAGAAGTGATTATCACAGATGTACGAATGTATTTACATATGTACGTACGTATGTAATTACGCCTAAGTACAGTCATCAGTTTAAGTAGAAAAAGTCTCTACACTTGATAATAAATCAATTACAAGTTCTTCATCAGTACACTTCACTTAAATCCTAAAATTTTCATGCATCAATTTGTCTTGATTATATTTTCAGGTGCGCAATATTTCTTTACTTTTGATGTTACATATTCCAATTAACCAACCGGAGCTACATTCTTCCATTTATTTTTCTTCATATGTTACATACTGCAATCTGTTGATCAGTGTGTTTAGTGTTACAACATACTGTAAAAAACATCCAATGAAAACCAATTTAATCGAAGGCTGCTGCCACTTAAGCTGGAGACGTAATTATGCAAAAAAAAAAATTAAATAAGAGATGGAGCAAAGCAAATAATAATAATAAGTTTTCAAGTTTCCTCCTTGCTTGAGAATACGATATGTTTTACCCAGGGACATTTTTGTATTCTCCTTTTTAATTATTAACCGTTTTGGTTTTCAGATAATGTCCCTCTGCTTTGCACCTCACTAACTTTATGAAATTTAAAAGCAACGAAATTCAAATAAAGCGAATATAAGTAAATGCAGGACGTGGTGATAAAGTGGAATTGACGTCATTTAAAAGATACGCGTGGGTTTATGACAGCAATGATCATGATGGTATTGCTTATGGAGATCGATGATGTGAATGATGTCTACTATAATTTATATAAATATAATTCCTATCATGGAAAAGAGGGACAGTGCTTATACGTAACCGAAAAATATATTAAAAGCAATTTTTCTTACAAAAAGGTCACTGGAATATTGCTAATATGGAGAAAAAAATATAAAAATTGAAACGTTCTACCAACAAAGCTTTTTATAAAATTTGGTGATTTTGTTCGGTTTCATATGGTGCCATTTTGATTTAAATAACCAAAAATATATAATAATTCGTCAGGTTGCGGATTTGTAGTGAGTTGCAGTCTGCTGTATATAGCGATGAAAGGATATACTTATACGAGAATAAATATTCAACAGCACATAAAGGGCTTAAACTGCTGATTTTACGGACTTAATGGCTGGCTACCAAAGCAATAATGACGACAAGATTTCTCAACTCCATAAATTCCTGCCATAACAAAAAATAACAAATCTCAAACAAAGGAAAGACGCTAACAAATGTGGAGATTTTTTCACGCATGGGTAAGCACACACCTGCAGAAGTTCGTGTTAGAACATTAGTTAGCTCCATTAGGACAGAAGCAGCTAAGCCATTATGGCAGAAAACTTTATTACCTACATACCCTGTGAAAGCATTAGTGTTATATGTGTTACGACAAAATTATTCAGTCTTAATTTATATACAAATTAAGAAGTAAGTGATAACAAAAAAGTTTGGAAACCTTTATCGTACGCATAAATACAGAAAATGTTGGGGATTTCAGTAGAAAATGCTTTGTTTAAGTAAGCGTTAATATATGTACATCTGTATAGTGATGTCATACTGTATAATTTTTTCTTCATAAACATTAGAAGAGTGCAAGATTACATTTTTGTTAAAATTTGTTTGTTATACCGACATTTATTTCACTGGAATTTATGAATATCACCAATATGTCGCATTAGCGTCTGGCAAAGTTACATTCGAATTTATTTTTCTTAGAACATTTTACGAAATTTTATCAATTTCAATTTAGCATTTACTATAGAAAAGTATATAATAGGGCTTCAATAATCATAATTTTCTGTTTGTCAGTTTTCAATATTGACACAGTATAAGCAAGCAGCCATAAACATAAATCTCTCAAAATATTCATGTTTATTCCAAAGTATACCATAATGATCACTTGTCAAAAACAGTGTGGTACATACATATATGGAATGAAAGAAATATAGGTCAAAAAATTGAATGTTATGGGTGATCTGTTTTAACTAATTAATTAATTCAAATATCTATATTTTACAACTCAACTCAATAACTCTTAACCCATTCCCTCCCATTGTACTCGCATGGGTACAGAAAACATCATGTTTTTTAACCAAGTAAGTTCAATGGGATCGAATAGGTTTTCTGTACCATTTTCTGTACACAAGCGAGTACAGTGGGAGGGAATGGAGTAAGTTTCACTTTGCGTGGTTAACCAAATGCGACACTCATACGCCTCAATGGACCTATGCATATACATACATTCAGTTCACAATCTATAACAACAATATACATTTGTGACGAAGCAATGAAGCTACAAGTTGTTTTCTTATTACCTTTTTTTCATTTTCAGTTATATTATACATATATTTATTAAAGCATTGTCTCAGCATGTTACTTCCAATACTTAACTTCCGTTTTCTGGTGACAGGCAAAACAAATATGAACGTAATAAATGAGAAGGAAAAACGAAACAAAACGACAAACGAATAACAAACAAGCAAACAAAGGTTTATTCAACATCATTGTTTGACGGAGAACAACTAAGGTATAGTTTATACAAAGGCGTCTGTTTAAATAAGACATTCTTGGACACATTTATTTGTTTCATTGGTTAACTAACAGAAGCCTATAACAAAAAACGTTACTTATGGAAAAAATTTGCTGATGTTATCTCACAATACTTAAAAACACCTTCTATAGTTCGTGCAAGGGGCACATTGACAGATTTCAAATGTTATAACTATAATGCTGTTGTGATCATGCTAGTAAAATTGGAAAGCACCATTCATTATATTTACTGAACAAATTTATTTACATATCAAGGAAAGGGTTGTCAAAAACACTACAAAGGCATACATATATACTTCTAATAGATTTAATATATCGGTGCGGTATTTACACACAAATGAAAAGGATGCTACAGCTTAGCACATACGTAAGTGACAATATTTTAAATGTGAATATTTTTATGATACATAATTTGATAAATATAGGAAAATTTTTGATTTCAAAATTATGTTCATAAAACTAAAGGCCTACTGAATCTAACTTTTTCAAATCAATCTATTGAACTCCTTATAGAAACAATTTGTTTCCTTTATTAGACCACTTAAACATATTCCGTAGTATTTACATATAATAAGAAAAGTTGCGAGAATAAGTAGTTCCATAAACTTCCTTTATTCACTAATTTTAGTATGAGAGTGATTCTTTCCTCTCACTTCAATGGCATTGTGTGTGTAAATAGTAACAACATATGGCAAATATGAATATGAATTGTAAATATTTTTGAATAAAATGTGTAACTTTCATTGAACAAGAACAACACTGATAACAAGAAGCAACATTTCAGACACACGCATGTTCACCCACTCCCGAGGAAGCCATTTCATTTATAACTAGTTTTACTGCCGCACTTATTCTTTTCACTACGTGCCTTCTGGCATTCTTGTATCGTAATTCGAATTTGACAATGAGACAAATACCCGTAGGTGTTGTATTGCACCAAAACTTTCTGCTACAATTTTCTTTCACTTCTTCAATAATTTCATGAAACCAATGTACACAGATATATAACAATATAAAAGTTATTGATCTGGCGAAAGGAATTAAAAAAACTGAGAAATGTACAGTATGCACCGAGATTGAGGTTTGTAATTAAATGGGTGCTTAAAAGTGAGTATACGAAAAATTGTCACTTACCTTATTTGCCACTTTTAAAATATCTGAAAAGAGAAAGAGAGAAAAGTATTAGAAATACATCATTAAAAAACAAAACGCTCTTGGATTATTCAATAAGAAGAAAAATTGCCAATGGCTTTAGAGTTGCAAACGCAATGATTTTTTCATGCTGACCGGCAACAAGTATATATAGTATATATATGTATGTACTCGTATGGATTTGTTGCGTTTTGTAAGCTACCACGTTACATACGCTTTGGTGATACAGTAACTTTTTGCATTGCCAATTTTCGATTGCTATTCTCGCTTTCATTTGAAACTCAAATGTCCTTGCAATTCGGCCACCAATCTACTATAAGCGCTCCGCACTTTTTTGCCTCATCACATGCACATCGATCCTGGTAATATAGTAGCAAGCTGCGTGCAACTCAGTGGTGACGTGAGAAGAACAAAAGAATTATGCAATACGAAAAAATGCTAGATAAAGATCGCAATTATGGTGCCATAGTATACTAGGCCAAGGTAATGGAATTCAGTGCGACATACTCAGTCAGGCATGTTCGTTTCTGCGAATGGTGAGATTTCAATTCTCTGTGGATATGGTTGCTGTTGCCTCAAAGTAATTCAATAACTATATTATTATTTCTTTCATAGTCTTTCATACTACATCCGATTGCCAGTAGTAACCACCCACAACCAACAACAGTAATGAATACTACACATAGTTATAATGCAAGTATAATAACAGGCAATGAAGCATTAACAGCGGGAACTCGTGAAAAGAGACACTCGCCATCATCACCGTCGCTCATTGTCAACTCATTTTTATTATTAGTTTTGCTAGTTTTCAATTTTTTAAATTCTATTCATCGTTAATTAATTTTTTTTTTAAATTGTAATTTCAATTCAGAACTCTCTACATAGCTGACTTTTTCTTGCTTATCAACTTGAAACACTTCTTTCCTGAAAAAATTTGTATCAAAAGTTCGAAAAATAAGAATGTGGTATTAAAAAAGTGTGAGTGTACTGCAACTTGAAAGATATTTCTTTATCGTGCAATAGCCGAAACATTAAACAATATGCTGTCGTTATATTTGTTGTTTATTGGCTTATATTTTGTCATCAACAATAATGCAAATAAACATAATTAAATAGATATGTATGTACAAGGAGAAATAAAAAAAATAAATCTTGATAAACATTTTTCAAAAAATAAAACATATTTAAAATATTAAGTGGCAAAAATAATGGCATACAAAAAATTATTAGTTATGTAGTAAACATAAAAAAAATACCCCCTGATATTTATTTTTCACCAAAATATTGCATATCAAATAATATTAAGCGAAAAAAATGATGCAATATAAAAATTCATAATTCTATAGATATTGTATTTAGGAGACAATAATAAAATGCACCTTGATATTTTTCTCAACAAAATATTACATATAAAAAATATCTAGCGACAAAAATTACGCAAAACATGAAATAATATTTACATCTCCTTCATACATATTAACTATGCTTGGTCACTCATATTAAATCAAAGAATTGCAACTTACATTCAAACATTGTTTAAAATTGTCCTCGCACGACATTAATAAGTGTTTAATTCATGAAAGAAACATGAGAGAACAAACGAACGAACGTACGCACCGAAAAAACGAACAAAACACGCACAACGAGCACACCACTTGATATATTTTATTGCAGAAGTAGCATGCGACTTTTAAGTTTTTGACCAAAAAAATGCGCAATCACTTTCCACACATTTTTCATTACTAAAGCAATGGATTATTATTATTTTATTATTAGATCACTTTCACACATTTATAACACATTTCATTTTATTAGAGCAAGAAAAGCCAAGAAGCACAAAAACATAAGCAACTAAGCATTTTAACTACGCAATACACACAATAGCACCACACTTTTTATTTAACCTTTTCATTTTTCTCCTCATAATTTACGCATTCTCACTATACACTTTTGATGTAATAAACACTAAACGCACAATATATTCTACCAATAATATTAATATTACTTTTATTAATCAATTAAATTTTCCTTAACGCGAATTATTTGTTTTTACCGAAGACCGTACGCGAAAAATTCTGATTGACAACTGATCTGCTGCTGATGCTGCACTTATTTGCGTCGCCGTGTAGCGGTGGGGTGTATGTGTTGTTGGAAGAAGTTTTTTTTCAAGTCCATGCATGTATAAATGTAAGTGCATTCGTAGGTGGTCGTGTATTTAATTTATCGCATGCAAATATTCTTATATTATTCGTTACATGCTATTTATGTTAATGCAATTTTGCGCATGGTACAATAGTGCGCGACCTTCCATGCGATAATTAAGCGAGATGAAAAATTAGTTTTGATTAAAATGTTTTTAAATAAATTAAATAAAAATTAAGGCATTTTTAGGGCATTTTAATAAATGTTTTTGAAGCAAAACAAATCATAATAAAATTTATACAAATAGTATTAATGTGCTGGTCGAAAAAATTGTTAATAACATACATACATGCATACGCAAAAATGTACATACATACATATTAACTACGCTTGATTGCTAATATAAAATTTTTGAACTAGAACGTGAATTTCAACATTGTTTAAAATTATCGACGAATTTCATTAATAAATGTTTTATTCGTGAAGAAATATGAACGAACGAAAGCACCGACAAAAAAAAGAAAAAACGCACGAGCTCACTACTTGATATATTTTTGTATTGTAACATGCGACTTTAGAGTTTTTGATCAAAAAAATGCGCAATTACTTTCCACACATTTTCCATAATTAAAACAATAGAATTATTAAATTTATTGTATTATTATCACACATTTATGACATATTTAATTTCATTGAAGTAAAAAATCCAACGAGCACATAAAATATGAGCAACTAAGCATTACACACAATAGCAAAACACTTTTTTCTTTAAACTTTGATATTTTCCACGTATTATTTACACATTTGCACTATACACCTTTGATTTATTAAACACTAAACGAACATTATAATTTACAAATAATATTAATATTCCTTTTCTTTATCAATTAAATTTTCCTTACTGCGAATTATTTTTGTTTTTTTACCGAAGACCGTACGCGAAAAATTCCGATTGACAACTGATCTGCTGCTGACGCTGCACGTATTAGCGTCGCCGTGTAGCAGTGGGTGGTAGGTGTTGTTGGGAGAAGTTTTGTTTCAAGTCTATGCATGCATAAATGCAAATGCATTCGTAGGTGGTCGTGTAATAAATTTATCGCATGTTTTTTTTCTTTTATTATTCGCCCCATGCTATTTCTATTAATGCAATTTTGCGCATGGTACAATAGTGCGCGACCTATTCAATGCGATAATTAATCGAAATGTTAAATTCATTTTATTTTAAATGTTCATTAAATTAATTAAATAAAAAATAAATATGTTCACTACGTACTAAATGAAATTTATCTACTTATGAAAGTGGTAAACTTTTTTATGTATTTTCGTTAATGTTTTGGAAGCAAAACTATTCATAATAAAATGTATACAAGTAGTATTAATGTTCTGATCGTAGAAAATTTTAGTTACAAGTGAACATACATACATATGCAAAAATATACATACATATTAACAACGTTCGATTAAACATTTAATTATTTGTATATTAATGTACATATCTATTTCAAGAGATATACATATTTATGAAAAAAAACAATTGTTATAATGTTAAAATAAATAAATGTGCATGCCACGCTATGGTCTAACTTATTTGAAGCAATTTTCACTTGGTATGCATATCAAAAATAGATAAACGTCTTGAATTCGATAGCGCTTCCCTTCAAATGTAAGCAGTATGTAGGCGATTGAGTGTGCGTTTATGTAATTTACAGATATGTACCTACAAACTACTTTAGCTACCTTCTGATATCAAAGCATTTCTTACTAGCTCCAGGTGGATTCTATAATTCTATGGTAGTGAAAGAATACCACAGAATCACAAAGACAGCAAGGTGGATTAATGCTGTCAGTTACTAAGCATAAAAGGTGAAAACCTTGATGAAAAGATGCAATTTCCAGAAGTTTATTCAGTGCAGTGCCACACAATGAAAGCCTCAGGGCAACGGTCCAAAGTCAATCATTTCAAAGTCAAAGAAAAATTCTTGAAGTCATGTGTTTGTATAACTATTCTGATTTTACAGCAAAAATCCATGTAGACCTCTTGACTCTTAAGGGACTGCGTGCGTACTTACATATGTACATGTGTTCATATGTTACCAACATTAACAATTTACTTTCATCTTTAGAATGTCATTTGCACTTGACGCCTGCCGCTTTATGCCCTATATTCCAACAGCTTTGAATAGTGTGTTCACTTTAGCCGGATGCTTTCATAACTACTGATTGTTGTTTGTACTTTTTGTGAATTTCTCAATTTCGATTCGACGCTATATAAATTTCCAGTTTACCTTCTCCTACTTTTTAATTTAACAATAAAGTTTTATCAGATTTATAAGCGAGCAGAATTCAATAAAAATATAATATTTAAAATTATGTAAAATATTTCGCACACCAAATTGATGTAGCCGCAGACACAAGGTTAACTATTTAGTATGTACACTAGGGTGGCCCTTATTTTCCAAAGTATTCCGATTCTCGATCGCACCCCCTAGAAATATGAGAATAGCCCGAAAACTAGTATATACAAGGTTTTGGGTCAATCAAAAAAGGTTTAGAGGTTGCGCAAGGAGCTTGAAATCCTGAAAAATTAAGAATTTTTGCCATTTTTATGTCTCAGACTTCCATATTTCAAAGCCACACTATCCCTTACTGGTTTTCCATACCGTAATAATCTTAATTTTTCAGGATTTCAAGCTCCTTGCGCAACCTCTAAACCTTTTTTGATTGACCCAAAACTTTGTATATAATAATTTTTGGGCCATTCGTATATTTCTAAGGGGTGCGATAGAGAATCCAGAAACTTTTTTTATCCTCCATACAACTAAGGGCCACCCTAATGTACACATGTAGGTACATATGTATATGCAGCGCTGTTGGAACCTATTGATGAGTTGTGTAGAATCTAAATAACTTGTACCAAAAATACATTCAGGAATGCGTAGGTACTCACAGATAAATTTTGAATTTTCATTCGCATTAGAAATGCAAATATACTTAATTCTGTTATAATTAATAGGATTAACGACTATTTGCCCCTTACTTTTGTCCCATTCTAGTGAAATTCTATCCATAGCTAATTACTTATGTTAAGTGGCAGAGTTTGTAAGCCAGCAAAGTTTTGATTGCTTTTACATGCTTGTCCCAACTTGGGTTTTAATTGGGTCAAGGATTTTATGTGAGGCTTTTTTTGAAGGAAAAATTAAAAATTTTACCGATATACTCGTAAAATTAAATATGTATATCGCGGCGGATCGAGTTCATTTTTAAAACATATTGGCAAACCCTTGTCTTTCTTATTTCTTCTTGAAAACATCATGTCTAAAAAATATTGTGTTAACGAGATTTCTTGTAAAAGGAAATTTAAAACATTTATCTGCACAACTGACAACTGTAATTTAAACATTAAAACCTTATTTTATCAGCGTGTTATGAAGCTTTTAAACTCACA
Source organism: Zeugodacus cucurbitae (assembly GCF_028554725.1). Classification (NCBI taxonomy): domain Eukaryota; kingdom Metazoa; phylum Arthropoda; class Insecta; order Diptera; family Tephritidae; genus Zeugodacus; species Zeugodacus cucurbitae. The sequence continues at coordinate 46,420,667 of NC_071670.1, forward strand.
CAGCTTCAAAACTTTCTAACACCATTGTTGGGTTTAGCTTGTTAGATTTGTTGTTTTTGTACCATAAAATTGCACTAAAAGTTGTCAATGTCAGCGAAAAACCACAACAATGTTGAATGGTTTCATTCCGGTGACACATGTTTATGGCAGTTGTTGCAAGTAACCGTTTATATATAAACATACACACATACATACACACATACATAAATGCCTTCGCGGGAATTGTAGCAGAACAGACAATTTCAAAAGCATACAAATGGTCGTTTGGAAAATTCGACCCGAGTTTTCGTTATACTACGTAGGGCTCTTTAAGCTCCGCAACCTCAACATAATTATAAAATACAATTTTTATAAAACATCTCATCAAAAATCTCTATAAATAAATTAAAAAATTAAAACAAACTTTACCGATTTGCTCTCTCATATGTCAGCGAGTAATTATTGTTATAAAGAGCAAAATTCCTAGTGGGTTCTTAATATCTAGGTACAAGAGAATGTGATATGTCTATATGTATTCGAAGTACTTTTTCAAGTTTGCAAGTCTTCACTTGTTTACAAGTGTAATTATTTTTGCCAAAGGATTAGCGGGAATATGATCAAGTGAACATTCAGAAAAGATATATGACAATACAAAAAAAAAACAGTTCCAGAAAAATAGAACCCGCTGATAAATTTACCAACTATATTGTTGCATTCGGTTTATTCAGAGGTTAAAATTCCTGTACCACGTACTGATTCTGCTCGCAGCAAACCACAACATTTTTTTTAAAAATTACCACAACCATTAGTAGACAACCTAAGCCGCACTGATTTCTCTATTTAAAATCATACCAAGCTGCTCGTGGTTTCAGTATTTCATAATGGAATTAAATGTTTCCTCAAATTAATCAGTTTATTTATATAAATAAATAAATCCTGTCACCTACTAGTATACTAAAATATTATATTTGCTATTTCCATATAACTTTGAGTTCCTATAATAAATACTCCTACACTCATCAACGACCATAGGCATGTATTTATAGCATTCTATCTCATTCTCATTTTGTATATAAATTCTGCTCTTTGTATTTTCATACTAACAAGTTAAGTAAACATTTCTTGGAAACAATTTCCCATTAAACCTTGTACACGGCTTAGATTTGCAAACGCAAAAGTGCAGGAGATTTTATTACTAAATTTATTTTAGTTTAACACAGCAAGCACATTATGAAACAACATTGCTGTGCTCTTGTTTTTTTAGATTTCATAAATAAGAATTAATTAACAGCTTAGAGAGAATTTGCGTTTTTAAAGAAACTAATAAGGTTTATAGCAGACCTTCTTCGCAATATTGACAATACCTTATTTTCCAATACATCTTATGGTTGTGATAGAAAATATTCCATACATCTATGTTGATATTAAAAATTTGTGAATACATAATTGTGCAACCATCTGTTTCGACTTAAAATTAACCTTTCTAAGCGGATTACCAAAATAAGGTTTGCTCTCTTGTTCCGCTTTTTCTTAAATCGGCTAATAAATATTTAATCAAGTCATACAAAAAGCATATACAGAGGTAGTCAAAATTATTTACACATCGAACGTTTTTTTTACAAGATTCACACAACAAGCTTTTTCTTGTTATTGTTGTTGATGCCATGGAACAAAATGCTATGTTGTTGTAAACCTTGATCTAATCCTGAGCGAATGAAGTCAGTTCGGCTAGAATAGCTAGAAATATGACGGAGAAATAAGAAAATGAACTGAAGACTCGCAGTAGTCAAAAGTATTTACACACGACGATTTAACCTACATCCTTGCTTTTGGTTTGAGCAAGCGTAGTAATTGGATTCAATTGCATTCGTAACAACCTAACTCAGCCTTAAAATATAAAAAAAGTGGTAAATAGAATCCCGAAAACAAAGGAATTATCGATTATAACTAGATCGATCGATTAGTTTGTACTAAGTTTAAGACTGTTGTTTCGGCTTTGGAGTTCGTAAAAATTAATAGAATTTAAAAGAATACTGTTTATAATGCCAATAATAAGAAGGAGACGAACAATTGCAAAGTTACTTTAAAGAGGACTGGGCGGAACCCTATGATAACTCAAAGAGAATGCAGAAGATTAGTAGGAACTGCCATACAAAATTCTATAATTAAACCTGTTAATATTGCAGCAGCATCAAATCAGCATATTGCACGAACCGTCAATGATACTACACAGCTCAGGACATTAAAAAAGTTAACATAAATAACAAAATAGGTAATGGCAAATATAGGTCAATATTTCCGAAAATAAAAAAGCGTTATGCCAGTCATTTGCCTGTCGTGGGCAGATAATGCGGAATTTTAGTTTCAGGGCTTGTTTAGCAAACGCTTTATGCATTCAGAAAGTGAAAATAAGAAATATGCAGTTTAGGCGCTAAACAGAGTCAGAGGTGACATTATGATTTTTTGGGGAAGTTTCCTTACTTAAGTTCTGGAGATTTGCTACTAATTTAGGGACACTAATTCATCCGGAATGAACATGACCATGTCATTGTAGTGGTTAGTCGGCCTTTTCCAACTTTTTACTACATTTTACAACAGGACAATGCTCCATTCCATAAGGGATCGTTACCAATGAAACTTTTAAATGAAGCAAATCAAGTTGACCTCCGCAGAGTCCCGACTTAAACTTTCTTGAAAATATTTGGGGTTTCGTTAAATATCAGAATAGAAATCTTTGTTTTGGCATTTACTTCTTAGTTAAATATTACTCTCTGTTGAAAGCAGAACTTCGAATTTCAATTACAGTTATTCCAGTTTGTACTGCTTTTCGCTTCATCGCCTTAAGCTCTTCCAGTTAATTATTAATTCATAATGCATCTATTCGAATTTTTCCAAGAATTTCAGAATTATTATATATTACAAATATATATGTATATGAGTAGAGCTTTGTTTTGACACTTGTTAAGTTTTCCCAATAAATAAAAGCTTAGATGCAAAAGTTAAAATTTAACCGTGTTTACAGTTTTTTTTATCAAACATAAATATTTATAGTTTGTTTTAATATTTGGAAACTTTCTGACAAAGATTTAGTCCACTTTTTTTTGGTTAACTTAAGGCGAATTGTCATACATTTTTGAATAAGGCACCTCATATTTCAGAACGTATTCAAAGGACAACAAAAACGTGTGACCTTCTTTGTATTTGGAAAGCGAATAAAATGTAACGTGCCACCTTGCTGTGGAAACAAAAACTCAGCTGTATTATCTATGAACATTTTATTATTATGTGGTAGTTTATATCAGTCTACGCTGTGGGATGAGCACACTTATTGAATGGAACGCCTGCTTTGTGTGTAACACTTAAATATAACCATTTGCATAGTTTACTCAATAAGTGATTTGCATATAGCAGTTCGTACGTGTGCACATTTAAATGATTTAAAAGTAGCTAGGGCGTGCGGTTACCTGTTGGTTCAACTTTTATCGTCGTTATGCACATAAAAGAGAATGTAAGGAAATGCTCCACAGTCAATGTCATATTATTGTGGCAAAACACTAAACCATGACTGCCATATTTAATGCTGTTCTGTCCCCATTTTATATTTCAAAATGATATCTCTTCAAATAGCAGCGAACTCAATGGTGACAATAGAGACGGTTCATCGGTTGTTCTGCCAAGCAAGATATTTCTCGTATGTCATGTATAATCATTCAATCGAAACGTGTTACAATTTATTACTAACGCAATTTGGACCCAAAAGCCACAACTAACACCGCTACAGCTATACGAAAGAAAATCGTAACATTAGTTAAAACAGTTTTCTGCATTCGTTATCTCTAAGTTGGATTTATTTTTGGAATATTTGTGTGTACGTGTCTACCTTAGTTGTTTGAAATGGTTTTGTGACTACTCTGACAGCATACACAAATTTGCTTTTGTACAATTAGTTTCAACGTAACGAGTTGTAAGTGTTTCATTAACAAATTATGACAGTTTCATTGGGAATTCTTAAGAGATTGTTTCGAAATTGGTCCTTTGAGATAAAACGGTACGCGCAGAAAAGTTTCAACATCAGGCAAATATCCTCTTCGACTATTATACAAGTATTTTAACTAAACTTTCGTTTTTAACTTCGGTAAGCATGCTTGTACATATACTCTAATTACCATGTCATCTATATATTTCTTGTATATGTCTGTATGTATGTAGGTGAAAAGAAAATTATTTAAGTAATTAAAGCACAAAGAGTATCAAAATGTGTCCTAAGTGGCAATAAAGTAATTGTGTAAATTAGAGCAGCTGCTCATGAGGACGTCGATATAATAAAGCGGTACATTCAATTATTCGTATTTTTTTCACAAAGATATAATTAAATGCATGCATAAAATCATATGTACGTGCTTACAAATATGTATTGTAGCTACTATATACTGAGTAACGCAACGATATTACGTATACGCAACAGTATATATGTTCAATTGCTATACAAGAAGAAAAACTGATTGTAAGGAACTTGTTATGTACATATGTAAGTATATATTATCTGTACTACCTCCCATATATGTATGTGCCATTTATGTTAATAATTAAAGTGCCAGATGTACATACATTGCGTAAAGAAATTAATGGCAACCGCCGACGCGCTACTTCTTGCTTTTACTTTCCCATCTTTCACTGTAAATTTGACTGCACGAAGCGAAAGGCGTGTTAATAAGAAAATATGTCCGTTTTATTTTGCAATTATGTATTTGTATGGTGAACATATGAAAATCTTAATTACATGCTCGTATCACCCCTATGAAAATTATTAAACAGCGCACTAACTTTATTATGCATTCCAGAAAGAAAACCAGAACAACTAGAGAAAAAAGTATATTTCATAGCTCTCTGGGGTTAATACAAATAGCTAATTTTGAAGGAATGCATTGTTCAATGGCACTAGAAACAACAATACCGATTTTTAATTTTGCCTTATAAAATCTAAAAGCAGCCAACCAAAATCTACCCTCGTCTATGTATCGATTCTTGTATATTCTATACTCAATAGAATGAATTCACAAAGCATTTTTTTTTCAAATACGAATCTAAATATTGTATACACAAAGATGCAATAATTGGAAACTTAAAAAGGATTTGTCATAAAGCAAAATTTCTTCAATTTGTACTTTGAAGATACATAAGCATATGAGATGTACTTGTTCCACAAGAAATAATAATAGTAATTATGAAAATGTGTTTTTTCTCATAAAACTAACTAATTATTATTAATATATATGCATTACTTTATACTAATAAGGGTTATGCAAATATTTTCCCATAAATATATTAATTTTTATGATTTCATTAACTTAATAATCTACAAATATGGGTTTATTCATTAGATACTCAACCGAGTAATCACACAAATGAGTATTCAAAGAAATAAAGCCCAAGTGCACACAAGCGTAAAAGGATATAAAGAGAGAGGGATATTCAAAGAAATATTTATTATAATCTTTTGGGGGGAGTACCCCAAAAATTTAACTAACTCTATTCTGAAGTAATTTAAAAGATATTATTAGAATGAATAATTCTTCAAAAAATATTTGATAAAATATGGAAAAACTATGAACCATTTTGAATTCTCTTGACATTTATCGTCTTCACATTTCAAGCGGACGCACCAGGCGTATGAGCAGCATTTGTGCGCAGAGTTGGAAATACATAAAATGTCAATAAATAGAAATAAATAACGTATTTTATAGTCACTAAAAGTCAAACTAATGGTGGCATAACAACAACACAAATTACCCAAAAGAATTAAAAAATTCTGCGACCATTACAATCTACTGATAGCAGTTATCTAGGAATTTTCCGATACCATGCAACATTGAACTCGATAAGTGTTTAACTCTGCTGTGTAACCACGCACGCTTACGGCTTGTTTTTCCGGATAATGGCTTCAGCTGCTATATGATTGCGGTTCGAATTGTTCGCTGATGGTGCATGTTAGCCACATTTTTTATTTTTAACTTTTCACTCTCCACAATGTTGGTTCAACAAATAAAACGGTTTAATGAAGGCTTCAATTGTTAGTGTTATTGTTAGTTACCACTTGATACTAAAAGTACAGCCAGAACAAAATGCTCAAAATTAAAAAAAAAAAAAATTGTGTAATAAAAATAAAAAAATATTTTTCACAGTGTCATTTAAAAAATAATGTTCTCTCATAGAGAACGAAGGAATTATACTCAATGTGCATGCTTTGTTGCACTAAAAAAATCAGTAGCTCAAGCTCCTAGTCAGCTAATGAGCAAATCGAGAAAAAATGTGAAGCATGCTTTAAGGCGAGGTCTTTATGAAATTCCCAGCACTAAAACCACACCAAAAATTTTTCATTTATCATGAATAATTTCTGATTTCAGCAAAAATGACTAGTAAATATGCAGCAGCAACAAAGAAATGAGGGCTTATCACAAATTATAACTTTGAATGTCATAAGTTACTGGTACTTTTAAGTAATTGACCTCTAGACTACTATCTAACATACCTAATTAAAAGAATGCATCACAACAGCAAAAGTTAAAAATATTCCTAATTGCATAAGTCGAAGTGCAGCTTACACTAATTTGACCAAGAGACCGCAAGATAAAATTTTGATGACAGGAAAGGAATGTAAACTACGCTGAATCAGATTGGGATGAAGATTAGTTGCTAAGCAAACAATCAGTGAACAAAGCGACTGAGCTTAGCCTGCAGCTATATCATACTACATTTAAACAAGAGGCTGGGGGTAATCTAATTAGGTATAACATTCCATATAATTATGAAAATAATAACGATGGTTTTCAAAAATGTTTTTAAATTGCAACGAAAATGGAAAGAAAAGACTAAAAATTTTAAAAAAACCTTTCAATAAAAATGTCAACGCAAGTTGCTTCATTCATTTCCATAGCTTACTCTCGCCATTAAACTTTTACCCGATTATATAATTTTTATTTTTTTTACTGGCATTTTTGTGTAAACTGTTTTTTCTCTGCCGCACATTTAAGTGCCTTGAAATAAATGCCAGTAAAAGGCATGCTTGGAGGCAAAAGTTATTGCGCTTTGAAATCGTTAATTAAGTGAATTTCCAGGAAAGATAAAAATACCAATAGGATTTAAAATCATACAGAATCAAAAGTCATTAAATATTCGATGATAAATGTTAAGAATACTCGTTACGTATATGCCACCGCCAACTCCAGCGTATGGTGAAATATACATAAATACGTCATTTTATTAATTTATGTTTGCTGTAAAATTACCGTAAGAGCTGTAATCGACTGGTTGTTAAAATATCCAATCATATTACTGACTATTAAGTCCGACACACTGATGGGCTCATCTCTACTAGTGGATGGCTGTTTTTAACATATTTTTATAAGGTGATCTGCTAGCGATCCTTATGGTTAATATTTTACATAGCGATCTCATTTATACTATTTATTTAGTTCTCAAACCTTAAGCTAAGAAATTGATATTAGCAAAAATGTGAATTTTGTCGTAGAATATGGAGAGCAAATTATGTTCGTGGACATTTGTCTCTACTCAATTTTGATAAAATAAAATTCAATAAAACTTTTAGCTTTCCTTTTTCTTTCCAATGAGTTGAAGTTAAGTTTTAATATATAGTTAAAGTAGAAGTGAAAACCAAATTATTATGTCATTAATTACCAAACAGTTAAAAATATGTTACCATATGCATACAAAAGCCTTCAAAGATTCTGACTAATGAATTACGACGTTGAAGTTCCCCAGGAGCTAGTGATAATTTCAGCAGCTCAGTAAAATAGTCAAGTAATAGCTAAAAGTATGCAACGTCAAACTATAAGTTTCAACCGTCAAAGGTGTTTTTTGAGTATTAAACAAATATTCTTTACGAAAGTTAAAATAGGCAAGTAGCTAAATAAAAAGTTAGAATTATATTCCTTAACATTTTAATTACAACAATCATATTTTACAAAATAATTTGCGACATCAATACATTTTAAACACAAAGGTCCAGTACGCTTCGGCATTAAACTACTCACATTTTTGAAATCATATTACACGTTTTTTAATTCGGCCCTATTCCCGTTGTCGTTCTTATCGTCGTTTCGTTCCTAAATTGGTATTCTTGAAGTATATCGTAACGCCTAAGAAAAGTTATCGAAATTTGTCTACATATTTTATATAGTATACTTTAAGGAGCTCTTTTCCCACATAAAAATTTCTTTCTTATGCAACGAGAGACATTTTTAAAGCAGTCCTTAATGGATTTTATGCTATTCTATATTGACTCTAAACAACGTTATCACTGTAATTATTGTACTTAAGTACAACAATGTTAGTCTTCCATCTTTATTTGATTTTTTAAAAGAAGTAGTGGTGACATCTGCGTCCTCCAAACTTTTTTCTAAAATATGTTATACTTCCAGCGTCTCATGCTCCTTGCTTCTGGCTAATCCGACTACTCTAACTAGTGGTCCAGCCAAAGGAGACATGGGTATCTGTTTATTAACTCCTCCTCTTGTTGGAGTACTATTTTTTTCTTCGTTTTGAATTTTAAGATCTTTCATATCTTAAATATATTCTTAGATATAAAAATGCAATTTTATTAATGCCAACAATTTCCGACGAGAGATGGCGGTGGAATGGATTTATTTATTTTATTTTTTTTTTGAGAAAAAAATATCCCTCCCAAAAAATCGAAATTTAAAGGATTTATCCCTTTTCTAAAGTCTTTGGCATATGCAGGATATTTTTCCATTTCAGAAATTAAAATTTCAAACTGTTTCCGATTTGGAATTTTCATCTTCACTTCAAATATTCCTTCAAACAACCGCGTCGTTTCTATGTCGTTTCTATAGTCGTTTCAAATTGGGGAATCTCAATTTATTTTCGATAAATGTCGTTAACGCTAAGAGGAATGCCAAATAGGCGTTCTTAAGTCGTTTTAAAACGATAACGACAACGGGAATAGGGGCGATTAATTGTTTTTGTCAGCTTATGTAAGAATTTATTTTTATTAGTTTTTTAGTTAGACGTACTTCAATAGCGTGATTTTTTAACTATATTTTTATTGTTAATTCTACCAACTCATATAGTATTACAGAACAAACATAAAAATTATGCTTAAGAACCAACTACCAACAAACAAGTTAGAATAGACACACCCAACAATAGTTCTCGAGTAAACATCGAGCAACATACCAGCCAAGGATCACTTAGTTAAAGTTACAACAAAATGCAAAGTGTTAATAATTTTTCACACTCACCCAACGATAAATCGACATTTCTCGAGTAAGCATCGGCCCAAACCCTAAATGCAAAGTGTTAACAATTTTTCACACGATAAGATCAAGGTTAATCGTATACGGACAGTGTACACATACCAACAAATAGATGCTTTAGAGGCGGAGTACGCAGCAAATAAGTTTGCGAAAGGTGCGCGGCGAAAGGAAGTAGCAGAATGTGTAGGTGTAGATGAGAGCCAAGTGCAAAATTGATTCAAAAATGGACAAGCTAAAGAAAAACCATCTTCCAGAGCACTATTTTAAAGCATAAGCCCTATATTTAATTACCTGCTAAAGGATCAACGGTAACTAAACTTAGACCGTAGTGATTGCAGCAGGTGAAAGAAAACTCGAAAAAAGGATATATAAAAAGTCATTAAAAGTATTAACAAATCGACATTTCTCGAGTAAGCATCGACCCAAATCCTAAACCAAACAAAATGCAAAGTGTTAACAATTTTTCACACGATAAGATCAAGGATAATCGTATACGGACAGTGTACACATACCAACAAATATATGCTTTAGAGGCGGAGTACACAGCAAATAAGTTTGCGAAAGGTGCGCGACGAAAACAAATCGCACAACGTATTGGAATGCAGGAAATACAAGTGCGAACTTGGTTTAAAAATAGAAGAGCGAGAGAAAAGAACGAGAACTTCAAAACCACAACTACTAGCGCACCGATAGAACAAAGTACCGTACCAGCTTATCAACATACCTCTTTAAAGAGGTCAAGAACTGACGATCTGAACTCATTCAAAGCGAATAATCTCAATCAATCAAATTGGATACTGCCGCCACCTGCTTGTCAACATAGCTCAACAATTGAGAACGAGATTATGGGGTTCACTGAGAATGATCTCAATCGATCAAATTGGATTCAGTCATCACCCGCTTATCAACATTCCTCAACAACTGAGAACGACATTATGGGGTTCACTGCGAATGATCTCAATCATTGGATTCAGCCACCATCCGCTTATCAACATACCCCAACAACTAACGATCTGAACGTTTTTGAACATATCTCAACTGACGATTACAACTACATCATGGAATTTATTGGGAATAATCCATCAGATTGTATTCAGCCACCGCCCGCGAAAAAACCTAAGATACAGACATTGGAGCAATTGGTGCTTCATCCGGATACAAATTGCTGGATACGAATTTAAGTTGTCTTCAATGAAACTTCCACCATACTGCATGAGTAGAACATTCAATTAAATAATGTTCTCATATTCTAATCATATTTTTATAGAAATCATTTTAATTGAGTAATTGTGAACAAAACTAGAAATAATAAAAAACACAATCTCTAAAAATATTTATCTCTTTCCTCTTTTATAATTCAATTACATGTATTTATAACGAAATTTCTGAATCTATCAACCAGTTTTAATTTGCATCCGATAATGCGGAGTGTTTATATGAATTTGGAGCATATTCAACTGCCAATAACAAAACTCAGTCAACGGTATAATGCTTACATCTCTATTTCATAGTATACAGTATAGAGAAATTCTTTGTTTCATAATAAATTAATGTATTTCTCGAGTAAGCACCGACCCAAATCCTAAACCAAACAAAATGCAAAGTGTTAACAATTTTTCACACGATAAGATCAAGAATAATCGTATACGGACAGTGTACACATACCAACAAATAGATGCTTTAGAGGCGGAGTACGCAGCGAATAAATTTGCGAAAGGTGCGCGGCGAAAGGAAATAGCAGAACGTATTGGAGTACAAGAAATCCAAGTGCGGACATGGTTCAAGAACAGACGAGTCAAAGATAAGCAGACTTTCAGAAATGTAAAATCTTTAATTTAGAATAAAGATGCTTATTATGGCCAATATCAAGACATTTCGCTTAAAAGATGCAGATCTGAAGATCTGGATGAAAAAGGTCTCAGCAATTCACGACCGGTTTAGCCACCGGCGGTAAAGAATGTGAGAATGTTAGAGCATCTAGTATTCCATACGATGACAAATTGCTGGATTCCACTTTAAGGTGTGATATTGCACTCATGGTACGCTTGTTGGAATTTGGCCCTTACTTGAATTTCTTCACTTATTTCATCTCAACGAGAGGAGACGTTTGCGCGGATCGTTGCTATTTTTAATTGTTTTCATTTTCGGTATTCGTTATTATATTAATCGGTATATTAGTCAGTAAACATTGTGGTTGGCCAGGTACGCGGTCGAGTCACACATTGTGTATATACCTAAAAGTTCAAACGCTGAGTCTTGCATGTCACAACCGAAGACATGTGAGTCCAAAAGACGAATGAGCAAGATTATCTCTATTTGCCTTTCTTTTATACATTACTAGCTGACGCGGAGGCGAACTTTCTTTTGCATTAGAAGCAATAAATTAGCATAAATTTTATTTTTACTTTATTGACTTAATTATGTTATTATGATAGTTTAAAAAATTAAGTATTTTAATGATTCTCTATTAGTTGTGTATATTGGTGCATGGAATATATTTTTCGTTTTATTATCAGGCGTAAAAACAAATAACTCCTATTGTTTTCCGACCCGTGAACATGACACATATAATTAATATTTTTACTGAACTAAACTTTACTAGACTAAACTATTAAAACTATTTAAACGGAATTGGGTGCACTCTTTCATGATCATCTATGTAATTTTATATTGGTATATTATGACCAATCGACAGCCGAACGATTTCTACTCGACTTGCACTCCTGCTCTCTGAGAGCACTCATAAGCATCTCGATATAAGGGAACTGTGAAACAGCATCTCAAACTCATTGCATACCGCTGCAGCCGAAACAATTGGTCTCCGGCAACGCCAAAAAACCAGTTGGTACGATGAGAGTTGTCGCTCCGCAGTGAAGAGAAAACAGACTGCCTACCTCGCAACGTTGCGATCGACCAAAACACGGCGGGGGCCGATGGATTACCGGCCGAGCTATTCAAATACGGTGGCGAAGAACTGATAAGGTGCATGCATCAGCTTCTTTGTAGAATATGGTCGGAAAAAAGTATGCCTGACGATTGGAATCTCAGTGTGCTCTGCCCAATCCATAAGAAGGGAGACCCCACAATCTGCGCCAATTACCGTGGGATAAGCCTCCTCAACATTGCATACACATAGTCCTGTCGAGCGTATTGTGTGAAAGACTAACTGATTGGGCCTTATCAGTGCGGCTTTAGACCTGGAAAATCTACCATGGACCAGATATTTACCATGCGCCAAATCTTGGAAAAGACCCGAGAGAGAAGAATCGACACTCACCGCCTTTTCATCGATTTTAAAGCAGCCTTCGACAGCACGAAAAGGAGCTGCCTCTATGCCGCGATGTCTGAATTTTGTATCCCCTCAAAACTAATACGGCTGTGTAAGTTGACGTTGAGCAACACCAAAAGGTCCGTCAGGATCGGGAGGGACCTCTCCGAGCCGTTCGATACCAAACGAGGTTTCAGACAAGGTGGCTCACTATCGTGCGACTTCTTCAATCTACTGCTGGAAAAAATAATACGGGCTGCAGAGCTAAATAGAGAAACATATGGGTCTGGTGGTGAATGAGGACAAGACGAAATATTTCCTGTCATCAAACAAACAGTCAGCGCACTCGCGTCTTGGCTCCCACGTCACTCTTGACAGTCATAACTTTGAAGTTGTAGATAATTTCGTTTATCTGGGAACCAGCATTAACAACACCAACAATGTCAGCCTCGAAATTCAGCGCAGAATCACTCTTGCCAACAGGTGCTACTATGGACTAAGTAGGCAATTGAAAAGTAAAGTCCTCTCTCGACGAACCAAAATCAAACTCTACAAGTCGCTCATTATTTCCGTCCTGATGTATGGCGCTGAAGCGTGGACGATGACCACATCCGATGAGACGACTCTTGGGGTTTTCGAGAGAAAGGTTTTGCGCAAGATTTATGGTCCTCTAAACATTGGCAACGGCGAATACCGCAGACGATGGAACGATGAGCTGTACGATTTATACGACGACATTGACATAGTTCAGCGAATAAAAAGACGGCGGCTACGCTGGCTAGGTCATGTTGTACGGATGGATGAAAACTCTCCAGCTCTGAAAGTGTTCGATGCAGTACCCGCTGGAGGAAGCCGCGGAAGAGGACGACCTCAACTCCGATGGAAGGATCAAGTGGAAAGTGACCTTGCTTCACTTGGTGTTTCCAGTTGGCGCCAAAAAGCAAACACGGAGACACGAGTGGCGCACTCTGGTGGATTCGGCTATAATTGCTTAAAGCGGTTCCCATATATATATATATATATATATATATATATATATATATATATATACAACCTTTTCACACAGGAACTAATTGATTATTTCATTAAACAGTAATTGCTCGATTTAAATCTCATTTTTCTACATTAATTTCTAATTGAATTTTAATCTACTTGAAAATGTATTGTCTGCGAGTTGTTGTTCTCGCTACACGACAATAGATGTCGCTGCTGGAAATAAATAAAAATATAGCAATCAACTGATGAAACTTACCCACTTCTTATGGAAAGCAAAAACAGCTGATCGATTATCGAGTAAACGGCAGTGTGAAGGGCAAATACTGGTTTCTCAATCAGAATTTTAATTGATCAATAAATGTGCGAAAATGTTATTTATTACTCAGTTAAGCGTTGTGATTTTTTTTTTTTTTTGAAAAATTGCTATGTTCATTCCGTCTTCTGGTATGTTAAATATTTATCTTAATATACCAGTGACTTATAAATGCTTTAAATTAAATATCAAAAAATGTTTGTCATAATTTAACTTACATAAATGATCTGAGATTTGAACTTATATTTCACACGTACCTGAAATTCAAAACAAAAAATTATTTTTTCAGTTATCAAAGCTTGAATGTATAAAGTACAGTTTAATAAATATGATCAAAAAAATTATTAGAAATTTTAATAAATGTAATTGTACTAAACAACAGATCTACAAAACCATCACCACACAAATATAATTGCTTTGAATTTTCTAGTTCTAACTTAACGCTAATTTATTATGTTTTTATATTTAACACATGTCATTTGTCTTTTATTTTGCTCTGAAGATTGAATATGTATTGACACCAAACTTTTTGTACTGATCCATATTTAAAAATATCAAAATTAAAGAGTTTTTTATTGCTTGCCAAAACAAAATATTAAAAAATAAAAGAGAAAATCTTTTTTTTTAATTTATTCAAGTGAAAAATTATTAATTAATATTTACAAATAATTTCAGATGTTCAGCTTATTTAGTGTTGACAGAAATTAACTAAAACTATTTGAAACAGAGGAGGGCTAAACTGATTAAGCGCAGTATAAGTATAACTACTTATGGAGAAGAGCTGACGACAGTCTTAGAAAAACATATTAGTTAGAACAGACTCACCCAACAAACAATTCGTACACGATTAGAATACTCACTTCAGCAAGTGACCCTGCTAATAAGTTCGGTAAAGAAGAAATCCCGGTGCGAACTTGGTTCAAAAATAGACTTACTAAAGAAAAGAATGCAACATTCAGAACTACTACGACTAGGTCACTTGTAGATCTAACGACCTGGATGATATTATGGAAGTCATTGATTAAGATCTTAATGCATGCAGCCATACATCTCAGATAGATATAGTGCCAGGGCAATATATGTAAGAACTCAAATTATAACTAGACATCATAGCGAATCGAATGGATCTTTAGCATTCAATCAATTCCATGAATCTCGAAGACAAGTTCTCATAACCGCCCTCCCTTAATTCGTAAGTAAACCGAATTAATACCTTAGCCTAAAAGCCGCCTAAAGTGATATATAAGTATATGAAACGTTTAATCTGAACGTTTCTGATTTTTGGCGAGAAATTATAATACTTTCATCAATCAGACATATTTCATAAGCTAATATGTACTTCCTCATACATTGAGCGACACAAGGAGTTTATGTTTATAGGCAATTTAGGCGCATTCGATTTGTCACTATCACAAATCAGTCAACCACTTAATATAATATTTACTTATGATTGAATTATGTAAATGATGATTTGATTGAATTATAATAAGAATTGAATTGAATTGATTGGTTGTGTATATCTGTAAATTGGCGTTAATATCGAAAAATCAGAATAAATTTTTTAAATTTCTAAAATTAACTTTTTTGCATGTAATTACAGAATTATATAAAAAAGGGAGCATATTGTGTGGGCAGAATCGATCACATATTCAACAGAATATATGATTAATATACAGTATCGGACAAAACTTTATAATATATTTTTGATTAAAAAACGTATAAATAAAATAATTTCTAGCGAACAAATAAAAAAAAATTTAGATAGTCTCTTAATAAATTTACATTTGGCAGACGATCAATTGAAGCGCAGTAGGTCACCATACACCCAGCCAAGTAGCCAATCACTTTAGTAAAAAATTTATAGTTAAAATAATTTTTAACCAAAGCTTCAATTTATTGGAAAGACTAGTAATCGAAAATTATTTTATCATTTGATTAATCTGTGGGAAGTTTAAAAAGTTTCTTTCAATCACTAGTATTATAGCAACTAAGAAATACGGTGGTGGTAACATGTTGGTCTGTAATTTTTTTTCTGGGTAAGAGATCGAGTCAAAACAGAAAATAATAGGAATGATGGACCCTTTCGTGTACTCCGACATTAATTAAAATGTGATACTGCTATAAATTTAATTGTTCATTTTATTTAGATGGATGTACCAACGAGATAATGGTCATTAATACATCTCTGACCAAGGTAAACGCAGCTTGCAAGCTAATATAATGGTGGTTTAAAGTGTTTAGTTCGTTCACCTGAATTCATCAATTGATTTTAAAAATATTTCTGGAATTTTATGGTATCGTTGATATGGAATTTATTGAGAAATCTGTAGAATTAGAACTAAGACTGGAAAAGGGCATTATCGTCGGAAAATTCTATTTATAATATCTTATCTTAAATATCTTAAATATGAACACTTTTTAACTCAAATAACACATTTTCAACAAAATATTAGCTCATAAACTAATTTGTTGACACCAATCAAAGGGGGTTCTTTAGTTTTGAGTGATTATATGGATCTAATAATATATACAAAAAGTTTTTATTTCTGAACTCTTAGTTTTAAGAAAAACAGTAATTTCAAAAAACGCACTAGGGGGTGCTTTAGTTTTGTCCGATACTGTATATGTAAAAATAATATAATTTTAACCAATACATGTTATGTCTTAAGAAAAAAAATAAATTTAAAATGAAACGAAATTTGATAAATTTCAACTCTATACAATTTATAAAGACATATGTACATACGAATTAATTACACGACACTTAAAATTCAATTGCCTGTAAATTAATATAGCAATAAAATCGAATTATTTTGTGTAAATTGATTTAAAAACATTTAATCGAATTATCGTATTTCTTTCTTAAATTGTGGAAGTCGTACATGTACAAGAATGCTGAAATGTGGTTCTTGATTACAAAATCACAAATGAAACTATTGCACTTGCTTTCACCGTCAATTGCTTAATGGTAATGGAGTGATGATATTGCGTGTAAAATAGCTGCAACACACTTTCATGGTACAGCAGACACACAAACACTATCCGCTTCACTCTCATCCTCACCCTTTCTACTCTCAGATTCCCTTTACGTCACACCCACTTACTTTTGAAATATTTTTCTTTCAATTTTATTATAAACAATTTTATTATCAACTCAAAAAAGCTGGCAGGCAGTCTAGCGTATGAGAAATTTATTCGGCGTATAATGTGAATGCAATAGTTTTTTAGTATATATAAAAGAATAACGTTGGCTTCCGTTGAGAGTAAAATTCTGTTGTTTGAATAGTGTGTTGCAAAATATTGCTGGGAGGAATACAACAGCTTGTGGCAGCAGCGCTTTGAAATGTGCAAATTCATGCAACAGAATGCTGCTGTCTCCATAACTCATTCTCCAGAGAAAAAACGACATATTTAAATGCCCATAAGAAACTAAAATGTTTGATATGGAAATACACACTAGCAAAACATTTGTTTGGGTTAAACACAAAGTAATTTTCTGACTTTTTCTGAGAGAAATCTGGACTTCATATGATTTATCCCACTTGTTAGAATATTTTTCATTGATCTAAATAATATTTCATATTTTCTGTATGCTTGTTTATTTCGAAATTTATTTTTGTTTAAAAAAATATTTGTGGTGCCTATCCAAAGTCAGTGGAATAAAGAAGCATGAATGTTTGCAAGCTTGAGTGGCTTACAAACTGTGTCACATGAGACTTGTGACGTGACGGCAATGCTAAGAATATTCTACAGCAAGTATTAGTTTCGCTGCAATATGCATAAAAATACATTTTTTAAGTAAGACACAATAGAAACAGAGAAACATACATAAAAACGTATGTACATACATGTACAGGTAATGAATAACCATTCACTATTAAAACGAACACAAGTAGGTAGCTTCGATATTGATGACGATGTATATTTTTCTCATACATGGTACATTTATTGTCCATTTTGTATTTGCGTGTTTCACCATTTCAAAGCATAAAAGCAAATACCCTCACGGGCACTATTTCACCTGCCTGCTCTGTTAAACCACTGTTGATATGGTATTCATGTAGGCTCAACCATTGGAATGAGAGTTTTTGCCACAAGCGATTTGTCGAAAATTCAATAAATCCATGTTTAGATTGTGAAGAGTGTACATATTGTGAATGCTGTGAGCTATATCGGAAAATAATTGAATTTTTAATACTACGTATTTGTCAACGAATTCCTCTTAAATTTTCAATATCCTGGAAAGCTAATCTAATCTAAATCCCAATTAAATTTTTCGTTTTTCTTAACATAGGCTATAATAATTGAAATTTGTAATGCATTGGAATATTGTGCATATATCGATATTATCTTAATTTTGAGATAAATACTACTAAGTGACTGAATTCGTCTGCTAAGCTGTAAATTGGCTAACGAATTCATACAACATACAAAAAAGTAAATATTTTAATAAGCTCAACATAATTTAATAGAAAATTATGCTTTAGTCATACAAGAAAGTGACGACGAGCTAGAACTAATGATTATAATAAAAGTCGTATTAAAACAAAGAGATTATAAAAACAGAAATTCATCGAAACAGTCGTGTATACACATATAGAAATTTCGAAAGCAAAACTAATCATTGTGCATCAATTCCTTTGAAAACCCTTGAGGAGAAGATAGTAACTCCTTACGAATTAGCATACTTTACTTTACAACTTTCATCATCTATCATTCTCACACAAATAAAAGATGTCCAAAATCCACTTCCCAAAATCAAAAATAAGAAATTTGCAAAGATAATAGACGACACTGAACGAATTCATCTCAGACCATTCTCTATACAAGTAATATGCTTTATGTTTCCATTTCGCTCTAATAAATATTGAAATATATACCCTCAAAATTTTTTGAAATAATCGCATGAATATCTTCAACCAAAAGTAAAGTTCAAGTCTCAAGTATTTTGCATTTTGCACGCAGTTATTTAGAGAAACATATCCTATTAGCTCGTACTGAAAATCAAAAAGTATTTACATAACAGACCGGCGAATCGAAGGTCGGAAGTGAAGTTAAGCCTGAAAAATGAAAACTAACATAAGAATAACAAATAGTTCAAGGACAAGAAGAAACGGAGAGCATAAGAAAATGGGAAAATACAACGTAGAACAATCAAAGTTAAATTGAAGGGTAGGAATACAAATGGAAAAGTGGACTTTAAATACTACCAATGTGCAAAGTGAGTGAACTTGGATTCGTTACTAAACTAAAGAATTTAATTCAAAGCAAAAGTACGAAAACTGTATACTGTAAATACTCCCCATCGAGAAGCAAATTGCGAACATTAAACTACTACAAAATACCAATAGTTTTCCTGCATACTTGTTAAGTGGTCTAGGCTTAAGTAGTCAAGAGCGGCTGTAAATTAGCTGAAGGATATGCAAATTAATACAAGTTAAGCTTTAATTTCACTGCACTTTCTTTAGTTTTTCGATGAGAGAAATGGGAGTGGATATGGTGAGGCTGAAAGTTCCAGGATAATAGCAAATTTTATTATCGGTGGTAAATGAATTCAAAAGGAAATAAACGAAAAAATGTTTTCACGCCAGCAGAGCTCTTCTTTTAACTAATTTCCAATTTCTTTCTTCTTCTTTCGAATTCTTCATTCTCCTTAATTCTATATTTAAATAATCAGTGTAATGCGGGTGGAGTTAATTAGGTTGGCTTAAAAATATTTTTATTTACTAGTTGAAAATTCTGTGCTTATATTTATTTATTTTATTATATTTATATTTGTGCTTATATTTGGTGTCATGCAAAGTAGATGTTAAAAATTGCAATAAAAACACATTAATACACATATGTAGCATGTATGAAACTCATATTCGATACTTTATATAGTAGTTGACGTGGGCAGCAGTCACTGTAATTTCATCAGTGAGTTCATCATATCCTCCAGGACATATTGGACGGAAATCACATTATACTTAAAATCCGTGGGCAGGACATTTCAGTTGAGTGCCACACGCTTATTGCATTACCGCAAGAGTCAAACGAACTATGCTTGACCGAACTAAACCAATAAGCACCTTAATATTGTTGAAGCAATATTGCAGAGGAAAAGTGTAATTAAGTATATATGTACATATCTTGAGTGAGATGGAAGATAGAGCTAAATCACGAAATGCAGCCTCTTTGTTACGCTAACGACGAGGCCAAGGTAATTTTTTAAGGTTCATATAAGAATTAAAACTACTTTGCTCAACAAAAAAAAAAAAAAAAACTTCAATGCATGTTGGAACAACAGCAAAGTCAAACTTTAATATTTGCTTTATGGCGCTATTTGAGCGTTAACAGCATCTGATGTTGCAAGTTAACACAAATACAGCACAGTTTGATAGCAATAAAAAGTATATGAAAGTTCGGCTGATAGCAAACAAAAAACAAAAATTAAATTCGAATAAGTTCAGATTTCTTACATATATGGCGAACTGTATGTATTGATATTTACCTAATACTTAGATGAGAGCTTCAGTAAGGTTTGGCAATGCTGCTACATGCATTTACTATTACTGAAATATTGTAGAAGTACAAGCACCTGCATCATTAAATATACATATTTTCCCTCTATTTATGCATATTTTTGAGTCTAGCAAATTTTCTTTATCTCATAGGAAATTCATAAACACTTTAAATAAGTGTCAATTACCTACCTAAAGAAAGATAGCCTTTAAGGAAATGAACACTAACCGCTGTATAGCAAGCCGATGGTCAATTTGTAGCGTCATATTAATTTCATATGCCCTCATATTTTCATATGATGTAATTTTCAGAGCGCGATATTTTATTTCTTATCGTTTTTGTGGCTAATTTTTCCAAATAGGCAAGCAACCGGAGCTACAATTTTCGTTTAACTCCTCCAGAGGCTGAATGCTCGCAAGCTGTGTAATGTGTGGAATGAAAGAAACAAGCTACTTACTTGCAGCTGCCATTTCATCTTGAGATGTAATTATTAATTATTTTTAAATAAGGAAAGGTGCAAAACGAATAATTTTTAATTACGAAATTTAAATAAACTGGAAATAAGTAAATAGAAGACGGTCTAACAATGGAATGAGAATAGTAACACACCAACAAGACATCTATTTCAATACGAAAGAGAGCGTGCGGATAAACGTACAAAAGAATACAAAAGTTTTATAGGATTTCAACTGTTGCTTTTAACTAGCTCAATGGCTGACTACATGATAAGTTGTCACCAAGCAACAAATTATAGCTGTGCAAATATGTAAGATTTTCTCACGCATATGTAAGTACACCTGCACAAGTTCATTTGAGAACATTTCTACCTCCATAATGGCAGACAACATTAACACGCACGTACGCAGCTAAAGTGTGTATTAAAAGCATTAGAGTTATATGCATGAAACCAAAATTATTCTGTCGTAATTTATAGACAAATGAAGAAGCAAGTGATAACAGAAAACTTTCGAAACTTTTATCGTACGGATAAATATACTAAATTGTGTAAATTTCAGTAGAAAATTGTATGCTTTGGTTAAGGAAGCAATAATATTGTATATCTATATAATTAGACCAATATTTTTTTATAAACATTGGAAAGTGCAAGTTTACATTTTTCTTGAAATTTGTTTGTTACATAGAAATTTATTTCAATGAAATTTAAGAATATCACCGAGGTGTCGCATCAGCGTCTAGCAAAGTTGCATTCCAACTCATTTGTCTTAAAACTTTATACGAACTTCTGCCAATTTCAATTTGTCATTGCTTAGCATCTTACTATAGAAAATATAAAGGGCTTCAATAATCATATATTCTATATTCCATATTCACACCCAGCAATAAGTATAAATCTCACAAAATATTCATGTGCATACAAAAGTATAGCATAATGAACAAATGATGTCAAAAACAGTGTGGTAAAGAATAAAGAAATATAGGCAAAGAGTTGAATGTAGGGGTGGTCTGTTATTTTTAAGCATTCGGTTAATAACCAACTCCAAAAATGTCCCAACTTCCCATTTTCACTTTGCGTGCCTAACCAAATGCGTCACTCATACGCCCCACTGGACCTATGCATTAACTTACGCGCTCTTTATATAACCACAAGCACCTTCAGTTCAACGTTAAACTATACAAATTTCTGACAAATCGATGAAGCAACAAGTTGTTTACTCCTTCCTTTTTTCATTTTCAGTTATCTTTCGTGGCAAAACTAAAAACTATACACATTGCTAAACAAAAATTCACAGAATGTCCATACATTCGCTCAATAAATCATTAGACCCACAGCTGCTATTGTATGTGATTTTAGCATTTTCAATTCCACTTTTTTATTTTTGCACTTTGAATGTCGACTCTTTTGTTTATTTTGATTTTTATTGATCAATCGGTCAATGTTTTCCGACCACAAGTTCGGACAAAATATTTAGTTTTCATTATATACACAAAGCTTACACTAAAAGCTAAAACCCTTTTACATTTCAAAATCAAACAGTTGATGCAATGATTTAAGCCAATATGGTTTACTTAACAAAAAGTCAATATGCTAAAGAGTGAAGTAAAATGAATGAGAGAATTGCAATTGAAAGGAATATTATTATTCCACAAGGCGAGGATTGAGTTTTATCTTCTGGTTTCATTAAAATACTTTCGAAATATAAACATTACTAGATAATAGTTTTGTTAGGGATTACTATAGACTTCAAGATTTATAATAAAACTTAGATAGATTTTAGCAAAGCTATATTTGGAAGCCTTGAAACAGCCTTAACCTTCATAAATCTTAGGTCAGATAATTGTAGTTATGTTAGGTTCACTTTAAAAGGCAACGTTGATGACTTATTCCATTCACTTTCCATCACTTTCTTTGGAGTTTTCAACACAACATCTGTTTTGCCACATTCTAATAAATTGGGGCACATCTCATGTTCATTCAGATAGATCCACGATACAAAACTATCTACAGTGGTATAATTGTAGTTTCAATTGCAGCTTTTGCTTTCTGCGG
Source organism: Zeugodacus cucurbitae (assembly GCF_028554725.1). Taxonomy (NCBI): domain Eukaryota; kingdom Metazoa; phylum Arthropoda; class Insecta; order Diptera; family Tephritidae; genus Zeugodacus; species Zeugodacus cucurbitae. The sequence continues at coordinate 46,443,529 of NC_071670.1, forward strand.
GTGCACTGTTTCAGCACGTTACTTCCGCTACTTAACTTCCGTTTTCCGGTGATAGGCAAAATAAATAAGAACAGAGATGAGAAAGAAAAACAAAACAAACCGACAAACGAATAACAAACAATCAAACAAAGGTGTATTCAACACCATCCTACATTATTATTTGAAAGACAACAACCACTGAAAGTATTGTTTATACAAAGACAACTGTTTATTTGTATATTTGTTAGAGAACTAACAGTTGAGTAAGAGTATTGTGGAGGAATTGTCAAACGCAATACAAATATGTATATATTTCAATAAACTTCCTAATCTCACTAATTTGAGTACAGAGAATCTTCTTTTTTCTCACTTCAATAGAAGTTTATACTGTGTCATTGTGTGTAGAGTAAATAGTAAGAACACATATACTAATACTATGAATATAAGAATATTTGTCAATGAAAAACACCATGATATGTACGTGTAGGTTGGTTTGAAATATATATATGCTATACTGATAACATACCAACAAAAAGCAACATTTCAGATACACGCCTGTTCACCCACTCCTGTGGATGATATTTCTTTTATAACTAAAAAAGTTTTACTGCCTCACTTATTCTTCTCACTACGTGTCCTCTAGCATTCTTGTATCGTTATTCGAATCTGACAACGAGACAAATACCCGTAGGTGTTGTATTGCAATAAAACTTTTTGCTACAATTCTCTACCACTATTTTTCTTTTCCTTTAACAATGTCCTGAAAATGTGTGCACCCTAACCGGTAGAATTTTATTGACACGTGCAGATACATGTAGCAATATAAAAGATGTGTAGAAGATTGGCGTAACGAATTTGAAAGCGAAAAAATGTAACGTACACACATAGATAGAGGTTGGCAATTAAAGGGGAACACAAAAGCGAAAATTGGCGTAAATTGAAACTCACCTTATTTCAACTGCAAACTGTTGGTCTGGCGTTAAAGTGCCAGTTTCAAAGTGTCTGCAAAGAGAACAAGAAAAACAAATCAGAAATCGATCGAACGAAATATTCGATGAATATTCAATTCACAAGTTTTGTGAAAAATTGCCAACGGCATAGGCATTTACAAGTATTTCAATACAAACACTTCGATGTACAAGCAAATTTATATGAAAACGTAGTAATAGCGAAGTAAAGAGTATGCACCTGATTTATACATAAATCATTTACAGAAAAAGTGTTGTTCAAACTTGAGCTGGAATATTTCCAATGGCTATGGAATGGCAAGTGACGGTTTTTTAAGAAAGAGAGGAAACTATATGGATCAAGATTTCAACATAGAAAACCTAAAATAAAACCATTGTACGCTTAAAACAGCTACATAAAAGACCGCACCATACTTATAGCATCACCTTCCTGCGCAAGAACCACGTATTAACCTACATATTCTCATAACGAATATCTCTGCACATGTGTAAGATATCACGTTACATACGCTTTGATAACACAGTTACTTTTTTGCCATTGTGAGTTTCCTAATGCTGCTCTCGTTTTCATTTGAAACTCAAATTCCCTTGCAATTCTCCCACCAATCTATTTTAAGCGCTCTGAACTTTTTTTGCCTCATCCATGACATCGATTCTGGTAATCTAGTAGCAAGCAGCGTGAAGCTCAATGGTAGCATGACAAGAACTAAAGAGTTATGCAATACGAAAAAAATATCTTTAAAAACGTGATTATGAGGCCATATACTAGGCAAATGCCATAGAATACGATGGGCAACTTCATCCGCCCGATTGGTGAGGTTTGAATTTACAGTTTTTGCTTTTTACGTTTCTGTTGACAAAGTGTAATGCTCTAGTTCTTTTTCTTGCTTTTATTTCCTTCAAATTAGTTTCTTAGGCAAATTGACTTCCTACATACATTTGATAAACCAAACAAGATTTTCACATTATTTTGCCCTGCATATATCACTCATACGACATGTATAACCTTCTTAGAAAAATGCAAATATATCCAGATTATGCACCACAAAATAACATCATATACGAGTTTGTGAAAATAATTTAGGATTATTGAATGAAAATAATTATTATAAGAAGTCAAACATATTCACAATATGCTAACTGTCGAGAACTAGAAGATATCACAAAAAGATCAAATATTCAATATCAGTTCTTGATAAAGGTCAGCGGCCTTGACGCCTATAAAAATGAGAGCCACAAAAAATCACTTTTCCATACTAGTATACAAGTATATATAGGTAAATACCGTATTTCCCTAATACAGTAGCTCTTAATGGTTTAATTTTCTGTAGCAAACGACCGCAATTCAATTTACCTAATCTCTTTAAATGTGCAGCGCTCCGCACCACTTAGGTGTCTCATTGTGGCTCAATAGGCCATGCATTCGTGGGCTTTAACAAATAATTAGTTTGTTATTTCATTAACTTTGCGAAAGATTAAATTTGACATTTGCATGCGATCCGATTAACAAAAGCTTCAACACATGTCATTATGCTCATTTAATTATTGCACAGGCAGAATCATTAATGTAATTGTAATGATGCTTGTCCTCATATATTTGTAAGTGATTTTACAACCTATCTATGAAAGCTTTGTGTAGTTGTTTTATTTTGAAATTTAAATAAATAAACCCTTAGTAAATAGCAAAAGCACTTTCACTAGAAAAACTTAACAAAAATCGTATGCTAATTGGAATTGGCATATTTTTTTTTTATTTCCAGTCTAATTATTACAAAGTATTGATATGATTTTACAATCATTCCATGTATGGGATTAACGAAGATTTTCATTATTATCCGTATCAAAATTTTGTTCATAGTAAATATATGTGATTCGTCGATAAAGAAGAGAATGATCTCAACTGCCTTTATTATTCCAATAATTTCTATAGGATATTTTATTTCACACTTGAGTTTGTATAAAATTTATGAAATCGTTAACACTTCCGTCAAATGTGAGCATAAATTCACAAGTGCGTGAGTATGTGGGCTTGAATATATAAAGTAGAAACAAAGTTCAAAAAGCCTTTACGGTTCGTTACGCTGTTACAAGGGTAATGTGAGAAAAACAACAACAGCTGCGAGTGATACATAAAAAACGCGTAAAATGAGTTATAAACCCATTTTTAAGCGCAAAAGTGAAGTCACCCAAAACACATACGTATGTGTACATATGTGTGTACATGCAACGCGCCAACGCATATTAAACGGTTTTCATCGCTTTCAGATGTCAACTCATATTCAAGACTCAGTTCACTTGGTTTTTCAAATAAAAGAAGCAAGGGCTTACAGAGTGCTTGCGTTTGTGGGTGGTTTGTTGCATGAGCCCTTATTACGAACATCGTAATTACTGCACTTCGTAAATGCACCCATAAACTGCCTACGTGCAGAAACCCAGCGGGAAATTTTTGATAAACATCAAATACAATACGTTTGTTCACAAGACATAGAAACTTCTAACACCTTGTCATTATTTATGGATACTTGATATTTATGGATGATGATTCGAGGCTATGTGAAACATCATAAAGGTGAAAATAATATGTAAATACACGCGTATGTATCGAATTTGAATAACCCAACTGTGCTATAAATGCACGAATTTATTCGCGAGTGAGGTGAAGCCATTACCTTTAGCGTCAACAAAATTGCCTTTCATTTTTACTGCATCAATTTTATGCCCCATAAATTATATGCGAATGTACGTTTGACCTTATAATACAATCAATTTATTTATAAACTAAACTCGTAGGTCTTATGATTTAAAAAGTGATAAGATTCAATACCACAGATTGTAGAAAATACATTTTAATAAAAAACTTAAATTAATTTGCTTTCTCATTTCTCTTTCTAATAGAAAATACATTTCTGTTATTAAGTTACAAAGTTTTATAAAAATACGGAAACTGTATACAAACCCTGTTTATTATATTATATTAAATAATTAATTTTACTTTTTTTTTTATTATCCGTACTTACAGCGTTTCCAAACTAATTGAACCCCAACAAAGAGAGCACTATGTGTACCTAGACTGGAACTCAATACCACATGATGAACATACAGATACTCATTTTACTTTTGAAGTTTAACATATACCAACAAAGTCTTCTAGCTATCAGCTGATAGCATTTCTGACTAGCGCTGGTGGATTCTAGTATAATTCTATGGTTAGTCAAAGAGTACCACATCACACCATCAAACCACAAAGACAGCAAAGTGGAAGAGCGGATTAATAATGTCCGTTAGAAAGCATTGCAGAAGAACACTGGGAAGCTGCAATTTTCCAAAGTTAATTCAGTGCAGTGCCACATAATACAAGCTTCAAAGCAAATGTTGAAAGTCAATCGCTGCCAAAGTAAAAGCGAAATTCTTCAAATCACAAGCTTATGCAACACGACACTTGAGTAACCGAAATTCCCATAAAATATCCCCCCTTAGTAACATAATATCGGGCATGACTTTCATCACCTGAACTTCCATTCTCCTCTATTTATTTGCAGTTTAACTTCGCTTACTTCTCCACGTAATGTCCTTGGAGTATTATCAATTAATTTTCATAATTGAACAGAATACCAACAACCAACACAACTATTAACACATCTGCGCTCATTGTTTGCTCAATTGTTCATGTATAAATCACTAAATTAATATGATTAAATATACTTATTCGAATTTTTACATATTGCCTCTGTTTTTTTTTACTCACATTTCCACACAATTTCCACAATTACACATGAATATGTTACTCTAAAATTCTATACATATTTAATTAGATCGTAACAAATGGGAATCCATCAAATGATTTACTAATTAGAGAAAATTAATTGTGGCTGAACTGAATAACTACGTAAAATCACAATCTCTAATTCCAAATTTAAAATGCAGTGCGAAAATTTGATCGCTTGTTTGTTGAATTGGCAACATCATGCTTATGAGCATAAAATCACAAAACACAATTGCCAGAATATATGAACCACATCAATTTTATTCTACGTACCCTGGTTAGGCAGATGAGTGGGTTTAATTACTGAAAACACCAATTACAGTTTTAGGGCAATGACAGCACAATAATTCAATGCAAATGCATACGCGGTAAAGTGGAAAATAAATTTTCGCACACCAAATTGATGCAGCTGCAGGCAAGTGTTTTAATGTACATACACACATACTTTTACATATGGTTTCTGCACGGAGGGCGTCAATAATGAGTTATTTAGAATCGTGAATGTTTTAGAAAAAAGGGAAATGGCTTTACATAACGATATAATTAAAATGGTATTCAACGTATCTTGTCTCAAATTCAGTTTTCATGTAAATAAAATACCAATTTATTTTATTTTTAGTCGTCTAATTATTGTTAGTCTGCACAAAACACGAACATTTTTCGGTAAACAAGTTCCAGCTACATGAACAATATTCATATTTACTGTTATATTTAATGAACTTAACCTACCACTATTTGCCCGCAATTTTGGGCGCCTCTCAAAATAAACCATTCTAGTGAAATTCTATCCCCTGCTAATTACTTTTGCTAAATGGCAGAGTTTGTAAGCTATCAAAATTTTGATTATTTTAAGATACTTGACCGAATTTTGTGCACAACATGTCTGAAGTGAGACAAGAAAAGAAAGTAAAGACATCAATGCAGCTCCAACCACGCAAAAGGTAATATGCATAAAAATTCAGCAAGAGTCAAGAACGATAAAAATAGCCGCTCCATCAACTGCTCAATAACGCGTGTCAATGAGTGAGTGCTGTGCACATTCAAGTCAAATTTGTTGCATTTGTTGTGGGTCGATTGTGCCCTTTATCTTCTCCAATGGGTTTTGCTGTTCCATGTCATCATTGTTAGAACGTTAATATTCAATATTAATGAGTGTATGAGCATCAATTTTGGATTCGTACCACTTGGTTTGCTACTCAACTTGTTTGGAAAATACAAAAATAATGAGCTTGTTGAAAGCCGATATTGATTGGAAGCAATACATTAACGAAGCGAAACAATTAAGAAGGAGAAATTGCGTTTGATACTTATTAACCTTTTTGGTTATTGACCTAAGAACTTTTACTAAAAATTAATAGCGCCACGTCTCCGAAATATAAAACGTAGTGCAATTACAACATGAATGAGGTAAGCATTAGCAAGACTAAGGGCACCCAGTATCATTTGAAGTTAAAAGAAACTCATACGTAATATTAGATATAATAGTACTTCCTAATGATTCCTTTGTAATTAAGTACGCTTCAACTTTTCTTTTGTATCACTTGACATCTCGCTTGTCAATTTGGAAATTTAAATGCTTTCTCAAGTTGTTCGACAGCTACGCGCATACATTTGAAAATCTCAACGGTATAAAGCAGAGGAAGAAACTAAGCTCACAATTTATGTACATGTATTGAAGCTTTTGTTTTAATTTAGAATATAGGTGGAATAAATTGTGAAAAAATATCTACATATATAATTTTTTTCCTATAATAATTTAAAGTACCTCTTTAATTTCCACGCAGTATGTTTATACACCATTAAATACGACAACATGAACACACACATTAGAATTAATTACATTGCAGTTAATTACGTGTAAAAGTATTTGAAGGATTACAATGAGTATAACAGTATAACTCTCTATTGTGGAATTTACGTTGAACAAACAATATTGCAAGAGCAAACATACGTACACGAAAATAAAGTAGATAGTACATAGAAGTCATTAGACTGTATTTTCGGCAGCATACATATACATACATAAGTAGTCGTAATTGCTATTTATGCGCCATAGCTTAAGTAATAATAAATTAATGCATGCTTAGCATAAAGTGGTATATGAGACTTAATTAAGGCTGTTGCCAAGCATTTCATAATTGATTTAAAATTAATATTCCAAAATTATTTTTAACCAAACAACTTACTCGGTTATAACGATGATATTAACTTTCATATACAACTAAATCTATTAAACAGTTTTAAATTCGTATATGCAATCGATTTTATTTTACCACATTCTCACTTTAGTCAGTGTTAGATTTGGGCTTAAACGTATTTGTCACCTCAACATATTCCTCCCGTTTCTTTTTACTTTACAGTTTAGTTTTTAATGCATTAAGCATTCAGCAGTTGAATTACACACACGAGCGTCAAAGTTTGTTATACACTCACATACTGACAAGCTTACTTTTCCATTTGATACCATAACCCTCAGAAGTTTCTTTCTAGTTCGTAGCGTCTGAATAATTTGGAATTAATTTGAGTAAATCTCTTACTACAAGCTATGCAAGGAGTAAATAATATACAACACATCAAAAGGTATGATCGTGTGTGTCAAGTAAAAATTATCAAATACATATGTATTCCACATTACTTTCTTCGAATTTGTAAGTATTCTTGACATGTTGCGCTTTCATTTCATTAACAGCAGTTGTCGAATTTTCTTACTTCCAAACAAATTTACAGTTAAAACAATAAATAAGAGATTTACTATCCAGTAAATTATTACTCTAACGCTGAAGACAGAACATCTAAATTCAATTGAATTTATTTAGATTGTAATGCTTCTCACTTTATCGCCTTAAGCCTTTCCAGTGAATTATTAATTAATAATTTATCTATCCGTATTTTTCTAAGAAGCCAATAATATTCAATTATTCTGATAGGATTTCAGCGTATTATTGGCTAACTTCTTCTTCTTCTTAACTGGCGTAGAAACCGCTTACGCGGTTATAGCCGAGTCCACAACAGTGCGCCACGCATCTCTCCTTTTGGCGGTTTGGCGCCAATTGGTAATACCAAGTGAAGACAGGTCCTTCTCCACCTGGTCCTTCCACCGGAGTGGAGGTCTCCCTCTTCCTCGGCTTCCACCAGCGGGTACTGCATCGAAAACTTTCAGAGCTGGGTCACTTTCATCCATTCGAACAACATGACCCAGCCAGCGTAGCCGCTGTTTTTTTATTCGCTGGACTATGTCTATGTCGTCGAACAACACATACAGCTCATCATTCCATCTTCTGCGGTATTCGCCGTTGCCAATGTTTAAGGGACCGTAAATCTTCCGCAAAACCTTTCTCTCGAAAACTCCTAGTGCCGTCTCATCGGATGTTGACACCGTCCACGCTTCTGCACCATAAAGTAGGACGGGAATGATGAGGGACTTGTAGAGTTTAGTTTTTGTTCGTCGAGAGAGGACTTTACTTTTCAATTGCCTACTCAGTCCATAGTAGCACCTGTTGGCAAGAGTGATTCTGCGTTGGATTTCAAGGCTGACATTATTATCGGTGTTAATGTTGGTTCCTAGGTATACGAAATTATCCACAACTTCAAAGTTATGACTGTCAACAGTGACGTGGGAGCCAAGACGCGAATGCGCTGACTGTTTATTTGATGACAGGAGATATTTCGTCTTGTCCTCGTTCACCACCAGACCCATTCGCTTCGCTTCCTTATCCAAGCGGGAAAAAGCAGAACTAACGGCGCGGGTGTTGTTTCCGATGATATCAATATCATCGGCGAACGCCAGGAGCTGTACACTCTTGTAGAAGATTGTACCATCTCTATTTAGCTCTGCAGCTCTTATAATTTTCTCCAGCATCAAGTTAAAGAAGTCACACGATAGCGAGTCACCTTGTCTGAAACCTCCTTCCCGATCCTGACGGAGCTTTTGGTGTTGCTCAACGTCAACTTACACAGCCGTATTAGTTTTGCGGGGATACCAAATTCAGACATCGCGGCATAAAGGCAGCTCCTTTTCGTGCTGTCGAAAGCAGCTTTAAAGTCGACAAATAGATGGTGTGTGTCGATCCTTTTTTCACGGGTCTTCTCCAAGATTTGGCGCATGGTGAATATCTGGTCAGTTGTTGATTTTCCAGGTCTAAAGCCACACTGATAAGGTCCAATCAGTTTGTTGACGGTGGGCTTTAGTCTTTCACACAGTACGCTCGATAGAACCTTATAAGCGATGTTAAGGAGGCTTATCCCACGATAGTTGGCGCAGATTGTGGGGTCTCCCTTTTTGTGGATTGGGCTAACTTACTGTAATTAATTTGCACACTGCATGTGTGTAGCTGAAAGCTCGAAGGTATACATATATATTGTATGTACTATTTACGCAAGCGAGTCTAATATCATATCACTCATGTTGTTTATATAAAATCTCACAATTAGAAAATTACAGAAATTGAATTCAGAATTTACGAATACATAACAATCATGTAACAATCCAACCAATTTTCAACTTATAGCTGAAAAAAGAATTTAAGTAATTTTATTTAATCGTCTTTTCTCATTTTTACTTCGCTGTTTGATTGCTGTTTGTACAGACTCTGTTTGACCAAGCTTTGCAGCACTTTACGATGCAATTTATTATTTTGCAATTTTCACGTTATTTTAGTTCGTTTGCTTAGAAGCTTTGATAATTCAATAAAAAGACATACTGCAGTCAAGTTTGACCGATTGGTAAATATTGATTGGTATAGTTGTGCTTGTTGTTACTCGAAGTGTTTATTTGATACACTAACTTATTGGAGAATGGTAACGCAATGTGAAAAAATTTGCTCAAATCATCCTTGGTAGTTTCAAAATCGATCTACTTCAAGATATGCAAAGTAGAAGGCTTTGCAAAGTATTGACTGTTAAAGCAAAGAGAATAACTGGCACCAAAAAGCGGAAAATAAGGAAAAACTTCTTATAACAACCCCATAATGCATTACATTTTTCCAGTGTATGCAGCCACCTCTAGTTGATGGTAATCGGCAATGACAACTTGTCTTTAATGTCTGCAATCCAGTATACAAAGGCTCATACATATATATGTAATGTAGAATGTAACGATAAACAACGGTCACGCTTATTTGGATTGCAGTCAACGTGCAGACAAGCCGCGGGATAAAAAAGCTTCCTTCAAGTGTTCATACATATGTAAATACATAAATATTAATTAAACAATTGCAATAAATAAACGAGACACTTGTGTGTGGATATCATTTCATGGCAACCAGACAGCCGACTGAGCCTTCACATAACCGCCAATACACTCACGCTACTATCCACCTATTGGAACGCACTTTCAGTAAAAGAAATCGCATATAGCTTATCTGGGGCCACCACCAAGGTCGCGCAACATAACTTGTCAACCTTGGCTGATTGAAAGTAAATACTTGAATACAAGTGAATAAAAAGGCAGACACAGCAATAAATGTAGCTGCTTTAGTCGAAACTTTAAACGCGTTTTTCTCGAAACGACATTTATCAAAATTGCTGACATCATAACTCAACTATACATTGACCGATCGCCTACAAATTTAAACTGAGTATTCTTCAATATATTTACTACACAATGACCTTCGATCTCTTTGATTGGTTGAAAATTGTCAATGTGGCATTAAAAAAATACAATTTTTGTACATAAAAAAACGACATTTTTTTCTGAACTACGCCATTTTGTTAACTTTTGATATTTTTCGAAAATCGTAGGTCATTTTATAGGAAATATCTTTAACTTTAATATCCGTTTTGAATTTTTTTGTTTCAGCTACTCATTCGGTCGGTCAGTTGGGGAACTTTTTTCGGCACCTCCGAAGGCAACATATAACTCCGTCATTTTTCAATATTTTTGTAAAGAAAAAAATTTGAAAGAGATTCGATCGAGTACTTTCTTTTAAAAAAATTCACGAAAATCGCCTAATTTTTCATGGGTTACACTGGTATAGCCCCTTAACAAGGAATTAAAAAAGTGGGCGTGGCAATATTCAAGGGTGGGCAAATAAATAATATATTTTATGAAAACTATAGACCGTAAGTTTACATATTATATAATAAGTAACAGTAGCAAAAATACATAATATTTCATGCTTACATTATACACTCATATTTATCAGATCAATCATGAATATTAAAGTGAACTAGATAATATTTGAATGTATATTGCATTTATGCATTTATTGAAACTTTAAGTTTTTAAACTCGGCAAAGCATTTCGTTATATTTGTGGAGTGCTGCAATATTTAAGTGTTATTGTGACATCCATGCTACTCAAATCACTTTCATCGCACTTGTATTTTTAACATTTTTTTTATTTCCTCTATACCTTTATGAAAATACTTTTATGTGTATGTATCTGTATGTCTGAGACATTTGAAATCTCACGCATTTCTTTCAACAACTGACGCTTTCGCTTCTGAGCAATGCCAACTGTTGCCTCTATCACCGATTGTTTAGCCTCCTTGCCACCCTCATTCTTGACCTTGCTGACAACTGTCTTGGAGCTGTTTGTTGAGTTAACCATGGCAACTCCCGCTGAATTTTTCAAAGACTTTAACGTTTTTATTATGTTTTTTTTTTTATTTTCTCTACTCTTATATTTGAAATATTATTTCGTTTCTTAGCCAGTATATTCCTTACTATTGCAGGATCTGTGGTTGGACAGAAGTTACATTGCTGAAAAGACCGCTTGTTGCTTTCACTTCTTGGCACTTAAATAAAATAATAATGTCCTTTGACCGCTCTTTTGTAATTTCAAATTATGTATGGGTTAATATAAGTTCGCTAGTAGATGTTATGCCCGAATATAATAAAATATTCAAATGATTGCCATAGTCTATGAGTATATTTAAAGTAGCAACTTCCTTATGAAATTGCAAACTAAAAACTTGAATGTATTTAAAATGTCAAAATTTATTATTAACTCAATAAGTATTATATTTAGAACAAACAACCACAACTAACTGCATATAGCAAAATCATCACAACAGAAAAACTGGCAGCAGTTACTTATGCTCATTATATTCTAGTGAAATGAATTATATTTGTGTGTACGTGTCGCCCTTAGCTACTTGGCATGATTTCCAGACTGTCCTAAATTTATACTCAATTTTAGTTTTGAACAGTTAGCTTCACCGTTACACCGTAACGTAGTTGCAAGCGTTTCATTAACAAATTATAACAGTTTCACTGGACATACTTGAGAAATTATTTCAAAATTGGTCCCTTGAGATAAAGCGGTACGTGTAAAATAAGTCTACGCGTCATGCAAATACATTTTTTTTTCGATTAAATATTATACGGTATACGGTAGTTATTCACGTTTTTATGCTACACTACTACAGAGAGTCATATTCTGTTACTATTACAAAAATAACCTTAAGTGCAGTTAAAACACATTTGCAATAAAGAATCCCTAACATCCAAAATGTATATCTTGACAAAATACTTTGACTGAGCAATTGACAAACTAATTAAAATCCACTTGCATTCGAACCTCTGAAAGTCAATTGCCTTTTCGCCATTTGTAGCCAACTTGAGTCTAACAAGGCAAATCAGCCAATCTTCAACACCTTCAACACACGCGGCTTTCTCAATGATGTTTATCCAACATGGCAGTGAAACCAATTTCAAATGCAAAGCAAATTTGGCATGCAACAAGTAGAATCATTGAAAACAGTCTCACATACATACGTAGGTAGTCAAATAGTATGAAGAGATAGAATATATATATGCATATATCTTGCAATACATCTTCGACGAATTTCTATGATATTATTTAAGAGATTAGCAAAGTAAGCTGATGTGCCAGCGTTAGGCTTGAAAACGGTACCTTCACCAGAAAATCAGCTTTTTAGTTACCTAAGTGAGTTCAAGACTAAAACTAAGTTAATCCTGATCATAAATACTAAGTCTTATTTCTCCTTTTTTGAAAAAGAAATAAATCGGAACACCTCTGTCTAAGTTATACAAATACATTATACTAAACCAAGTGTAGCAAATAATTATTAGAAAGTCTTTTAAAGCATGACTTTCCTTCTTACACCGTCTCGTGTTAGTACATAGTGAAATATTCGGCTTCTTATGAAATTATTATGGTCCGATAAACTATATGTACTACTAGACAATATTGAATATACCAGTAAGGTAGAAAGAGTCGACCAAACCATGTATGTAGCACATTTTTTAAGTTAATAAACCGCAATGACGAGAAGAAAAAATTAAAGTGTACCATCTGCCATATTAACATATCATAATTGGTAATAAAATAATTTTATAAATTATAGCAGCTGCTCATGCAAATCTGTGCCTTTAATGACATATTTTTCCCATTAAAAAATGTAATTACATACGTGCATATAAATGCTTTCATGTACATGCATACACATATGCATGTAATTATTAACATCGGCTGAGTAAATTACGTATACGCAATGGTGTACTATGTTCAACTGGTTTGCAACGCACAAGCAATAAGAATAACAATACAATGTACAATGCAATTTTTAACAATCCCAATTTTTCTTTTTGCCTTGTAAAATCTGCAAGCAGCCAAATTGACGAGGGTATCGATTCAGTACAAAATTTTGTATATGCTGAAGAAGAAGAAATGTTATAAAAAGATAAAACCACTGCGAAGCTTAAAAAGGATTTTTTGTTGCGATCGCAATAGCAATATAATAAAAATCACAGTGATTAAAAAATAGCAATATCGCTCATCGCTACCTAGAATAAAGTTTAAATTCTGAAGTAATTAAAAAAAATTATTAGAATGAATATTTTTCCCAAAAAAATTTGACATTAGAAATATAAATTTTGATTTTACAACTGGGCTTGCGAATTTTTGCACTAGATTTTTCGAATTGATTGAATAAAATTTCAGCTGAATCCCATAAAAATTTTTGCAACACCATGAACCATTTTAAATTCCCTCGACATTTATCGTCTTCACATTTCAAGCGGACGCACCAGGCGTATGGGCAACATTTAAGCGCAGATTTTGCAAGACATAAAATATCAATAAATCGAAATAAACAACGCGTTTTATAGTCACTAAAAGCCAAACATATATAGCAATATGATCACAAAATACCCAAAAATACCAAATATGTGCTGTGACCATTACAATCCATTGTATGGCAATTATCTAGTAACTTTCCGATACCATGCACCATTGAACTCACCATCAGTGAGTGTTTAGCTCTACTGGGTAGCACCACACTTACATTTTCAAATGATCGAAAATCATTAATGCATGAACATACGCTTTTATCCTTTTCTGCAGTTAGTGGTTCAGCTTCTATATGGTTGCGGTTCGAATTGTTCACTAATGGTGCATGTTAGTCATCAACTTTTATTTTTCAGTTTTCACTCTCTACAATGTTGTTTCAACAAATAAAACGGTTTAATGTAGGTTTCAATTGTCAATTTTATTGGCAGTTACCATTTGGAATTGAAAATATATCCAGAATTAAGTAATCTAATAAAAAACTAAATTGTGTAATAAAAATACAATTTTTTTTTCCTATATACAGAAGGATGCTCTCCCATATAGGGCGAAGGAATCATACTGAATGTGAATGTGTTGCAAACTGCGAGTTAGCTGATGAAAAAATCGAGAAAAATCATGAAGCATGTCTTCTGGCGAGCACTTTATGAAATTTCCAGCACTGAAACTTAAGAATTATTTCTGACCACACAACAATTAAGCAAGACTTTAAACAAAATTTTCAGCCCATCGAAATTTATATATTTTAAAATTTGGCTTGCCACGAAAGGTAAAACATACGAATAGGATTGTTTAATTGCGAAAAAACCCATACATAATCAAAAGACATTAAATATTCAATCCATTGAAAAAAAATACTGATAAATACTGAATAAAAAATACTCGGTGTGGTAACAAATCCCTTGTCAATCGCAAGTAAAACTAAGCGCTGTCTAGCCAACGTTAAGAGTGCTAAGTCAATAAGTTAAAAGTTAAATGTTAATACCCCTGGATATTTATAGCTGCGAGATTTCTTAAATAACATGTGAAAATATCTGTTTTAATAAGCGAAGCTATTGCCTGATACTAAGAAATTTTATCAATAATTTAATAATATTTGACATATGCTTCAATTTTTATTTTCCGAACTGCTCAGTCCACAATGTCATGATCAATACATCTTAAAATAAAAGAAGCTTTGACTTTTTAAAATCCTGCGCTACATTTAAACGGATTATTATACAAAATGTCATGCAAGCAAACAAAGGCCACGAAAGCATTTGGGTAAACAATCAGTTAAACTCCGTGGCGTATGAGTAATCTTATACGTAAGATTGTGAACACTGTGTATGGTTTTAAGGTACATATCAGATGTTATAAATATAAATTTGAGTATACTACAGAATTACGTATACAATCGATTGCCATGGTGTTTAATACACTTACAAAAATATATAAAATGGCCCACTTACTAAAAGAAGGAATGTAAAGAAAGGAATGTTGTGCGTTTTGGGTCCTTATGGAATTGCCTACAATGTATGGAAATATGTATAATTTGCAATCTCCTTATCTCTTTTAATCAACACTATTAGTAGGACAGCAATTGAAAGATAAGTTTTCCAACAAAACTATTAAGTTTTTTCGCAGCTTCGTGATAAATGTTATAAAATTACAATGTAAGAAGAGGTCAACGGTTTACTAAATAAACTTCAGTAACTACAAATTTTATGTGCATTATGTGTGACTATACATTTTCGTAAATTCATAAAGCTGCCTTCAAAGTTTCTGACAAATTAATTACGTTAATATACCGTCGAAATTAGCGGAAATATATGCTTTAATATACATAAGTGAGCATGAATATATATATACAAACATATATGTGTGTGTGTGTAATACTCGAATACTGCATAAAGTTAGCACATGAGTTTCGCTCAGCTCTCAGCTCATTAAATTTACATAAACTTACAAAATTTCCAAACAAACAAGAAGCAATTAGGCAAATTAACCGTAACTACAGGAGAATAGTAAACCGGTGTAAACACATACTATGCCAATTATTATATATACAATTATTATATATTCAGGGCCAGATACTTGATAAATGATTTTTGTATGGAAATGAATGTTACAGCTTGTCTGAGGTGGTGTTTCAAATTTTTTTTGCATAAAATATAATCGCAAATAATTATTTGACATTTTATAGCTATTAAATTTGCATATCTGTAATTGCATAATGTAAAAAAATATATTTTTTAATTGAAACCCTCACAAATAAATTCCCACCTTGAATATTATAGTTTATGTATGGTTAAGCAGTAATACGTGTACTCTTAAATTCTTACATGAAAACTTGTGGAATTATTTCCTTTGCCTTTACTATGGCTCTAAGCCGCATATTTTTGAGTCCAGTTACCAGAAAATCTATTTTTATAACTTCACCATTGTCGTCTCATACAGACAAGTACAGTGCAGTAAATTCGAATACTTTGGAAAACGGAAGAATGTCAAAAGTGAAAACCATGGAATATCACAGAACTCGGGCCAGAAAGTTTTCTACGCATAATTGAATTCCTGCAACATTTCCAGCAATCTTTACGAAGCAATATTACGATAGTTGGTTCAAATGGCAGTCATTACTCAATACTCCCTCATTAATCCCACCAACTTCCGTTCAAAATTTTATCAAAATGAGTGTCGGTGAGTTTGATTTCATATTTCGGTAAGCTCTTCTTGAAAAGGTGCAATTTTCATCAAGGAAGAGGATTAAACTGCATATTGTACAGCAAGAATGAATTTAGTGAAAAATGCTTCTTCTTTATTCACAGCAAGTACCTATTTGCAGCTGAAATCACTAGTGATGTGAAGTACAAATATTTTCAAAAATTAGATGATTATAAACAATAAAAAACGGAATTTGGTATAAGACTGAAACTATTTTTTGACTGTGTGGTTTTGTATTGATGCATTGATCTGTTAAGTTATGCGAAAGGTCAAGATTTACATTTTTTGAAAATTTACACTGAACAGACGTTCTAATATACTTAACGATGTAATTTGAATAAACTATTCGCTTCAGTTTGTTATGGTCTGATATCTCCAGAAAAATAATAATTTTTATTACGGCGAATGTTATAAAAGCCTTTTTGGCATTTCAGTGTCCCCCAAATAAAGATATGTTTTATCTGCATCCCCAACCAATCAATCCAAAATCAATCAATCCACAACGATTATCTTGTAACTATTGTGGCGTTTTTGAAGAATGAAAGTAATAAAATAGGACAACGAAATCGCTTGGAATAGCAAAATACGTAAATAAAGTTTTACACAACAATAGTTATATGTTTAGAGTTGAGAAGGCAACACATTGCAAACAACACGCCCATGCAGGTTACACCAACCAACCAACAACTACCACTTAGCAGTATTTGCGACCGTACCAGCAGATCAGCAAAGGTATTAGTTATTATGCAAAGTGAACAAAAAACCCTTTAGTAGTCAAGCACAAAAAATAATATAAATAACACTGTCCAACAAATGAAGACTTTTTGAATGGAACAGAATAGCGACCCCATAATTCTGAAAGGGTATGTTGAGTAGATCATTTTTGTAGAACAAACTTATGGTCCAGCACGTCTGAGTTTTTTTTTTACAGTGGGTCAAAGTTTTCTTTTTTTTTCGAAGGTAGCATTATACTATATGAAAAAAATGTTATAAGTTAATGTCTGAGAGAATTCTTATGGTCAGAGTTGTATTGTGGAATTGTATGAGGATTATTTTTGTGGAAGATCTTAACCCTCTAACTGTTTTCTTTATGGGTCAATTTGACCCTTTTTTCGAGAAAATCAATAAATATCCTTTAAAAAAGGACATTTAAGGATTAAAATATTCTACGAAAATGTTTGGCGGAAAATTTCAGTGGGGGTCACCAAAGACACCATTGTTGTAAATAAAGCTCTTTACGATTGATAACCAAATTTTAATTTTGTTTTAATAGTGGTTTATTATAGTATGTACATACTTATATTTTTGCTTCAGCAGTAGTGGGGCAATGGATTAAAAATTAAACTTAATATGCTTTCCTATATTTAGCTTGACGTGAATGTTCCGATGTGTCAAGGTTTCTGTACAAGCCCCATACGTATTCAGCAAGCATTACAGTTTGGGATTTCCCTTTGAATCTTTCTTACAATACCTTTATATCCTGATGAAACCTTTCACCGTGTTCATCTGAAACCACTCCAAGGTTTTCTTTAAAAAAATTGAGATGAGAGTGCAGAAAATGCAGCTCTAGTGACATCTTAACGCCAATATTGTTAAAACCGATTAGCATTCCAAGGAATTCTGATATAACCAGCTGCATAAAGTCAAATGCCGTCTTTTGCATATCCTACAGATGACCATAAAATTCTTCATCTTGTAATAATTGTCTTATATCGGGTCCAACGAGCATTCCTAGACAAGGTAGTTTACATTAAATGAAATAAATTATTTCTTAAAACCGTATTTTACCTTCTTTTAATTTTGCTGCAGATAATCTGGGGAAAATTGTTTGAATGCGTTTGAAAGCATATCCTTGTGTATTTAAGCTTTTAATAAAATTTTTCACCACGCCCAACTTAATATGCAGCGATGGAAGTATGACCTTATCCTTTGGGACAAGAGATTCATGGATTACATTTAAGTCACCAATAATATTTTCTTTACGTTCTTCGAAATATTTAATATGATAATAGCTGCTGGTAGCACGTGAATCCCATTTACAAAGAAAGCACATATATTTTGTGTATCCTGTTTGCATTCCAGTCAATATTGCAATCATTTTGAAGTCTGCGCATACCTCCCATTTATATTTATAGTATTCAATTTTATTTAAGAGATTTGAAATATTTGCGTATGTTTCTTCCTTTTTTGTGGAATACGCAACCGGTATTGATGGATGCTGATTTCCATTGTGCAGTAAAACTGCTTTTAAGCTGTGTTTTGAACTATCTATAAATAGTCGGAAGAGTCCAGCGGAAGCTTTAGATATTTTAGAACTGTAACAGTATACAAGTTCTTCTGATTTTTTAAAATAACTTTCCAAATCGGCGTGTCTTTTTCTTGGCGATGTAACTTTTACATCGGCTTTTATCAAAATCCAGTTTTTCAATCTGTAACATAATATTTCAGCTTTCTCTTTTGTTAGTCCTAAATCTCTTACAAAATCTTCAAAATAAGCTTGGTCTATCAAATTAGGATATATGTTTAAACCACCAGGAGGCAAGTAACTTATATTTGATATGTTTTCAACCGCCGCTGTTATTTCTGTATTGGCGTATGTCATATTGGCCGAAAATGTATGTGTAGGCGGTTGAGGCACCGGAACACCTTCACAGCGCACTTCTGGTAAAATGACATTATTTGTTGCTTCGTATGTCATTATCGCGTAGTGCCTTTGGCTTCTACCAAATTTATAATTTACGCAGAAATAGCATGTATCTGATTTGTGATTTTCAGGTTCAATCCATATAATAGGCGCAGAAAATGGCAGCGCCTTAGTACAGCCATTGTACCAGGTCAAAAGACCACTTTCGCAAGTAGTACATACAGTTTTTGGTATCCAAGCTTCACATAAAAATTGAATTCCAAAGAAAAGAAAATATGGTTCTTCAATTGTAGGGAATATCTTTCTTCTGCTTTGAAGGTGCGTAAAATGTCCACAAATAAAACAAAACCAATCTCTTAATTTGCAAACAAAATCCGCCATGCTTATTTAAGCTTTAATTGTTCTTTTTTTATATTAATTTTAGTAAAAATCACCCCCGATATGTACTACTTAGTAAGTCAGTTATGCTTAATTATATCACACCCGATATGTAAGTCACAGCTGACTAGACGCGAGAACTCAGTGTTTGGCCCGGCCGAACTTGACGACGTTTTCACCTACTTTGTATATGTTGGCGTGTAATTTTGCCAATTAATCGTAAAGAGCTTTATTTACAACAATGGTGTCTTTGGTGACCCCCACTGAAATTTTCCGCCAAACATTTTCGTAGAATATTTTAATCCTCAAATGTCCTTTTTTAAAGGATATTTTTTGATTTTCTCGAAAAAAGGGTCAAATTGACCCATAAAGAAAACAGTTAGAGGGTTAAGATCTTCCACAAAAATAATCCTCATACAATTCCACAATACAACTCTGACCATAAGAATTCTCTCAGACATTAACTTACAACATTTTTTTCATATAGTATAATGCTCCCTTCGACCAAAAAATGAAAACTTTGACCCACTGTAAAAAAAAACTCAGACGTGCTGGACCATAAGTTTGTTCTACAAAAATGATCTACTCAACATATATATATTTGGCGTAGGAACCGCTTTAAGCGATTATAGCCGAATCTACTCAATCTACTCAACATACCCTTTCAGAATTATGGGGTCGCTATTCTGTTCCAAAAATGCTGTTGGACAGTGTAATTAAAAGGAACTGCACAAAACCAAAGCAGAAAATTAGGGAATAAATATATATTGAAAATAGACATTAATGCAGGACCGATGGTCTAAAAAATTCTAGAGCCAACATGTTAGTCTCTAACTTTAATACTTAAATTGGCAATGAAAAAGAAATAATATCGAACAAACATCGTTTTTACACCAATCCACCGGCAATGTGTTGAAAGTAAAAAATGCAAAAATTTTATTAAATACTTCATGCGTTTTGCGGGAAATTATATTTATTTCATCAATCAAATTTATTTCAAATGCAAATTTAACTTGCTACTCTCTCCGCCCACACGCACGTTTTATTTCCCATAACGGTATTAAGTGCTTGATTGAGCGACACACAGAATTTATATGCAGTTTAGACATTTTTCTAATAGCACAAATCAGTCATCCGCATCTTCTAATATAATTATGTAAATGTACGCCTGCTACTGTAATTTGATTTGTATTGCAATTAGAATGCAAATTGAAGGATATATTTATCAGAATAAATTCGAAAATTCTCAATATAGCTTGTTTGCACATATTCGCAGAATTGTATTATATGAGTAGAAATACTTTAGGGGTAAATTATATGGACAAAATGGATCCCACAATTCAAGCCAACTAACATCACCGCGCCAAAAACCATACATATATAAGGTAAATGTATGAAATTAAAATTATACACATATATATAAATTATTACTTTATTTTAATCAAGAGTTGTATTTTTTCATCAGAGGATTCAAGCAACCATTAAATTCTATTTCACATTTACGCATTCAGTTGTCATATGTCTAAGCAAACTCTTCTTTAGTCAGTACAAGCCAAGTTGGCAAGAGATAAAGTTCAGTTGAGGACTGACTTGGAAAAACCTGAGACATAAACTCGAACTTTGTTTGTATAATTTTAAAGTCGCGCATTTAGCCAAAAGTCTAATCAATAATTATCAAATATGCAAAACGAAACAAATTTAGTAATAAGCTCAACATAATTTAATACAAGAGAATGCCTTTGGCATTTACATAGGTAGACAGAAAAGTGACGACGAGTCAGAATTGATAAATATAAAAAGTCGGATGAAGACAAAGAGCTAATTCTATAGGAGCCGTAAGTAAACATACGACGATTTTTAAATTATTCCTGAAGCTTTATAAAATAGAAACAAAGCGCATCATTACGCTCTGGTGTCAAAGTTAACCTATTTTAAAGAATATCCGAGCCGAAAACAGCAGTAATGTGTGTGTAAGCAGCAGGCAGAAGAAAAGATGAGAATTGCGACAAAAAATACATGTGAGCATTTAACGTAACGGTAAGTATAGCAGTATGAATATATCTAACATATCACTATGTACACTTTTAGTTCATATTTTTTTAATCTCAAACTCAATATCTTAAATCCAAAAATCAAAAGTCAGAAAGAAAAATTTGTAAAGGAAATAAGAAGACGATACAAATAAGGAACATTTCACTTTTCTATAAATTGGATTCACATTTCACAACAAATATCGAAATATTTACCCTCAAAGTTTTATGGCATAGGCGCATGAATAGCTTCAACCGAAAGTGAAGTTCAAGTCTAAAGTATTTTGCATATCGCCCGCAGTTATTTGAAAAGCAAACCTTATTAGCACCTACTGAAAATCAAAAAGTATTTACATAGAACAAACACAAGAAGAACAAATAATTAAGAATAAAAAAAACAAGAAGGAAAAGCAACAAAAAGAATAAATTTTTCGGATAACAAGTAAGGAGGGCTAAGTTCGGGTGTGACCGAACATTTTATACTTTCGCAGTTTGCAAATCGAAAAGGGTAGGGATAGGGAAGCTCCAAGATGTAGGTCATTTCCGCCCTTTGGCGGGTAAAGGTCACCTAGAGTCAGATTTTTCTACATTCTAAGACCTTACGTGGGGTCAGGTTCGTTGATAATTTTAGGAGCCAGTCGAGTTTATTTACATTTTGAGGAGTCTTGTGAGGTCAGGTTTATTAACATTTTGAATGTACGTGTATTCTTTTTTGATTACATTTTTCAGGAGGCAAGTCAAACTTGGTCTTTATACTAGTAATAAAAAACCAAAAATATTAAAATTTTAGGGATTTCCCAAAATTCCATATTTTGAAAAAATTTTCAAAAATTCATTACAAATGAGACTTACTTTATTTCTGTAGTAAATTCTATCTTCTACCGTTTGCTATCATTTTATTCCCCGTAACTTAAATTTCTACAGAATTATGCTCAATGGAACTCTGAAATTCAAATTCTTTATTTTCCATACGACTGCACTTTCGACCACTATCGCTACAGGGAACAAATACTAGAATTTGAAGTTTTAATTTAGTTTGATAGGCTTCTTACCGCTGAAAATTTCATAACGCTATTCGAAAAATTTAGTATGTTATTGCAATTTGTATGAAGGATTTTGGACAGGCTAAATTTCATAATATTCGAGTTTTCTCAATTTTTTAATTAATTTGTGTGTTAATAAGCAACTATAGTATTAATATGATATGCCTACATTTGCGTAATGATGTAGATTGAAGTGGTAAGCTACAGAAATAGATGTCAGAGGCGTACGAATATATGATGGTATGCAAAGATGAGGTTGACTCCGGTGTTCAATTTCAATGCGAATTCTTCCTATGAATTCATAACAATATCAGTTCGTTTGAAACAAAAACTTTTATTCACGGGCGATACTTCTCAAAACTTAAAACTAGTAGAAAATTGCAAATATCAGAAATTAATAATATCGAAGTTTACCGTAAAATGTGAAGTCAAGTGCTGAACACAAAGACGACGACACGACACGACGTAGCGACGGCTGACCACAAATGTCGCTTTGAAGTCAGCGTATTTAACATTTTGAAGACGGCAGCGACATATCAAACAGCAATTTTATTGTTGCCGTACTAACATCTTTCACTTCAATAAAATTTACATATTTAGTTTAAAGAGAAATTATTTACGTAAAAAATTGGCGATTTATTTGTTTTAAGTATTAGATTGGTGTTATAAATGATATATCAAAGCAATTTTACGTTTCTACTGGCAAAATAACGTCATACTTGTGAGAACTTTGAATAATTTTACATTTTGCATGTTAGTGGCAGCTCTACAGCGGCCATTGTCGTCGGCAAAATTAGAAATATTTCTAATTTGGCGACAACGACAACTACAAGCCTGTTGTCGCGTAGTCGTGCTGTTGTCAAAAAAGCTGTGCCCTTAAGAACGCGTGTATTTTAATATTTGACAGATGTCGCTTGTCGCTTGTCGCTTGTCGTCTTCTATGTGTTCAGCACATCAGAAGGAAACCGGCAAAGCGACAGTAACGTTACAACAACAAGGAGATCAAAAGAAATACATTATTTTGCCCCTAATGGAAGAAAAAGTTTAGTAACAACACTGCAAAGCCTTATGCTTCATATTTGCCAACTATTTGCACGTCAGCAGCAACAGATGTTGTAAATTAATACAAATAGAAGAGAGTTTGAAAAGTGTTACAACGCCGAAAAACGTTTTTAATACTTTGGAGTTGCTTTCGATGATAGTAATCAATGATACATGAAAGTTTGGCTTTTAGTTAACCGAGCAAAATAAAGGGCAAAAAATCACAAAAGAAGATATGGATCTCAATTTACGGTGGAATGTAAAAATTGATATTGTTCTCGCATACATTTCTTAGCATTTGCCAGATTTAATAGAAGAGAGCATAAGATTCGTGTATACTCAAGATATTGCTAAATATTCTAAAAGGAAATTGGTAATTTCCAGTTTCTTTCTTTAAACACATAAATATTCGTCATGATTGGGATTTTTAGGTAAATCACGGCATATGCATATGTATATCTAAATATATTTATAAACCAAATAATATATTATGGTTATGTGCAAAATAATAAGAAAATATTTTCTAAAAAATATACTGAAATGTGATGAGCAGTAATATTAAAATCCATAAATTGGTAAGGCACGAAGAAATGAAAAAAAGTATGCCTTAGGAAAAAAACTTTAAGCAGAGCAATTTAGTAATGCAACAGTAAGCAATCGATTTACACACAGTGAAAACGGTGTGAATAACCGTACGACATAATCCAAGAATTTATAAGATTTGAACTGTTGCTTTTAACTGGCTCAATGGCTGACTACATGATAAGTTCTCACCATGTAACAAACTTCCCGCTGTGCATAGATATTTTACCGCTAGTAAATGCGCAGATTTCCTCACGCACATGTAAGTACACCTACATAAGTTCATCCTGGAGCATTTGCTACCTCTATAAAAGCAGACTGAGTTAAACCATTATGGTAGACAACCTTATCACGCACATACGCTGCGAAAGCGTATATTAAAAACATTAGTGTTATGTGTGCTTGATGCCAAACTTATTATGTCGTAATTTATAGACAAATGAAGAAGTAAGTGATAACAGAAAAGTTTGGGAACTTTTATCGTACACATGAATGAAGCAAATGACGTAGATTTCAGTAGAAATCGGAAATTTTTATTTTTTGGTTAAGTTAGCGTCAAAGTATTTATATCTACATCGTGTTGCCATACAGAATACATTTTTATCCATAAACATTGGAAGAGTGCAAGCTAAAATGAAATTTATGAATATAATTGATATGTCGCAATAGCGTCTAGCAAAGTTTTATTCCAATTTATAAGTCTTAGCACTTTCTAGAAAATTCTATCAGTTTCAATTTGGCATTGCATGGCATCTTAGTATGGAAAATATATAGGATTTCAGCAATCATTATTTTCTTTTTCTATGTAATATTAACAGTGAGTTAATGCTTCTATGTTGTATTGGGTACGATTTTGTACGAAGTAAATGTGAAGAGTTTTCAATGTAAACACTCAGTTATAAGCAATATATAACAAGAAAATTCGAATACACTGTGGTATATTGAATAAAAAAAGGAAATGAAACCGGGTTTTTTGTAAATAGTACATCCGGGTATCAGTGTTTACTGATGGTTTTCCACTTTTACTGAGGCCAACCCTAAAAACTACTAGCAAAAATACAATATTTATTTAACATTCAACTCAATTCTTCACTTTCACTTTACATAACTACCCAAAAAGTGTTACCCATACGCCCCAGTGAACCCCAAGGCTTTTCTTGCATTTTTCTTCATTCTCGATTTAATTGGTTGCTTGTCAATGTTGATTTATGCTTTCTACAAAAATACGTTAAATGCCGAGCAATATTATCTTCATACAAATCGAAAATTGGTTTTATTATGATTTATTCGAAAAATTTACATCTTTATTAAAGCTCTTCAATTTGTATATAAGAATATCTATTGAATATATAAAAAAATTTGTTGGGAATAGAGCTTGCTATTTTAGAGAACATATACATAGTTAAATTTCTTACACTTTCCCTATTTATTTCTCGACCTATACTACACAGATTTACTTATTAAATTTAAATTGACGTTAGTTCTTAACTTCTTCTTTTCCAAGCATTTTCTAGAGTGTTTTCAACAGCCACATCCATTTTACCAGATGCTTATGTAGTGCGTTGTGACATGTCGCTTACGTAGACATTATGTATTCTTGTGATAAAATTCCTGCTGTAGACAACTAGAGGAACCATTTCATATACAAATAGATATTTGTGGCACTATCTCAGCAAGTAACTTCGGCTACTTAACTTCCGTTTTCCGGTAAAAAGCAAAATAAAGAGAACAAATGAGTGAGAAAAACGAACCCAAACGGCAAACGAATAACAAACAAGCAAAAAAAGCTTTATTCAACAAACTAGAACATTATTATTTGACAGACAACAACCTGTGGAAGTATTGTTTATATGTATAAAGGCGTCTGTTTAAATAGAGCTGCCTTGAAAACATTTATTTGTTTTTAGGTTATCTACAAAAGCACATATAAATATTATCAGGAGAGATTATTGTTAAATGTGATATTTGTACAGCATACCTAAAAAGTGATATATATTATCAAACAAATACTAGTAAATATTCTCATAACATCACTATATAGTAGACATATGAACAACGAATAAACTGTTCACTTATGTAGCACTTGTCCATTCGTACCTGTGTGGTCGTACGTATATATGTATGTACTACATCATCTTCACTTTAATTTATTTTTAGTAACTTCATTTTAGTAATTTTCCTAAAAATCTGAAGTGTGTTCCAATTGCTTTTTAAGCACATAAGCGAGAAATTGTTTATTTTCTCATGCACTGACAGATTTAGATTTAATTTAATTGAAAAACCTTGCTGATGCTATCTTATAAATCTTAAAAGCATAATGGTAGAGAGTTGAATGTTTACAGTCTGTGCTGCAAGGGACACATCGACAGATTTCAGTTGCAAGTTTTTTCTTTGTAACCACAATGTATGCTATTGTATACGTGGAATATGCTCATGTGTGAGTATGTATTTGTAAAACATTCTATCTACTGCAACAACTTTAATTACATTACTAGAAAAGAATTGTCCAAAAGAATAAAAAGTCATACATGTACATAACAGGTTTAATATGTAGGTGTGGTAACCATTACATATACACGGTCCTGCAATATGACATATAAATATATGCATAATATCCGTAAAATGAATTTTTGAAAAAAAAAATATTTAAGTCGAATTTATATAAAATCTTGAATTAAGGATCATCTATATACATATATCCACAGCTAATTGAAAAACTAAACCAGAGAAAGCAAGCAAGTTGATAACATTCCCAGAAAACTTAAAATCGGTTCTCACAACAATGGAATGAACATGGCGATTTCTATATATAATGGACCAAGCTTAAGTATTCAAATTGTATATTCTTATTTTCATTCGTTAATCCTTAAATTCCATTTCAATGGCAGTTTATCCAGTGTCATTGTGTGTAGATTAAATGATAAGAACACATATACTAATATGAATATATATATATATATGTATTTGGTGAATATTTGTGCATGAAAAACACCAGGGAACTACACGTGTGTCTTGATATGAAATATATGTACAATTGATAACATGACAACAAAAGGTAACATTTCAGACACACACTTGTGCGAATATTTCTATGGAAGTTTTACTGCCTCACTTATTCTACTCACTACGTGTCTTCTGGCATTCTTGTATCGTTACTCGAAAATGACAACGAGACAATTACCCGTAGGTGCTGTATTGCGGCGAAACTTTTTGCTACAATTTTCCCTCACTCCTTCAATAAATTTGTACACCATAGTGGATCGGTTTTTATTGGCATGCACGCGTGTATACAGATATGTAACAACATAAAAGTTATATTGGTCTGGCGAAAGGAATTAAAAAGCGGGGAAAATTAGAGTATGCACCTGGTTTCAATTTTGTAATTAAAAGTGCTATTAAAAGCATTTTATTGGAAAAATGTTCACTTACCTTACTGCAACTGGAAACTGTTTAGTCTAATTTTGCAGTGGCTGCAAAGAAAAAAGAAAACTTTATTAGAAATCGATCATGGCAAACGAAACGTTCAATAAATATTCAATTTACAAGTGTGAAAAATTGTCAACGGCATAGGCAAATACAAACGCAATGAGTCTTACATGCTGAACGGCTACAAATATGCACGTCATATAGTTCAATGGAAACACCACATCAGTATGCAAGGAAATTTGTGTACATAGAAGAAGAGAAGAAAATGTAGTGAAAGCTTCAGAGCGAAGAAGAATGCACATGAGACATTCATAAAGCATTTACATGAAAATTGTATTTTTCAGCCTTAAGCTAGAATATTTCTGATGGTTATAGAATGACTAGCGACAGTTTTAAATAAAGGAAGTCAGTCATATAGAGAAACATTCTGCTTCACATAACGAATATCTATGCTCATGTGATTTTTTGCTTTTGTTTTTTGATTTTTGCGTTGTGTAAGCTACCAGGTTACGTAAACTTTGGTGATACAGTAACTTTTTTTGTGAATTTCCGATTGTTGCTCTCATTTTCATTCGAAGCTCACTCATGTAACTCTTTGCTAGATAAAAACACTTGATTAGGAGGGCGTATACTAGGCCAATGTAAAGAACAATACGAAAAACTGCTCTACTAAAAAACATATTTATGGGCGAATATACAGAGCAAATGCAATGAAATTCAGTGCTACGTGCGACAGTTCGGAAGGCATATTCATACGCACGAATGATGAAAATTCAATTCTATGTTATTGCATGTGAATAGGTTCTGACTATAGACATCAATATCCCCCAATATAGAAATGGAAATTACCATATTAAGTTGAAACAATCTCTTCCAGTCTTTGGCAAAGATCAGTGGACTTGTCACTCAAATTGGAGAGGATATATGTCAACACTTTCAACAATAATTGTATTCATTTCTATACTATAAAAGTGTTTTTATATAGGTAAATATCTTTCGTTTTTCAAACATACCAATATTTAATGAACTTAATTTCTGTAGCAAACGACCACAATTCAATTCACTTAATTTCTTTAAATGTGCAACGCTCCGCACCACTTAGGTGTCTCATTGAGGCTCAATTGGCCATGCATGCGTGGGCTTCAAAAATAATTATAATTAGTTTGGTGTTTCATTAACTTTGCTAAAGATTAAATTTGACATTTGCATGCGATCCGATTAACAAACGCTACAAAGCATGTCATTTTACTCACTTAATTAATGCACAGGCTGTGTCATTAATGTAAATGAAACAATGCTTGTATGTATGTATGTATGTATGTTTGTACGTGATTTTGCCATCTCCCTTTTTAGGCGTTGTTGAGTTGTTTTATTTACTTATTCAAATCAACACCTATTCGGTAGTGAAAATACTTCCGCTGGCAAAACACAGCAGTATGCTAATTTAAAATGGAATTGGCATATTTTTTGTTTCAGTTGACTTATTAAATATACAGAAGAATAAATTCAATTTAAGAAAAATGTATTTTGTAGATATTAATATATTATATATATTTTATATTATTAATTATAAATTTATTTTTTAACTCACTACAGAACAAGCTCCATTACCATTTTTATTGAACTTGCGAAATTTGCAAAATGTAAATAATAATTTCGATACCATATATATTTATATACATAAAGATTTATAATACGTCGTTGTTTATATCAAAATATTTATTAACCATTTAGTACTATATCAATAACATGTCTCAGGTAAAGGATTTTAACATAAAGTAACAAGTACTTGATTATGTAGGCTGGAATGTACATACATACATATTTATGTATAAGCTAACAACAAAGTTCAAAATGTTCAATGTAATGTAAGAAAAACAGCAACCACAGGGGATAAAGTATAAAACGCGCTTAACATAAAGGAAAACAACAACAATAAATACCTATGCAGTCACACGATGTTTTTTACAAAGTACATACACATATGTATATGTGAAAGCATCGCACCAACGCACATCAAACTTCATCTTTCATTACTTTCCGATGTCAACTAATTTTAATGACTCAGTTCGGTTGACTTTTCAAATAAAGGAGGAAAGGGCTTGCATAGTGCTTGCATTGTTTGCTGAGTTCATATTGCGTATATCGGCATTAATGCACTTCGTAAATGCACCCATAAACTGTGTATTAGCCTACGTGCATTTCTATTTAATAAACCCTGCGGGAAATTTTTTATCATTATGAGGGTTATGTGAAATGAAAGATCCAAGAGAAAAGAACTACGAATTTTCCTAAAGGGTATTATATGCAAGTACAATGAATAAAAGTGCACATGTGTATCACGTTGATCAACACTCCCTTTGCTATATCGCGTGGAAAGTAACGCATATACTTTTGACAACAACAAAATTGCCTTTAATTTTTACTGTGTCAATTTTATTCTTCATAAATTATCTTTTAAATCAAACACTTTATTTATATTTATCACGCATAGATCGTATAAGTTAAGTGGTGGTATAGATAGCTGTGAATATGAATGTGTGAAAGGTATGAAAGGTATGTAGAAACACTTTTTAATGAAATTTTAATACATTATAATTAAGAGAATTTTCCTTCAGTTACTAATACATTTTTTGAAATATATCAGTATTTCAAGGTAAGTAATACCATATTTACAAGATAACAACATTCCCAATCAATTCAGTCCCAATATACTAAGCAATATACACCTGATTAAAGTACAGGCACTAATTCCACTTTTGAACTTCGACATACAAACTAATCTAGTGACCTGTTGATATCAAAGCATTTCTTACTAGTGCTGGTGGATTTTTTAATTCTATGTTAGTCAAAGAGTACCACATCACACCAGCAACAAACAAAGACCGCAAGGTCGGATTCAATTCCGATTGATGCTGTCAGTTCGTAAACATATTGAATACTTTGATGAAAAGCTACAATTTCCCGAAGTTAATCCGGTGTCAAACAATGAAAGCGTCAGAGGAA
Source organism: Zeugodacus cucurbitae (assembly GCF_028554725.1). NCBI lineage: Eukaryota > Metazoa > Arthropoda > Insecta > Diptera > Tephritidae > Zeugodacus > Zeugodacus cucurbitae. Next base: position 46,474,126 of record NC_071670.1, read on the forward strand.
CAGTTCAAAGTCAATTAATTTCATGAGTTTGTGTGACACAGCGTATGAGTAACCTGAATTCACAGAAAATAAAATAATGGACTCTATATCAGGAGCAAGATTATTGTATGTAACCATCAAATAATATAATTTACTTTCTTCTTTAGAATGTCGTTTGCACTTGACGCCTGTCTGTTTGTGTCTTACAATCCAATAGATGTGAAAAAGGTGTTCGCTTGTGCTTCAATTAGCCTTTATTTATTTCAAGTTTACCTTTTCCTATTTTTCAATGTTATTGCATTGCAGAATTATCAATATATTTACATCAAAACTATAAGCTAAAAGAATTGAATATATTAAACAAATTAGAACTTTGAAAAAAACAACCAACAATCGATACAATTTAGCTTTATTACTTACTTACATTTCCACACAACACATAATAGACATTTATTTATCACATTTTACATTATTTCCAATTTCACCACATCCAAATAATATTTTATCAGAGCACTAAAATCATTTTATTTTAAAAATTTGTATTATACAACATTTTTTTACACTTAATAATAATTTTCTCAAACATTTACACCAAACACACTGATCTTTCACGCGACTTCACGAGCATGTTTACAAAATCATGTTGTTTCATGTTGGAGAAGATGTTGTTGATTTTAGCATGCTGAGGTGAGTAAATGAGAATATCAATGGATGCAAATATGAACTCATGAAAATGCACAAATTTAGTGATTATAAATGCAAACACAAATATGTTACTCCAAAATGTTATAAATATTTAAAATTTTATAAAATGAGTTGTGTTAATTAGAGAAAATTTATTGTGGCTAAATTGGGAAAACCCGGGAAATGACATTCTCTAATTACAAATTTAAAATGAAGTGCGAAAATCGGATTGCTTGTTTGTTGAAATGGCAACATCATGTACATATGTGAGAACAAAATCGCACAACACAAATGCCAGAAAATATAAAGTTTTTGTTATGCATCTGCTTACCAGACTAAATGGTAACTAGCTAAATGGATGAGTGGATTTAATTACTGAAAACACCGATTGCAGTTGTAGTGCAATGTCAGCACAATAATTCAATGCTTAGCACCCGCTGGATAATATGAAAATATATTTTCGCACACCAAATTAGTGCAGCTGCAGACAAGTGTTTTAATGTACATACACACATACTTTTAGATATGTATGGTTGCTGCACGGTTGGGGTTAATGATGTTTAGAATCGTGAATAGGAAAGGAGTTTATATAACGAAGTAATTAAAATTCTGCCGAATTAAATAAAATATTTCAGTATGAGTATCAGTTAAAAATTTTAAAATTTACATTGATTTTCCGAGAAATATCAAAAAAGATATATACATTTGTGTCTTATTTAGAATTAACCCTAAAACTTATTTGAAAAATTCCGCAAAAATCCAATAGGGTTTACCGCAAATATGTAAACGTATAGTATAATAATGAAACAAATGTTCGTATAAATATATCAGTGATTTTAATCGATGCGTCATTAGTATTTCGACAACATCGATCCAAAATCGTATTCCACGTATTTGGTCTCTAATTCAGTTTTCACGAACACGATACCAATTTAATTTATTTTTAGACGCCTATTTGTAGTTAGTCTGCTCGAAACTCGAACACATTTTGGTAAACAAGCTGCATCTACATGAATGTGTTAATATTCAAAAACAAATTTGCAATTTTCGTTCAATTTACACATGCAAATATACATATATACTGTTATAATTAATGAGCTTAACTAGCCACTATTTGGCCGCAATTTTGGGCTCATCTCAAAATAAACAATTTTAGTGAAATTCTATACATTGCTAATTACTTGTGCTAAATGGCAAAGTTTTGATTGTTTTTAGATGTTTGACCGAATTTTGTGAAGTGCATTTTGATGTGGGTTCAAATTTTATGAGAAGTATTTAGAATGAAAAATAACTTTTTTTGTTGATCGAACACAAGGGAATTAAAAAAATATATTTCTCAATATAACACAATTAAAACATAAGCCAAGGCCAAAGCGCCATTTCAAACACATATGCATATGCCCACTTGGAAATCAGAAACGGAGCACGAAAACATATCTTTCCTACATCTAGATTTTCTCTATCTCGCATATCAGCCTCTCTACAAATACCGAAATTCCTAGTGGATATCAAAGTACTTTTACAAAAAAAAAGTCGAGCATAATTACTTTTGCCACAGGATTGTCAAATGGGTGATACATTTTCATGCAAAATTTGTATTATGGATCAAACGAAAATAAAAGTTCCGAACTAAGAGAAATTACATGTATTTCCTCAAATTTATTAGTTATTTATTTTTTAAATAAAACTCGTAATTCACAGCATATTAAAATAAATTTGCTTTTTACTATCATAAAATACCAGTATATAAATTCTTATATTCTGCACTATGTATATGTGTTTTCCTACTAACAAGTTAAGTAAACATTTCTACGAAGCTATTTTCACGAAACCTTGTAATCATCTTTGAGTTTATCTCATATAAGTAGAAGATCTTTTATGTTTTACTTTAACACAGCAAATACATTTTCAGGCAACATTGCTGTGTTCGACAGTTTCCACGTACAGATTTTTTTTTTCAAATTTTAAGCTAGATTAAAGATATGTATATCTAATATTACATAAGTATGTATAACCTAATGGATGGGGTCATATGTAGAAGTTCACACAAGTGAGGAAAGTTTCTGATTGCCATTCACTTGGGAGTGGCCAGGAACGATTCTTTTGCATATGACTCAAGCAGCTCACGACTTCCGGTTTTAGACCAAGTATCCTCTGGGTAGCTAACAGACATCCGTTTGGAGGAGAGCTAAAGTGAGAAGGCGAAGCCCGCTTCTGCGGTTGTGCGTAGGGCTTGGGACCCACCACATAAAAAAAATGGAGAGAAAATAGACTGCCTAATCGCAACGTTGCGATCGACCACAACACGTTCGGGGTGGGATAGATATCGAGAACTGAAGAGGGAAGCGAGACGCATTTGCAGACATAACAAGAAAGAGGCCGAAATGCGTGAGTATGAAAAGCTTGAAAAGCTGGCCGACATGGGTAATGCTCGAAAATTTTATGAAAAGATGAGGCGATTTACAGAAGGTTTCAAGACCGGAGCATTATCATGTAGGGACCGAGGAGGTAATCTGGTAACGGATGTCCAGAGCACACTGGGATTATGGAGGGAACACTTCTCCGACCTGCTCAATGGCAGTGAAAGTACAACACCAGGAGATGGCGAACCCGATTCCCCAATCGATGACTATGGAATAGACATTACCCGACCATGAAGAAATTCGAATAGCAATTACCCGCTTGAAGAACAACAAAGCGGCGGGGGCCGATGGATTACCGGCCGAGCTATTCAAATACGGCGGCGAAGAACTGATAAGGTGCATGCATCAGCTTCTTTGTAGAATATGGTCGGAAGAAAGCATGCCTGACGATTGGAATCTTAGTGTGCTCTGCCCAATCCATAAGAAGGGAGACCCCACAATCTGCGCCAACTACCGTGTTATAAGTCTCCTCAATATCGCATATAAGGTTATGCGTATTGTGTGAAAGACTAAAGCCCACCGTCAACGAACTGATTAGACCTTATCAGTGTGGCTTTAGACCTGGAAAATCGACAACTGACCAGATATTCACAATGCGCCAAATCTTGGAAAAGACCCGAGAGAGAAGAATCGATACTCACCATCTTTTTATCGATTTTAAAGCTGCCTTCGATAGCACGAAAAGGAGCTGCCTTTATGCCGCAATGTCTGAATTTGGTATCCCCGCAAAACTAATACGGCTATGTAAGCTGACGTTGAGCAACACCAAAAGCTCCGTCAGGATCGGGAAGGACCTCTCCGAGCCATTCGATACCAAACGAGGCTTCAGACAGGGTGACTCACTATCGTGCGACTTCTTCAATCTATTGCTGGAAAAAAATAATACGAGCTGCAGAACTAAATAGAGAGGGTACAATCTTCTACAAGAGTGTACAGCTCCTGGCGTATGCCGATGATATTGATATCATCGGAAGCAACAACAATAAAGAAGCGAAGCGTATGGGTCTGGTGGTGAATGAGGACAAGACGAAATATCTCCTGTCATCAAACAAACAGTCAGCGCACTCGCGTCTTGGCTCCCACGTCACTGTTGACAGTCATAACTTTGAAGTTGTAGATAATTTCGTTTATCTGGGAACCAGCATTAACAACACCAACAATGTCAGCCTTGAAATCCAACGCAGAATCACTCTTGCTAACAGGTGCTACTTTGGACTGAGTAGGCAATTGAAAAGTAAAGTCCTCTCTCGACGAACCAAAATTAAACTCTATAAGTCGCTCATTATTCCCGTCCTCATGTATGGCGCTGAAGCGTGGACGATGACTACATCCGATGAGACGACTCTTGGGGTTTTCGAGAGAAAGGTTTTGCGCAAGATTTATGGTCCTCTAAACATTGGCAACGGCGAATACCGCAGACGATGGAACGATGAGCTGTACGATTTATACGACGACATTGACATAGTTCAGCGAATAAAAAGACAGCGGCTACGCTGGCTAGGTCATGTTGTACGGATGGAAGAAAACACTCCAGCTCTGAAAGTATTCGATGCAGTACCCGCTGGAGGAAGCCGCGGAAGAGGACGACCTCCACTCCGGTGGAAAGACCAAGTGCAAAGTGACCCGGCTTCACTTGGTGTTTCCAGTTGGCGCCAAAAAGCAAAAAGGAGGAATGAGTGGCGCTCTGGTGAATTCGGCTATAATCGCTTAAAGCGGTTTCTACGCCAAATATATATATATATATATATATATGTATAACCTAATTAATTAGCAGCTCAGAAAAAAATTTTGGTTTACAATAAAATGATTTTAATTTTAAAATTTCCTTCAAAAATGTACCGAATTAAAATATCCTAATTGAAAATAAAGTAGTTTTGAAATATATTCTCAAGGAAACAGTTATCTGGTTTGTACCATTAAATCTTTATTTACTAAAGTTAAGAGTAGAAAATATACATATTATTTACATAGCTACTGTTCACTATGTCACGTTAAGTATACGCAATATATATAAAAAATAAAGGACAAGAAAAATTAATGGTGTTAAGTATATACTTTCTGTAAAATTTTCAATTATTTTCATATAGCGCAAAACGGAATTACAATTGCTTTTTTAATTGGTACGAGTACAGAAACGGAAGCAGATATTTAAGTAGGCAGGGAACATAGAAGCGGACAGAAATACTGATACTAACTATTACAACCCTGACAGACTGACCGAACTTGACGAGACGACTATACGGACACTAACACGGACGACAAAAGAAGAACTGAAAAAGGAAACGAATTCAGTCTCAGTATAACCATAGCGTAAGATAGACCTCGTTAAAAAACTAAAGATTATTTTACAACCTACTGTAACTAAAAACTTAAATTAAAATTATTAAAACTAATTTAATCTACAATTAAAAGTGTAAAATGTAATATAATAAGAAAACATTAATATAAAACTGAATTGTTCCTACATTTATAATGCTTTTGCCAAATTATTTCAAAATATGCTTGCTGCATTTATTAACTTGATTTCCACGAATACAATGGTACTTGCACTTCCACTTATACAAGTTGATATGTTTACTGTGTGTGTATGTCGAAAACCCTACAAAAGGGATTTCAAGAGCATTTTATTTTGATTATACTTCTACCCTTATTCACAAAATAGTCAACCCTTTTAGAGAATATTTTTCACAGCAATAAAGCGAAATTGATTTTATTACTTTTGCATAAGAGTTTTTGGTTGGCAATAGTCAAGTGGATTTTCCTACCGATTTTTATTAACTTAACTGAACGAATGTTAAGTTATTGAGAAGTGTTTGCATTTTACAAAGGAATATTCTAAAATAAATGAAAATAAAGTAAGTAAATGCATTCAATACAAATAAAAACTGGTAGACTTTTTGTTAAATTCTATAGCTATGTACACATACACAAATGTGTCTTTATGAAATATTTGTAGAGAGAAAAATATACTTGCTAGCAAAAATAATATAAAAGGGCCAGAAAATGTCAACAATATAAACAAAATTTTCTCAATTTCTAATATTACTAAAACATTTTTGTATAAGATATATACAATTTTTTTTTAATGAAATTAAATTAAATGAAATGTATTCAAAAGTAAATAGCTTAAAATAAAGAAATAATGTATTAACAATTCAGGGATATGTTTATATATTCTAACTAAAAATAAATAGTATTAGATTATAAAAATTTGTAAATGTTTGTAATAAAATTTCATTGTGTACTATTGCTATACTTTGCTACAAAAACGTATTTTTATACACATTGAATATTTACTGGGAGTTTTTATTGGAAACAGAATACTTCATTACGTAATTTAAAATGAGAATAATATATGTAACCTGTATTAACCCCTTGACGTATGAATTAGCGCAACGAAATTCGCTTCCAACTGTTAGCACACAACTTGCACTAAACAAACCAGTTTTGATGCTTACGAACAGTCGCAAAACGAAACGAAATGTAAATGCATGTAATAAAACTATTTATTTTAGATTAGATGTTGGGCACGGAAATAACGAGAATTTTCAATTATCTTTTCATCAAATGTACACTTCTACACACCACGAGTCAGACTCGTGATAATCATGTTAGGCACAAAAATTGTACCGGGAGACAGACTCGTGGAAATACGGCAAGGGGTTAAGGGGCTATACCAGTGTAATCAATGAAAAATTAGGAGAATTTTTTTTTAAAGAAAGTACTAAAGTACTAGGTTTTTGGACATACTAAGGTATATTTTCAGCTATATTTCAAGATTTTTTTTACAAAAATAATGAAAAAGAACGGAGTTATGAGCTGTCTTCGGAGGTGCCAAAAAAATTCCCCAACTGTTGACATGATTCCGGCCGAATCAAAAAGATCATAGGTCATTGTATAGTAAATATAGTCAGTTTCTACTTGAAGTCGATCGGTAAATTTCTCGTTGAGTTATGAAATTATTTTTTTGAAAGTATAAAGTATCGAATAAGCAAAAAAATAAAAAAATCGATTTTTGAAAGTGTCTCACTGGTATAGCCCCTTAATTAAATTAACTACAAGTATGAGTAGTGTATCTGTCAGATAATAATTTCTACTTACATCATCAACTGATTTATAAGAAATTGCAACACTTTATCAGAATACTCAGTAATGTCTTATGGAGTGTTGTATATTTAAGCAGCTTCGCAATTAGTGTAGTTCAAATATTTTGAAGTTAATTGGTTAATTAACTTGCACCCTTGAATACCTTAGGTAGTAACTCTGGAATAAATGTGCATATTTTTCCAAAAAATAAGAGATGTGAGCAATTGCAAGCAGAGCAAATTAATTAAATAAAATGTACAAAACAGTAAAAATTAAAAAATGTGAAAAATTAGTAAAAATTACACTACTTTTGGATTGGTTAAACGAGATGCATTCACAATAAAATATTCTATAAATATTTGAAAAAAAAATTAAATATTTTAACTACAAACATCGCTCCCATCATAAACACTGCCTGCTTTCGTACATTGAAATTCATACAAATTAAAAATTTAATATATTATTATTATTGTCGCAATTGTGAAAAGATAAAATTGCTGTAATTCCCAGACTGAATACATTTTTATGTCAATTCGCATAAAAATTTTACAGCCCAACGAAAATGTCATGATACATTTTGAGATCGTGTTAACGTGGCGTATGAGCAACATTTAAATGTAAACTTTGACAGGCATAAAATGTCAATAAATAGAATTAAGCATTTGATAGACAAATAAAAGTCAAACAAATTAGCATAAATGAGCCAAATAAACAAATATTTACAAAATAACTGCTGAGTTGTTCCAAATTTATGATGTACTATCTATTAATTTTTGAATTGTTATGGAACATTAAATTCGTTTTTGATTTAGTGAATTTAGAACAAAAATTAGTAGATGGTGGAGTAGCTATAAAATGTGGTTTTATAATAAATATACATCCTGTGGCATTTGTGATTCGTTTTCTTTATATTCCTATTAGTGGTTCGTAATTGGTGTGCTGCTTTGAATTTCAAACTTCAATTTTGCCAGATACACCCAACTATTTTCATTTAAATGCAAATTAGCAGGATGAATTAACCACAAATGTATATAGAAAATATCTAAAATTAAAAATAACAGGATTAATTGGCATATAATAAATTTCATCTAATAAAATCTGCAAACCGCAAAATTTATTTCTGTAGCAGAGTGAGAAGCTAAGCTGAAAGTGGTCAAAAGTAGATTTCCATAGAATATTATAACGAACCGAATACCGCATATAATTTTGTATATAAATAGAAGACAACATATAGGTGCGTTGACTTGTTTGGAAATATGTAGAATATGTACGTTCATAAATGCAAACACAACTATAAATTTATATGACTTGCAGCTACAAAACCAGTAACCAGTAACCAGTAATAAATGCAAGCAAAACTTTGGCAGAGCATGCTTTCGGGAGAAAACTTTATGAAATTCCCAGCACTGAAACTACTGATAAAAAAACTTTTCAATAAACATGAATGAATGCTGTGTGTGTTTTGATGAAACTCAACGCAACAAATACAAACAGCTAATAAATTTTCGAAAATCTAAGGAAAATTAGTGAAAATAATATTAACGCTAATACTAAAGATAAATGAGGGTGTATTGTAAGTTGTAGTGGGTACTTTGAAATGTAAGAACAGCAGTCGCGGTTGACCTATAGCAGTCCCTAGGCAACGCAAGCGACCAATGTGAAAACACCCACCAACAACAAAAATCAACTGGAAAAGTTTAATAAGCTCATAATTGAATAAAGTCCAAATTGTGTTTATACCAAGCTGGCAAAGAGACCACGAGATAAATCAGTAATCGAAGTTGCAACCGTTTGTGCGGGCAGAGGAATTTGCACAAGGCTGTAGAAGAAAGCGAAGATGAAGATAAGTAGCTATGCAGTCGATTAAGACAAACAAAGCGCCACAGCTGACTCTGTAGTGGGTTGAATTAGTTAAATGAGTAGGACGACTACACTGGAATGAGACGATAGGGTGTGTAATGTCTAAGCATTTGTTTTGTATTTGACTACACAAAGTTGCGTAAAAATTATGAAAACAATGGCTATGATTTAATAATTTTCAAGACAAAACAGAATATTGACAAGAAAACTGGAAATAAAAATGTCAACTTTTAGATGTGATTCTTGAATATATTTTGTCCTTACGAATCCATTGATTCTGAACGTTATTTACAGGCTTTTTCACTTCTAATATGGCCAACAAAGTAAAGAATAATAAATGACTGACGATACAAAAAATGAGATTTGCAATCTTAGGTATTTGAGGAACATAATTAGAATTTTATGTAGTATAATGCTTACGGTTAATGTATGCCTAATAAAGGTTCATAAACTCATTGAGTATATTTATATTACTCCAGCTGAAGTTTAATTAAATATTTTCTTAATTTTTGTTTTTTGTTTTGTATTTATTCAGAAAATTTTGCAAAGAAATATAAAATCGCATATAAAAAGTAAGCGCCGACTGTAAGCACTTAGGTACAAATTTAAATCATAAATCCGCTATACCAGGTCGCTACATCGCAAAAGCAAAAAAAAAAAACAGAAGAAATGGCAACAAGCACTACATGGTAAATATTGAAATCGAAAATAAATCTCATGTAAATCGCATATAAAACTTAGTACCGCCGTCTAGCCGCCATAAAAATATAAGGAATAAAGAAAAAAACATTAAAACGTAAATAACAAATAACGAACGACTGTGTGGAATGAAAAAAATGCTCTGAAATGCTTGAGAAAAAACAAGAACAAAAAACATGAATTATTTTTGAAGATAAGTTGAAGGTAAAAATATAAGTCTGTGTTCATTTAATCCAATTCCCTGATTAAATTCTTACAGCAAGCTATAAAACTGAAATGTTTAATCTATTAAAATGTTAAATTATTTATAACTAATTAAATCTAGGCTAGAGCCAACCATCAGAAAAATTTTTTAAATTTAAAGATAGTAAAATTGAAAGCAAATGGAAGCCAATGGCGTTTAGTTAGCTCAGTACTCGGGTTTCAGATATGACAAGGCTACAAGCATGGAATCATTTCATTGACAGAGCATTTGAAATCTATGTAAGCTGGTTAGGTTAATTACGTTTGTGATTTCTCAGAATCCACTCGAAGTATTTCTCTTGAGGAAGCAGATCATAATATGGTAATTCAACCGGTTTCTTCTAAGGAATTCAATTATTATAGTTTACACAAAAATGCAATACTGTGGTAACCTTGGGTATAGAAATACAATGATAATAGCATAATTCTGAGAAACATGCTTGCGGGAGGCTATTCTTAGTAATTAACATTGAAATATACTGTGTCCCTTTCACAAAATTTAAACGAAGTTTTTGCAGCTACTTTCCTACTATGTATCTTTGTTTTGACGCATTGGAACAGTTTAATAATTCGCACAGGTAAGCGCAAGTATTTCCGCAATATTAAAAATAAATAAAAAAAGTTTTTAATTATTTCTAAACTAGAAACAAAGTTGCATTATTGCAAACGCCACTATTTGGCACACGCTAAAATTAATTTCTGACACCATTTTTTATAGCAAAGCGAATAAACCTGTGTATAAGATTTGCTTAGTTTAACAAAAAAAAAAATCGTTATTCTAGGGTGAAATGGTGGAATTTTTCGAAACTTTTTCGTGACAAACTTTCGCTTCAAATGCGTGCTTTTAATTTTGCGTATATACTCACTTTTTTTGCTAACTTCACTCAGTGAAAATAATAGCATACACACAAAAGATTTATGCAACTACACTCATCTCTCTAAGCTTGTCACGTGCAAGGTCATTGCTGTTAAAATGAAAGTGTGGCAACATCAACAAGCGTGCTTGATAATGTGAAAATTGTCAAAGATACGGCTAAAGTTTGTTAAATTGCGTTTATTAAAAATTTCAATTTCAGACACTGTATGTATGTATATATGATAGCCAATATAGTATATTACATATAATATATATAGTACATATAAAGCAATATAAAAACCCCTTTATATTCTTAACGCTCTTATGTATCATTCAAAAGCATGATTATACAAAATTGTATGCGCATTAACAATCAGAGCAACACCATGGCGTATGAGTAATCCCAAAACCACATTTTATGGACAATATACACTGTACGATTTTAAAGTTGCCTTAACACGCGCTGACAAACATTTCCGTAAAGAATAAATGCAAAAATCTGATGAATAATGGAAAAATACATATGGTTAATCTCTTCGGCATTATAATAGGAATTCAATGCTGCCATTATGCAAGATCAACACTTTGTAAATGTGGTTGGAAAATATACTTTTATGTAACAAGTGAAAGAGATGTTTGAAAAATTACGCTTGTGCCGGTATTGCTAGCTTGATCTTCCTATCAGTAAGTACAAATACAATAAATAATGTCAAGGTTACTATATAGAAGCTTAAAATCGGGTCAAGGATACAAATGTGTACATGTGGCAGTCATTACTCGCTAAACCAATTTCCTCGCTGTGATTAATGCGTATTTATACACAACAAGAACATTTCAATAATTTACAAATCACTAAGCATCGTTAATTACGGCCATTCAATAAACCTGATTGGTCAATAGTAATGGTTGTGCGAACGAACTCATGCGTAATATTCGGCACATACTGATAGGCAAAAGGAATGCATATGTTAATTAGGAAACACAATCGCTGCAATTGTATTACAGTAATTAGACATATGTAGGCTTAACAATCCAGCAGCAAATGAATTGTAAACTCAGGATTGTTTGAGCGTTCACCGGAACCCATGCACTGTTTGTACGACGGCATAGACAGGTACATGATAAGATGGTTGGCAATCTTACAGCCTAGTAGCGGCACTTGCCTATATTTAGGGGCCCCACAATACGATAAGTTGGAGGAGATATCGTTAGTGAGGCCTCATAAAAGCTTCAAAATTAAACGATGACTACTCCTCAGGGAATACGTGAAGGCACTCCATCTGGTATCGCTAAGGCCCATAACTGGTCTATGAGTTATCTAGAGGCCTATCAGACAAACATATCGTAACCTTTATAAAAATATAAAGCCTCTTTTCATAGTACACATGTATGTTTGTACGACTGAACAGATACACGAATGAAACATGTATTATAGATACCGAACCGAATATTCAGAAAGTTTATGTTTTATTTATTTTGAATGCAAGCAATGTATAAAAGTGAAAAACCTTTGTTAAACTGTTTCAGAAATCAAAGTTTATTCTTCTACAGTTTACAATTTTGTAATTAATAGTTCTTTGTTTTTCTGTAGTGTCTTCCATCACGGACTGACTTGATTGCTGTACCCATTTTCATTCATTGCTTTCATCCAAACTTCCACCTTTTCTTACTTGAATTAACTATCGATTTTAGAGGAAACAGTAAACAGTTTTGTTTTTGATTAGCATCCTATAATTGGATACTACTCTATAATTGATTTCTGCTTATAGTCTGTGTCCAACATGATCATTCCTTACAACAGCTTTCATGCCGAGATTACTTCCTTTATATTGTTTTCATTGACAACAGAAGCGGAGGGAAGCTCTATACATACATACAAATTAATGTTTACAACTTGAATGCCACTTAAATCCATTAGTCAGCCGACAACTCGCAGTACTTTCCTACACTTGTACATTTTCGAAGTCATTACGGCAGCAAAAAGTGCAAACGTACCATCAGTACAACGCTCACAGTTCTGGCGAGAAGATATTTCGCGCGTCATTGATTTCTGTTGTATTTTCGAATTTTCGAGTAGTCACTGCAACACAGCAGCTTGTTGCCATGGTTCTCATTATTGAGCATTCGCTCATTAAACCCATCAGCTCTCACCACTTCAGTGTAAAGTGCTTATTTAAATGAGCAGCAATGATTTCGAGTTTCGCTCCTTCGGCATATTCATCTTGGAACTTTGCAGTTTTAAATTTTCTTTCTCGAAGGAGGAAAATAAAATTGCATGCTGATGATGATTGCAGCGAAAACTCGAAAAAGAAATTACATTCAATGTGGTCATAATAAGTACTTCTTTTACTTCAAACCACCAGACAGATGAATTGAGACATTAATTTAAAGTCTTTAGTGAATATAAAAGGATTTGGACATTCGCCTTTGGTAAACAGGTACCATTTTCTATCAATATTCAGCTAAGCCAGATTCAGTCTTGTTGAAGGTTTGAGCAATGAAGGATGAACAGTTCTGAAAAATCGAATCGAACTGGCTTTAATAGCAAATGTCGTCTATAGTCAAAATTCTCTAATAAGAATGTTTAAATGTTTAAACTAATGTTATTCTAATGCTATTCTGGTTTAAATTCCTGTTTAAATTTTAAATTATAAATTTATTGCACAGACATAAAATAAGAATACAACCCATGACTCCCATTCGGATAATGAAATCTGTACTTGAATACATAAACATGCCTTTGGGTTTAATTACATTTTACAATTTGCAGCGGCATTCACACATTGACAGCTTTAAATACTCATCAATTACATAAGCCAACACGTGTGTGGACACTTACATGCAAATACCCATAACAATTAATTACCATTTAAATGCGCTTCATTATGTTTTCTGAAAATTTAAATGAAGTGAATTAACATAATCTAAAGATACAGAGGACTTAGTGAGACTGATTTTTTGAAGCCATCACATATAAAATATAACAGAGTAGCAGAGGTCTTTAATTGAATATAAGTATTGTATACAAATTAGAATTAAAATTTGTAGACTTTCTTCAATCTATCAGATCATTATTAAAGAATCATAAGCTCAATAGAACACTTAGAACTGTAGGTACATAATATAAAAATAAATATATCAAACAGTCAGTCAACAATCAACAACGATTTCCACGTTACTATTGCGTCGGATCTATAAGGAACGGTAAGAAACTCGATGTGGTCATCATTATGAAGGCATAGACGCACAAATTACCTAAGCCTACAAGGGAAACCAATTTTCCTACATAACGGTTGCATACCGCTCCGCCATTAAACGAAAATCGTCAGAGATTACGAGTAAACTCGTTGTATTGTTTGCTGCAAGTTAAACTGTGTTCTGCACCTACACATCCACCGGCTTTGTCAAACTGAATTACGCTTACGTTTGCAGTTATGTCCGAGCGTCGTCGTTATGGCAGAGTCATTGAAAGTGCAATCAACGATCAGCAACGAACGCTTTTGTATGTCCTTATGTGCGTTATTCGCAAATATTCTGAGTCGACTTTTCCATGCAAAACAGCAAAAGCTAAGCTATGTTAAGCTCTGTTGCACTGTTTTGTTTTGTTTGGTCGATTACGAAACTGAGATACTGACGTTCTGAACTGCCGAACTATGATTGGTTTAGTATTTTTGAGGATTTTGTAAAAATTTCAGAGTTTTGTGTGCCACAAACGGTTGAGTTAACAGTCGGGAATATGGAATTAAATAAAAAGGGTGGCTCAGTAATTAATATTGTATATAACAAAAAATGAAGACATTAATTCTTGGTGGACTATACATGGTCCTATTTCGGTATCATGGAGTAGCTAATTTATATATTCGAAGATAAAGCAATACAACTCTCCAATCACGATAATTTTCGATAATAAATAAATATTACTCATTTATGAGAACTTGATCCGTGAGCTTTTGTAAAATCTTTATCCACAACCACCATGGTCTCAGAAGCCAGAAAGAACTCCCTAATTTTATTGTAGAGAGCTCATGGCGTAATCTAAAGAATCCTGTTTGAATATAAGCTGAATTGTAAATTAGAAGTTAGGCTGTTATTTAGAGATCTTAACTTGAAGGTATACACTACAGATTTATAAAGAAGGTTTTAAGCACTCATGTTCGGAAGGCTCCTATCAACGATATTACCAAAGCTAAACTCAGATTTCATCCAAAATTTGGTAAATATAATTTAGAAACAAGAAACAAAATTTAATTTTTAACCTTCTAAGCATTAAAATCCTTGTTCAACGCCATATGTTGGGCAAATGAAATTTGAAATTTAACTACATGCCAGCGTGAGCGAGCATTATGAAATTTGCTCAGCGCATTTGATGCTTGGCATTGAATTATATTTCATTCATCAATCAAATACATTTCATATGCAAATTTTCCCGCTACACACGCTTGCCGCTTCCTCTCTTGCGTGAACTAGTCATATAATGTGTATATAAATATATACAATTTGTTTGAATTTGAATATTCATCTGTATAAATTTTCACACAATATTAAATGGTTGAGTGAGCGATGAGCAGAGCTTATGTGCACTTTTGGACATTTTCTGATTTGTCTGTAATGCAAATTCGCCAACCGCATATTAATTCTAATGCAATTACGTAGATGTGTGTCTACTACTGCCAAGGTTTTTATTTTTCATTGCAATTGAAATGAGAATTCACGCAAAAACAGAAATATATTTTACATTTCTAATGATTAAAATTTTTAATTTACTGTATGTATTTTAATAAATGTGTCCAAAATGCGTAGTATTTGAAAAGGTCAAAATTCAATATTAAAAAAATATTAGATCAAGACAGTTTGGTTAGTCGACAAAACTTATAGGATGATTTACGAACAGGATGGATGTAAGTGGTATTCGACCTACATTCTGGATTAAATCTAAATTTGCTTAAATTATTATGATGTCATTTAAGTACTAGAAATGTATGTGCGAATATATGTATATTTACACACTCGACAATAATACAATGCCAGCAATTAAACAAATGCTGTGAAAACCATTAAATTCTAATTGTAACTTTTGCTGCTGCTTTCAACGACAATTGTCTATAAGTGTAATGGAGTGATAGCGGTATTGAGTGTGAAATAACTATAGCCCACGTTCATAGCATTGTGCGAAACAATTATTTCATAAAATCATTTAATTGAAACTATAATCCCTATGCTCACACCTCACTTCAGTTCATAAATTCCGTCCTCACTTACGCTCACCACTATACTCTCTGCCCTTCTACTTTTCTTTTCAATTTCATTTCATTACATTTGAAACAATGGAATTCATAAACACTTAAGTTATGCTGTTCAACTCAAAACTCTGGCAGGCAGTCAAGCGTTTATGTTTGAATAGAGTGTTGCAAAATATGGCTGCAAGCAAAGCAACAGTTGTGACACCAGCGCAATGAAATGTACAATAGCATGCAACAGAGTGTCGCTTTCGCCGTTAGCACTTCAGAGCAGAAATGTACATAATCACCCACCAGAAAGGAAAGTTAAACATGAAGTTATGTGATGAAAATGTCGGTCAGGGTTGCTTCTTTTTGTTAAACAATTGTACTTCAATTTTACTTGTAATAGCTTGAAATGTCAAATTTTTGGACCTCATTAAAAGGGAATATAGTTTAAAGTAATCAGATTATCTAAGCTCAGATTAAGTTACAGATATATTTTTCTTGAAATATAGTTAGTCTAGAAGATTTTGGCAACAATTGTTTAACAGCTAGCATATCTCAAGTGAGAAGTTTAAACTCTGCATTCAGTTGAGCGCATCTATTCGCACTCACAGATGAAAGAAATGATTTATGCGCTTTGACTTTTCCTGAGAGAATGCGGCCTTTTCTCCGTTCCACATTCTAATGGTTAGAATTTTTTGTATTGTGCTGCATGCCGTTTTTATTTATTGTCCCCATGTTTCATGTTTCAAGAGAAATGCAAAAAGTATTCAATATCCGTTTCGAAAAATACTGCAATTGTGTATATGGCAGAGGAAATCCAAACTAAAGCGTTAACATAACCGGAGTGGAACGGAAATACAGAAATGCAACAGAAAGAGAATGGGGTAATGTAGAGAGACTACAATGTATAGATTGTGCATACAAGTATTGCTCGTGTTTATTGTTACTTCAATATAGGACATTAAACTTACGGGGACACTGTAATACTGTTATTCAAATCCATTTTTAATTGGAGAAAATCGGACACTAAATTCACTGCATTGCTTTATATAATATATGCATTCGGAAACCCTATGACTAGTCTTCTTAAAAGAAAAAGAAAATTTGGAAAAACCGCAAACTCAATACCTCATAACGATCGAACAATTATTCCAGATGGCCAATAATAAAAACGTCTAATATTAAATAAGGTGAATAATATAGCTTATTTATGTACAACTTTATTAAATTGCAATTATGCAAAACTATGTAGCTTTGGAAAAGGTAACAAAAACACCAACCAATTTAACTATAAAAAATCTCTGGGAAACAAAAATATCACCATTAAAGATGAACGCAACGTGAAATTCAAAATGTTAAATAAGCACAAGCTAAGAAGCAGTAAGTAAAGTGCTTCAAGTCATTTAACGCTTGTACGGCACACCTGTTGTTTATAAGCCTTAGTGCTTAACAAGCAGTACGACATGAGACCTGTCAAATGCCAGCCGTGCCGAGAATGTTCTGCTGCAGGTAATGTTTCACTGCATTATAAATAAGAATGTATTATGTAAGTAAGCAAGAAATGCGGAAACAAAAAAAAGTGTAATACAGTTAAAGAAATCTAACTAGAACTCAAACGAATATATAAAATACAGTTGTGGAAAGTGATAAGTATCACTTGATATACCACCTCCAATGTTTCACTTCACCCATTCTTAAACTGTCTAAAAACACAAAACATGCAGAATCTAAATATCACGATTGAAAACCATTTTAAATTTTATTTGTTGGTAAGTTAATAGTTCAGTTTGAATTTCCAAGTACTTTAAGATACGAAACACATATATACTTATCGGACAGTTAAAGTTAACTGGGTTATGCGTTTCAGAAAGCACTACTTGTCTCATTTTCAACTAAGAAGCATTGTCACAGAGTAGACAAGCTCTTGAAAGTTCTTTCTTCTGCATTTTAGGTACATATATACTTTATTTTTTCCTACTCTATTAAAAGAGGATAATCATTATAATGCTATGTGCATACGAATAATGTATAAAGTATGTTAATTAAAGCAACAATAGCTGCTACTGATACGGAAGGACTTTTGCAAATCTTTGTCTAGCTCCATAGTGCAGCTTAAAAAAGCTTTAAAGCTTTATCATAAACTCAATTTAAATAAAAATGAAGATATACAAAAGATTTTGTAATACGTTATTTATTTGAGGTAAACCTGTACAAGGTTATTATTATAGAGAATGTGTGTTGAAAACAAAAAAGAGGATTTGAAAAATCAAAAACCAGATATTTATTAATTGTGAATATGTAGAATAAAATCGAGGTAAATAACGAATAGCAAACAACTTGCTAAAAATTGTAATAGTTCAAAGTACATTATGCGAATTTTTCCTGTACTTATGTATGTGTGTATTTGTTAAGAGTGAAAATATTTTAAGATTTTCCCTTACAGCAATTAAAAGATTTGCTCTTGACAAGCGCAATTTTTCTTGGTGAAAGTTTAAATTGTAATTTCTTTACGAGGCAACCGTGTGCGTCAAACATAATTTTCGTAAATTGCCAACATAACTATAAATATACATACATATTACGAGCAATTACCGCATGAAGTTTCAAAAATTTGGATTCATATGGTGTCGTTTTCACCTGCTCTGAATCGTCGAAACCATTCCTCAGCGGCCTTGCGACGGTAATTAAAATTTAATGAAAAATTGAGCAATTACCATGTCCTATTTTTTAAGTTTATTATTTTAAAGGAGAAAGTAAGTACAGAAATTTTTTCATTATTTTCAGTATGGATTCTATATTTTTATAGTATTTGTTATGTAGGCGCACTGTAAATAAATTAACTTTTTAATAAATAATGTGTGCAAAAAATATACCTCCTGAACTTATAGCAAACCAAACATGGATAAAAGCTTTGATCTTACATTTTACGACTTAAATTTCACGGTATTATTAACATGTTGAAGATCATATCACAACCGACATTTGGCATTAAATTTTTTGTGTGTTATGCGCAAAAAATTAATTAAGCAATTGAAGCTTTTCATACATGTGGAAAAGTGGATAGTTCTATTTTAATTAAAATTAATATTAAATATGCCAGAAAAATCTTTGAAAATAACACAAAAATAAGATGTTATATATGCAATAAAATAACTTACTTTGAGATGCCCAAACAAGCAGATTCTGGTATTATTTTTATATGAAAAGCAGCAGATGAATAAATCAAAAGATTAAAATAATAAAAACCAACTAAGCCCGAAAATTTATCGGATAACCTTATATTAAAGTAAAATTAATGAAATTACTAGAGCTTAAAAACCAGACTATCTCTCTCTCTCTCAAATTCCTTTCAGATATCCAAAGGTAGTTTTCGCAGTTTTTAAATAGATTTTAGAAAATCTTATATCTTTTAAGCCGATTTAAGAGAAATAAAGAAATACTATTATATTATGTAGGGTATGTAGCCCTGGAGCATGAACATGCTGAGCTGCTTAAGTGCTTACAACGGACCACACAACAAAATTTATTCACATCAAAGCATATTTATTGTTATAGTAAACGAACCGGGAATAACTCCTGCATATGCATATTATATTATTATAGATTGCAATATACATATCCTACATATGCATGATTTTCAGCCAATAGAAGAGTGCAAAAACAGGAAGCTGTGCTGAGCAATAAATGATGTTCTGTATGTGTTCACAAACAAGCTTTCAAGCCTATTTTTCGAATAACTGCTTAACCACACTCATGGGCACTATGTCTTCACCGGTTAAACCATTGCCAACATGGTGTTTTTGCTAGCTTAAATATTGGAATGAGGGTTTTAGCCACAAGCCATTTCATGGTAATTCAATAAATCCGTCCTTGGATTGTGGAGTGAGAATGTGTTGAGGTTGTTGTGCGCCGCTAAATCGAGCAAGTAAGCAAAATTTCAATAAACTGCTGCCAAATATTCGAGTCTGTGTTTATTCTGAACAACATCATACATTCTACATTCAATATCTACTTTTGCTAGCTGAAGGCTATAACGATTGAAAAATTATGCATTTAGAAAATATCACACAAAGTAGGTATGGGAGAATGATTTTGGTTTGAAATATTGCTTTCAAATATAAATCTGGATAACAAAAATGTAAAAAATATTTTGGTGCTTATTGTTGCATCGATCAAATAAAGCAAAACGAGATAATAATTTAATAGTTAATTAACTTAATTTGTAGGATTTTGATGTGTACCTTGAAATATTAACGAAGTAATATTACTTAATATGAATACGGAAAATCTTCAGGTACCTGTCGAAATAGGGATCTTTTGAAATCCTGCTCAACTAACAAGTGAAAGAATTGTATTCTGAATGTCTTCTTTGCTTCATTTAACTTCATTGGGAAACCAAATGACAAATAATGAGGTAAATTGGCAGATTCGCAGCTATTGTGACATCACAAAAGCTAGTTAAAACACAAAGCCATTTTTTATAATAAGTTAAAGAAAACATCACTACGACTGCAATTTGTCAGGCATACGCACCTACCCTATAAAATAATGCAAATTGTATTATTTATTCACGATATTCAAATGGAAACCAAATTAAGCTCAACATAATTTAATGCAAAAGAATGCCTTTGGCATACAATATAGTCGAATTTGCATTGGCGACGCGCTAAAATTGATAAATATAATAAAGGCGGAATGAAGACAAAGAGCTATAAAATCAGCAATTCTATGGTCGCCGTAAGCAAACAGAAGCAAAGGCATTAATTTTTTTAATCAAAAGCATTGTAATGAAACAAAGCGTTTGGAGAATCAAATTATTGTTATGCTTAGGCGTCTTAATAATATAAAAAGAAGAATATCCGAGTAGACAACAAATCTGAGTGAGTAAATAACAGGCGAAGCAGTACAAGTGTATTAGAAAGTAAAATAAATTAATTAATAATGTAACAGCAAACACTGAAGAGTCTGAATATTTGAGTATATTTATAGACAATGGTTTTAAAAATGCGATTTCCGCACGATATTGTGAGTATTATCTTGGTTGTACAGGCTGTTGATTAAGATTTTTATCACAATACTACAAGAGAGTTTCGAAAGGAGATTAATGTAGTAATACACTTTCAGGAATACTCTAAAAGCTTTAATAATTTATTTATATATGAGCAAAGTAACTATAATTGAACCTTGTTAATGGAATATGAAATGATATTCAGTAATATATTAATAAATATATGGAACTTAGAAGAAAGAAGAAAACCTATATAAGCTTTGTACTGTTACTTTTGAAACCAAAATTCAAAAATGTTAGTATATGTGTTGGTTAAAATAAATGGAATTCTTCTAACGAGGTAACGAGTCGGAGCTCCGCTGTCCTCTTATGCTCTAGCACCAGATAAATGGATCCCTCGCGAGCCTGGTAAACGTTGGTTAGCAACTAAAACCTGCTCCGTTGCTAGATCTATTTGGCCCAAAGAAGAACGCAACAGATTGGTGGAACTACGTGCACTCAAAAAGGTTTATCTTGTCGTAATAGTGGGAGTACTCACTGGACATACATACATACATGCAATGAGGCTAGGGATCCTGCCGGACGCAATCTACCATAGCTGTCCAGCGTTCGCTAAACTGAGGTTGGAACAACTCGGTAACTATACTACCATGTGAACTTGCCGGAGTAGACATTAGTCCCCTCATAAAATTTGTAATAGGCTCAAAGCACTTTGGCGATGTGTTATAGTCTTCTTTGCGATCCATATTTAGTAATCTTTTGACATCACAATGGACCAGCACTTTCAGCTGTCAAAATGGGATCTATCACGACACCAGTCGCGAGGTTCAGCCTTTGAGTCTATCCTATTCTTGCTCAGGCGAATTGAGATTGACCTTAAGATTGACCTTAACATTGAAGACATTTAGAACAAAATTCTAATCCTTTAGTGAATTCTATATACTTAAAATATATGAAAAATATGTACAATCGTAAGCAAAGTTACTAGTACTAAGTATAAAATACTGGAATATATAAGAAATTATTAATAAATTGCAATTGACACAAAAATCGACCTACAAATCGGTGTTATCGATTAGGAACACATTTTAAATGAAGACATTCACTAACAATATATTTATATTTTTGTAATGAATTATTGCTTTGATTAATTAGATCAGGGAATTTCAAAACGATTACAGCATATTTTTCAACAAATATGTGTCAAACGTATATATAGACGTACACATATAATATAATTCGAAAGTGTTTTCACATTACAAATGTGTATAGCTATCATCTTTATTTTTTCCCCTCCATCCACTTTGCTTGTAAATTTTATTAGTCTCTATGGTATCATTTTGTGACCACTCAATTGAGAATAAATTGCACACTAATTCACTTAAATCACTGTGTGTAATAAAGCATGGGACGCTATGCTCCATTGGCAAATCAATCAAAAAGTTTTGTAATAATCCAATTCAGTTAAAAAATAAAAACAACAACAAACACAGTCAATAGCCATGGTTGCTGTCATACCGTTGTTGTATAATTTTTTTGTCCGACCTTTTTTATGCCAAGTAGTTTTATTCAAGAAAAAAGATTCAATAAACCTATTTTTCAGTACAATTTCATGGGCATTAATCTAATAAAACATTGCACGTATCTGTACAAAGTGGAAAATTTTTGGGTGCAAAAGTAACAAATTTAAAGGGTCAAAAGTTGAAAACCATATGTGTGACACACAATAGATGGCAATCAATAACAATGAATAATTTAGTTTGGAGCAAAAATCCACAAAATATGGTCTAAGTGATTTAAAGAAACAATAATTTACTTGATTTCATGAAATAAATTTGAAGGAGAAGTATTATAAATCGACGAACTCTTCTCCTAGTTACTCTTTGTACCTATATACGTACATATGTGCACTGTGTTTAATTAGTCAATATACCAGCTGTAAATTAGCCAAAGGAAGTGACTGTATATTAATACAACTCATCCACAAAAGGTAAGCTTTAATATCATTCTTCTCGTACTTTCAGCAACCAATAGATAATGTAAACGGATGCGGAAGTACTGTGGCTAAGTAATTACACGCGCACAACATAAATATGGACAGGAGCTAGCGAGAGTAAGTGACTTGACAATGAGATAAATGCTGAAATGTTTTTTCGTTAATAAAACGAACCTTTTTTCTAACAATTTCCTTTTACTTCATTTTTATATTTTTTTTTTAATTTCCGGTCTTTTAATTTATCTCACTTTTCTGATACAACAATACTGTTAGCCAAAGAAATGGCCCTCACAGCATTTTATGTGGTTGCTCAGGTGAGTGAGTACGTATGCAACAGTATAATGCATTAGGAATTCAAAATAAATCTGTTTGTGTTCTGTGGTAAATTACCAATTAGTTTGCTAAGCTGAACAAATCCAATGATAAAGCGAGTGTGTTTTAATTAAAAGTGGAGAAGGTTACATGAGCAAGGATTTCAGTTGAGAAAGGATACTAAATTTTACTAGGTTTATATGATTTAAGTTTATGTGGGTGCAAGATAAATGAAAAAATTATTAAAAAATATTAATAAATACTGTTTATATGAGTATTTGCGCAAAAATAAATGAAAATTATGCCATGACAAAAGAGAGCATAAATGTTGTTACCACAAACATATGTTTGGAAAACACAAAATAAGACG
Organism: Zeugodacus cucurbitae; assembly: GCF_028554725.1. Classification (NCBI taxonomy): domain Eukaryota; kingdom Metazoa; phylum Arthropoda; class Insecta; order Diptera; family Tephritidae; genus Zeugodacus; species Zeugodacus cucurbitae. Next base: position 46,497,867 of record NC_071670.1, read on the forward strand.
AATTTTGGATGCCTTTCTTTATCTAAAATATCCTAAATCTATATTGTAAGGCAACTAGTACAAACATTATTGAGTACTTTCATAACCTTCAGAAGATATCTTCATTTTGCATATGCATTACATTGGACCACAATCACTTGCTCCATATAACCCGTTGGCATGACATTTTGGCTGAGTGATTCGCGTTAATTGCATTACCGCAACAGTCAAATGGTGAGTGCTTGTCCGCAGTAAACCCACAAACACAGTAATATTGCTGGATGAACGAGTATGGTGTGTGTTCAGTGCAGCAGTAATGAAGAGGAAATGCTCAAAGGCGATAATAAAGTACAGGAATACAACATAGATCAAATTCAAATCTCACTGCAACAGGTAATGTTCAAAGGTACTACAACACACAGCTGCATTGGCATGACGATACGGAGGGATGTGTGGTTAAGTAAGGTATCATATACTATATGAGACATACGTACAGTATATACATAACTACGCAAGGATGTGGTTACACAGCTTATGCATAGAAAGGCTATGCATTAAAATTTGGAATCCATAGCCATTAGTCACAAGCAGTCATGACATCATTGGAGGATGGGATCATGTGTAGAAGTTCACGCAAGTGAGGAAAGTTTTTGATTGTCACTCACTTGGGAGTGGCCAGAAACGATTCTTCTCCACATGGTTCAAGCAGCTCACGACTTCCGGTTTTAGACCAAGTATCCTCTGGGTAGCCAACCGACATCCGTTTGAAGGCGAGCTAAAGTGAGAAGGCGAAGCCCGCTTATGCGGTTGTGCGTAGGGTTTGGGACCCACCACATAAAAACACCCCCCAATGAAAAATCTACGAAAGCCTCGGATGAGACACCCCCCTTTTGATGACGACCCCTGCAAACGTTTTAAGGATAATGATATAAGGGCATGCACCCGGAATGTCCGGACCCTTAATTGGGAAGGTGCCTCTGCCCAGCTGGTTGATGTCCTCATACGACTTAAGGCTGACATCACCGCCATCCAAGAAGTGCGATGGACGGGACAAGGACGGAAGAAGGTGGGTCCTTGTGACATCTACTACAGCGGCCATATAAAGGAGCGCAAATTTGGTGTTGGATTTGTGGTGGGAGAGAGACTTCGTCGCAGAGTCCTGGCATTCACCCCGGTGGATGAACGTCTAGCCACAATCCGCATCAAAGCGAGGTTCTTCAACATATCGCTGATTTGCGCCCACGCCCCAACGGAAGAGAAGGACCATGTGACCAAAGATGCTTTCTATGAGCGCCTATAACGCACCTATGAGCGCTGCCCTCGCCACGATGTAAAAGTCGTGCTTGGTGATTTTAACGCCAGGGTGGGTAAAGAAGGTGTCTTTGGCACAACAGTCGGAAAATTCAGCCTCCATGACGAAACATCGCCAAACGGCCTGAGGCTGATCGACTTCGCCGGGGCCCGAAATATGTTCGTCTGTAGTACCAGATTCCAGCATAAGAAAATACATCAAGCTACTTGGCTGTCTCCTGATCGAAACACGCGGAACCAAATCGATCACGTTGTGATAGACGGAAGACATGTCTCCTGTGTTTTAGACGTGCGTACGCTCCGAGGACCAAATATAGACTCGGACCATTATCTGGTCGCAGCGAAGATACGCACCCGCCTCTGTGCAGCAAAGAATGCCCGTCAACAAACACAAGGAAGGTTCGACGTCGAAAAGCTGCAATCGCAACAGACAGCCACGAAATACTCTACTCGACTTGCACTCCTGCTCTCTGAGAGCACTCATCAGCATCTCGGTATAAGGGAACTGTGGAACGGCATCTCAAACTCACTGCGTACCGCTGCAGCCGAAACAATTGGTTTTCGGCAACGACAAAAAACAAGCTGGTACGATGAGGAGTGCCGTCTCGCAGCGGAGAGAAAACAGACTGCCTACCTCGCAACATTGCAAACGACCACAACACGTGCGGGATGGGATAGATACCGAGAGCTGAAGAGGGAAGCGAGACGCATTTGCAGACAAAAAAAGAAAGAGGCCGAAATGCGTGAGTACGAAGAGCTTGAGAAGCTGGCAGACAGAGGGAATGCTCGAAAATTTTATGAAAAAATGAAGCGACTTAACGAAGGTTTCAAGACCGGAGCATCCTCATGTAGAGACCAAGGTGGTAATCTGGTAACCGATGTCCAGGGCATACTGGGATTATGGAGGGAACACTTCTCCGACCTGCTGAATGGCAGTGAGAGTACAACACCAGGAGATGGCGAACCCGATCCCCCAATCGATGACGATGGAACAGATGTTCCATTACCCGACCATGAAGAAATTCGAATAGCAATTACCCGCTTGAAGAACAACAAAGCAGCGGGGGCCGATAGATTACCGGCAGAACTATTCAAATACGGCGGCGAAGAACTGATAAGGTGCATGCATCAGCTTCTTTGCAGAATATGGTCGGAAGAAAGCATGCCTGACGATTGGAATCTCAGTGTGCTCTGCCCAATCCATAAAAAGGAGATCCCACAATCTGCGCCAATTACCGCGGGATCAGCCTCCTAAAATCGCATACAAAAAAAACTAATACGGCTGTGTAAATTGACGTTGAGCAACACCAAAAGCTCCGTCATGATTGGGAAGGACCTCTCCGAGCCGTTCGATACCAAACGAGGTTTCAGACAAGGTGACTCACTATCGTGCGACTTCTTTAACCTGATGCTGGAAAAAATTATAAGAGCTGCAGAGCTAAACCGAGAAGGTACAATCTTCTACAAGAGTGTACAGCTCCTGGCGTACGCCGATGATATTGATATCATCGGAAGCAACAACCGCGCCGTTTGTTCTGCTTTTTCCCGCATGGATAAGGAGGCGAAGCGAATGGGTCTGGAGGTGAATGAGGACAAGACGAAATATCTCCTGTCATCAAACAAACAGTCGGCGCATTCGCGTCTTGGCTCCCACGTCACTGTTGACAGTCATAACTTCGAGGTCGTAGATAATTTCGTATACCTGGGAACCAGCATCAACAACACGAACAATGTCAGCCTCGAAATCCAGCGCAGAATAACTCTTGCCAACAGGTGCTACTTTGGACTGAGTAGGCAATTGAACAGTAAAGTCCTCTCTCGACGAACCAAAATCAAGCTCTACAAGTCGCTTATCATTCCCGTCCTGCTTTACGGTGCAGAAGCTTGGACGATGTCAACATCAGATGAGACGACACTAGGAGTTTTCGAGAGGAAAATTTTGCGCAAGATTTATGGTCCTCAGAACATTGGCAACGGCGAATACCGCAGACGATGGAACGATGAGCTGTACGAGTTATACGACGACATTGACATAGTTCAGCGAATAAAAAGACAGCGGCTACGCTGGCTAGGTCATGTTGTCCGAATGGACGAAAACACTCCAGCCCTGAAAGTGTTCGATGGGGAAGGTCTCCACTCCGTTGGAGGGACCAGGTGGAGAGCGACCTGGTTACACTTGGGATCTCCAACTGGCGCCGAACTGCGAAGGAGAGAGACAGGTGGCGCACTATCGTCGATTCGGCTATAACCGGCTAAACGGTTGCAACGCCAATCACATACATACATACAGTCATGACAACGAGGCAAATATACAAGATGGAATATAGATCATAAGCCAACTGACTTAAGTTTATGTAAATATATATATATAAGCATATATATGAATATTTCAAGTATTTGTCAGATCATTCAATGTATATTAAAATATAAGTTGTCATTAAATGAGATATAAGTACAAGAATGACTTCTTTAAATGGCTGAATCGTCAGCGAAGGCACTTTACCCACCCAAGTATTAATCAGAGTATAAAATTAATACAAATTTTTTTTGATAAATCATAAAATCTTACCCCCGACTAAAGGTCTCTTTCGACTCTGCTTTGAGCGTATACTATATGAATATAACTAAATAATATATTGTCCATTATAACTATCTTGAGTTTCTTTTGCTGGATAAGTGCCACTTCTCCACCTGAAATTTTCCTTCTTTTATAAATTATCTAATCTTCATTTCACTAAACATTTATTAGAATTGTTTAAGTTCCAGTCCAACTTGTCATAAATGGACAAAGCAATATTTGCATTTCATTGGAAAAATTCCCAAGGAGAGAGAAGTTCGCAAACACGTTTATGCACTTCACTAAACACGATAAGAAAACGAAGAAACTACAAGTATACCGATTGAAACTAGCGAAAAGGAGAATTTCCTTCAAAGAAGTAAAATACGTAAAAAGTGGGAAAGTGGGAAAAACTCACAAGAACAGTGAGAGAAAACTTTTTCAATTGAAGTAAAAACAATGTAAAAGCGCGTGCCACTCGTATTGATATTGATGCAACAGTTAAGTTCAAAGAAATAAAATAAATTAATAAATATGATATAAGAAAGTGGCATAAATTCCTTTCTACCGCGAACTATTTGCACGTCAAGCGCATCCGATGTTGTACGACAATACAAAGGCAGCGCAATATTGACAGCATTACAACGCTAAAGCCCTGCTTAAAACATTCAAGCTGTTTTCGACACAGTAATAAAAATATACATGAAAAGTTGTTTGATAACTAACAAACCAGAGTAAGGTAAACAGAAAATTCAAAGCAAGTTCGCAGTCAGTTGCAGTAACCAGGTTCAGTAGAGAGTGCAACAAAGAGTTTGGCTTAAAATTTTGTTGTGGATGTCAAAAGCTAAACTTTTAGCGCACTTCTTAACATTCGTTATATGTGGTGAAAAACCCCTAATGTGGAGGAAGAAAATCGTCTAGTTCTAAGTCTAGAGGTAGATGCCGATAAATGCAAGTCAGGTTTTCTAGATTAAAATAGGAGAGCTAAAAATATTTGCAATTTTATAATATTTCCAACCAAAAGGAAGTCATATTCCTCTCATGTGAATTGGAGCTATGAATGTTAGAACAGGGTACTCCAAGAAACATTCATTTTTTTATTAAAAATGTGATCGCTTCTCATTAATAGGACACTATAAACCACTATCCTAAGCAGATTAATATTGAAGAAATAGGTATAAAGTATGGAACCTTAATGAAAGCTTTATAAAATCTATTCATTCTTTGGTTTATTCTACTATGCCATACAGAAAATACTAAAAGAAAAAAAGCAAATAAAATTATATAAAACATTATCTACTTCATTAAATATACAAACAGAATTTCCAATGACGATTGCTATAAATATCCCTACATAACCAGAAAATTGCAAAACAAATCCGTCAATTGTCAACTGTCATTTGTCAACTATAACAACATTTGAAAGGCCACTGCGTTATTGGAGACATAGTAATTTACTTTTGTTTACAAATACAGTTGTGTATATTTGCGCTCGGAATTGGATACAACATAGATATTCAACTGTCAGCAAACGTAAACATTCAATTTTATAGTTGACATATTGTAAAGATAATGAAGATTGACAACCTACCCGGTGGAAGTGACAACAGTTAGGTATGTAGAGGGAAAAAGGTAAAAGAAAGGAAAATAAATATAAAAAGTGGCTGCAAGGAATGCATAAGGAAAATCGCTAGTCAACTAAGCCGCAGACAAGCAGCCAACTAAATCTAGTCACAACAATAACAAAGCTTACTAGTAGCCATTGTTTTTTACAGCGCTTTAACTCAGCATGCTCTATATGAAGACGAATGGTATATAGACTCTCAAATTTTTGTACCCTTTTTGAGTGGGTACCCATTCTTAATAGGTTCTACAAAAAATATTATTCTACGACCGCCTCAAATAAATACCGTCAAACTGTTGTTATGCTAAGACCTACCATATGTTGCTGTCTTCAATGACCACTACGTGTGAGTAACAGACCAACGTCTGTGTGTTATAGAATACTGTTGGTTGTGAGCAAAGCTGATAAGTAGTCAATGCGTAGCGCAGGCAACCTAGCACAAGCTCGGCCATTCATCAGTGCGCCTCGTTAACATAAATCCTCATATTTTCATGCATCCATTTGTCTTGATTATATTCTTCAGGCAGACGATATTTCTTTGCTGCTCTTGTGGTTGGCGTTCCCATATAGGTAAACGAAGCTGCTGTCGTCAGTTTATTGGTTGTTTCAGCAACTGAGTTGTGACGTGGTGTTCGGAAACAACTCTCAAGTGAATTTAGACCAACGAATGGCATACTACGAAGAACTGAGACTGGACTTTATGAAGTACAGAGGAGCGCTAACACTTTGATACAATAGTTTTATGTAAAATATTTACAAAATAAATTGCTATAATATATTTCTGACTTTTTTCTTTCCTTAAGAAGCCAGGATATTATTGGTCTAGATATTGTTTCTTGCTCAGTACCACAGTAATTAAGCTTCATACACTTACATACAACTTGATCACAGATTTTTGTTTTGAAGCAATAGACATTGTAATGATCCATATATTCCGCTACAGTGCGTATGAGTAACAAAATTTATCAAATGATCTATAAGCAAAGTTCATTTATTATATTAACTCCCTAAATGACAGTAAAATATATGGAATAAAACGAGCAAAATTTCGGCAAAATAAGCTGATTATGTTGTAAATAGCATTATGTTGCAAGTGAGTAAGGTTAATATAGTATATCTGTATAAAATTTGAATTTTTTAATAACACAATTTTAGCTGAAAAATGATTGACAACACAATCACAAGAAATAAGCAAATTTCAAAATAATAAATACCATTTTCAATTTCACTGTGGGTAAAAACATTATTTTTGCGTGCTTAATGGGTCTCATGCATAAAACGTGAGCTTGAGCTCGGACTCGATTTTTTGAGTAAAAGGTGCTTGTCGTATTCATCATAAAATTTGATGTGTTTGCTTTTACTCGCTGCTTCTGTTTGATCCCATCTTGCTCAGTTTGAACGAAGTTAGATGAGCTAGTGCTCATTGTCATATGCATAAAAACAAGCTTTTGCTTTCTTTTATGAGCTCTTGCTCATATTTTGTTGAGGCTGCCTTATAGTTGACTCGCGTACATTCGAGAGTCGCGTTTTTGAGGAGTCAGAAGAAACACATAGTGGTGCCCTCAGTAACATTGATAAAATTTTACTATATTTAATGTTTTGTGCAGATCCTGCCATCCCAATAATATGTTGTGAAAATAGGCCAAATCGGTTCACAACAACGCACACTTCCTATATACCAGAACTGTGAAGTCAATCTGAATCGTTTACTTTACAATATATAAAGTAAGCACTAGTGAAGATATCGGAACAGAATTTTGCACAAATAATGCATTTATAGTGTGGCATCGCCCCTCTAAAAACCGAAATTGGACCATTAGTTTTCAGGATCCCATATATCGAGCATGAGGACCTCATCTTCTAATCTTTTTTTACCGAAAATATTGGTAAGTCTCTCAGATATTTTGAAGAAATTTATGGGTAATATTTTTCTTCTAATAATATATCTCCGTGACAAAAATGGATAAAATCGGGCCATAACTTAACCTAGCTCCCAAGTACCTAGTATTAAGGTATCCAACTATCAAAGTGACGAATATGTGGATCAAATTGTGTGTTATGTTAATAAAATTAATCGATTAATCGCAATTTAGAGAGTATAAAATGTTCGGTTACAGCCGAACTTAGTGCTTTCCCCGTTAATTGAATACCCAATTTTTGCTCAATTTCTTTTACACATGTTTCTAGTGTTTTTATACTCTCGCAACAAATGTTGCTAAAGAGAGTATTATAGTTTTGTTCACATAACGGTTGTTTGTAACACCAAAAACTAAACGAGTTAGATATAGGGTTATATATACCAAAGTGATCAGGGTGAAGAGTGCAGTTCAAATCCGAATGTCTGTCTGTCCGTCCGTCCGTCCGTCCGTCCGTCTGTGCAAGCTGTAACTTGAGTCAAAATTAAGATATCTTAATGAAACTTGGCACACTTATTTCTTGGCACCATAGGAAGGTTGCTTTCGAAAATGAGCAAAATCGGCCCACTGCCACGCCCACAAAATGGCGAAAACCGAAAACACATAAAGTGCCATAACTAAGCCATAAATAAAGCTATGGAAATAAAATTTAGTATGAAGGATCGTACTATTAAGGGGCATATTTGGATGTAATTTTTTTGGGGAAGTGGGCGTGGCCCCGCCCCTACTAGGTTTTTTGTATATATCTCGAAAACCAATAGAGCTATATAAACCAAACTTTCTGCAGTCGTTTTTTTAGCCACTTCCTAATACAGTCCAAAAATGAAAGAAATCGGATTACAACCACGCCCACCTCCCATACAAAAGTTAGGTTTAAAATTACTAAAAATGGGTTAACTTACTAACGAAAAACGTCAGAAACACTAAATTTCACATAAGAAATGGCAGATGGAAGCTGCACTGAGATTTTTTTACAAAATGGAAAATGGGCGTGGCGTCGCCCAATTATGGGTCAAAAACCATATCTCAGGAACTACTCGGCCGATTTCAATGAAACTGGGTTTGTAATAGTTTCCTTACATCCCAATGACATGTTGCGAAAATAGGCCAAATCGCTTCACAACCACGCCTACTTCCTATATACCAGAACTTTGAAGACAATCTGAATCGTTTACTTTACAATATATAAAGTAAGTACTAGTGAAGATATCGGTGCAGAACTTTGCACAAATAATATGTTAATAGTGTGGCAGCCCCATTCTAAAAATCGCCGAAATCGGACCATAGGTTTTTAAGGCCCCATATATCGAACACGAGGACCTCAGTGCTTCTAACCTAATATTATGGTTTCCAACTTTCAATGGACTTTATACAATGTATATGACGAATATGTGGGTCAAATTGTGTATTATATAATATAAATAAAGTTAAATAAATAAATTGCGAGAGTATAAAATGTTCGGTTACACCCGAACTTAGCCCTTCCTTACTTGTTTTTTTATTTTTAATGCTTGGTAATTTACCCGTTTCTAGTAAATATTTATTTCTAAATATTTATTTCTATTTTATTTTATTTAAGTTTCTATTGTATTATTATTATTTGATCCTACTTCTACTTCACTTTCACTTGACGATACGTTTGCACTTCTATAACAATTAGATGTTTGATCTCCTTTTGCTCAAGTAATTGCAATTTGTTTGAACTCATTTTTATGCATACGAAATTGAGCAAAAGCTGTTGCTGTTTGATCGAACTCCACTTACGAGCAATTGCTCACATGCCTCAACTCAGCGCTTTTACTCGTGTTTATGCATGAGGCCCAATATCATTATTTATATTGCGTCCACAGCCAATTGGTTTATTAATTTTTTAGCTACCCGAATGTTTATATATACATAAATATAAATACATACAACATATAATTTTATCTGAGAGTTTAAAGCAGAAAGAAATACGACTATTTTGACTAACTCTAGTAAATAATATTGGCACAGCCAGTATATTATTAAAAACAATATCTATTACTCAATGACCTGATCACCTTAAACCTCTTTATTATCTCTAATATTTTAAATAATGAAATTACTACAAATATTTAAATATTTAAATTTTTTCTATTTTCTATAGACTCATTCTACTTTTTTATTTCAAATAATTAAAGGTCAATGTTAATTAAATAGCCGCAACAAATATGAAGAGCACATATTTTCAATATGTGTGTGAGTAAATTTGCATTTGAATTAAATCACAATTGACAATTCACAATTATTTGGGATGGGCTACAAGCTGTCACTTACACCATGCAGCTGCAAACCCCTATATTTGTAGACAGATATATATACAGTAAATAATAGTATAAGAAATATAGAAATTGTCTAGTAATTGGGCGCGTGCAGACATCACTGTCAATTAGCTTCATTGAGCAGAAAATAGCACAAAAGAAATAACAAAAATATATATATACATTGAACAAAAATTTGGAAAAATAGCTAACAAGTGAAGCAAACTGAATGAACCAAAATAACTACACGACCGGTCCCTAACTGGCGCAACGAATAACGTTGACAAGTCAATGACAGCAGCAGCAGCAGCCATCGTAATAAAATTCAAATAAAATGGAAATAAGTAAAATTGAAGCGATGAGCTGAAGTCGCGGGCGTGAAAATGATGGACGAGATGATGATTTTGGACGAGCGATTTTACAGAGTAGGGACGCAATGATATCTATCATAATTTATATGAGCAGAAGTGGCAAAGTACGGAGGGGCGTATACGTAACCAAGCTAGTTATGAAAGACAATTTTTCATAAAAATAAGAGTTTAAACTTTGCAATGAAGTGAAAAGAAAGTATGAGAGTGACTACTAGAGAGATATATATTTTAGATTATTGTATATATGCATTCTTTCTAATAAAGAGTTAATAAGAATTGTAATATTTTGTACGCACACTAAGTGATACAGAAGCAGAAGTGATGAAAATATGTTCATCAAACAATCATACCAAAATTATAGTAAGTAACTAAGGACCCTAAAGTGTGGGTAAAGAAAAACACAATGCACAGATGCATGCTACTTCCCTACACACACACCGAAAAAACAACAAATATGCAACGTCTGGCACAAAATCATGACAACGTACCGTAAAAACAGGCGCTTCAACTGACTCAATCTACAGGTGTTCAGCATGTAACAAATAACCGGCTGTGCGAAAGGATTTCATCGTTAGCTAATGTGTAGATTTTCTCACGTATGTTTAAGCATACCTGTTCAAGTACGATAAAACGCATGCATTTTTCAGTTTTATAAATGTAGATGAACGCAAAGCAACCAAAGCCATTAAGTCAAAATACATTAACATACAAAGAAGATACTAAAGTATTACCGGCATTACCGTTATATATATGAAAATGTCATGAGATACGTATAAACAAATGAATGAGTAAGTGATAACAAAAAGTTTCGGCAACTTCGCAAGCATAATAAGCATAAGAAAATTGCGTGGATTTGCATATTTTATGTTCGCTGTCAAGCATACATTAAGAGATGTTTTTGCAGTAATATTATCACCATAATATTTTTTCATAAGCGTTTTTTTTTGGGATTTGTTTATTTTTGTCAAGGTATATTTCATTGGAATTTATGACAATCAGCTGCAAGTTTTGTATCTAATAATATTGCATTAGGCTTTAACTCCAGATTTGCACGAATTACCATCAATTTAAATTTTGACATACATTTTCAACATACATAAAAGATATTCATAAACAATTTTGTCTCTTTGCTAAATGTACCTAAATTTGCTACTCATACGCTCCGTCAGACACACATTTAAGAATGTAGTATACCAATATGGTATATAAAGTGTTCTTTTCGTGCATTGAAGCAACAAGCTTTCTTTCCAATTCATATTTTTATTTTGTATATCCTCAAGAAATTATCCAATGTGCTTTAGAGATATCCGCCTTTGATTCTGAGGTATTTATTAAGACCTACACTCTCAATCAAATAGTTGTTATTTTGCTTCATTTCCTTTGCATTTTCCCTATCTTTGTTCGTAAAACATTGGTTTCGTAACATTCTCATAATTTGACATTGGCCATGTGAGTTATTCGCTCTTGTATAATAATGCTTGTTCGTAGTAACAGATTCAAGCAGATGCTGTATGTTACGTATTTGTGCGTAAAGAGTATGCAGCACTAACTAAGCGGCTTACTTCCACTACTTAACTTCCATTTCTTGGCAAAAAGCTACGATTCTACATATAAGTATAATAAATATGAGAAGCTAGAACAAAAGACAGCAACAAACAAGTAAAACACCAGTAAAAGCAAACTGAATAATATTAGTTCATATGTATTTGTGTAAATATATATATTACATATTTGGAGTTACATATATGTATTTGGTTGTGTGTTTGCTAACTGTTGAATAATAAGAATGACCTGTAGCTTCAGGAAAACTAAACCGCCTGTGAATGTAAGAGAAAGACTATTGTGAAATGTGACTATATTGTCATAGAAAATATGGTCACGCGTGTGGAAAAATAATATGACTCCATACACTTATCATATTAAATATTTGCGCAACTTAAATGGAGACAACGAATGGATGTTTTTATATAAAGCACTTTCAAAGCTATATATACATATATATGTAAATGAGAATTCTAAAGCATTGCATTGTATATTGGCAGTAAATTTACGGTTCACAGTTCACAATCTGCAACCTGCAAGTATTACAAATGTCAAATGCAAGTACTTTCTTAGAATACATGAATTGGAAGACAAAAAAAATATTACATCTAAATGCAATAACTGCAACAGATGTAGTAATTATAATCGTAATAATTTCCAAGAACAAAAAGTAATAAGTGAAAATTAAATTTCTTGAATTTCATATCGAGTAAATGCCATTTACAAAACATTTCAATTCAAAAACTTATCTACATACATGTGTATGAATGTACATACCTGTATAATTGTATATACATACGCTTGTAGTAAGTAACAGTACTTTTGTGAAAAACTTGGCAGCAAACATTTAAAATTCCCTGCCTTTATGTATAAGACTCTATGGTAGGTGAAACCTGAGTTATGATCTCGGTTGTTGGAACAGTGAACAGGATATACAATATGGATACAGGATATAAATATAAAAGAGATCGAAATGCACGCCAACGAGTAACTTGAAATAATCAGAGATAAGAGCAGTCATTTGATGTAAAAATGTGTTATGATACTTGATACTTGGGAGCCAAATAATACATTAAGGGGGGGGCGAAAGTAATATATGACAGTAAAACATGAACCACATTTATATAATTTCATACAACAAATATTTCCTCTTCTTACTTTGTCATAGTAAAACAGAACTTTCTTGTAGTGTTTGTGGTTAATTTCTAGAGTTATTCGCGCTCAGTCATCTGCAAATAATTATCTATGTGCCTTTGTAAAATGTCTCTCGACCAACAACTAGATACAACGTATGCTCACAAAGTTTAAATGGAAGTGGATGTGCCACAAACCGCTGCGTTACACAAACCGCTAAATTAGCAAACATAAATTCTATAAAGTCTAGTTTACACCATTTCAAGTGAAATGGAAACTCAAACACTAACTTCTGACTTTAGCATTTATAGTAGAAATGTGCAAATGATATGCTTACACAAAGTTGTATATTAAGGATGTTAACGTACCAGAAAAATATAATATTTTAGAGGAAATAGCAAAATGGAAGATGTTCATTAAGGGGTTAAGTGGGTTTCAGAGGCTAAAAGCAAGGGTATTTTTATTCATTAACTTTGAACGAAACCGCTTCATACTTTTTTAGTTATCGTGTCCACCGCCTTAAAAATTGAGTTTTGAGATAAGCGCGTTTAAAGTGTTACAGTCATACTGATGTGGCCTGATGAGCGGAACTTCCAAATGGTATATCTCTTCGAATCATACTCGATAGATTTTATATTTTTGGATTACATTTTAAACATATTGCACTATTTAATAAGAAATTTTTTTCTAATTTTGAAATTTTGAACCCCACCTAACCTATTAACACTTTTTATCAATGTTTAGATTTTCGGACAAGGGGTTTTACTTTTGATTAGGCACAAAAAGTCTTCATTCATTAACAACTTTGCTTATTTTGACTAGATCGTAGCTTAGAATTAGCTGAAAAATCTCCTATTTTGCTCCTTAGTCTCAAAAATATTGCCATAGTATTGAACAACACAACAAACTACAAAAATCAGGACCAACTTCTAAGAAAAAATTTGTTAAAGAAATTTGAAATTATCACCTCCACAAAGAGTCTTCAAAATTCTCTTAACACTTATTTTTATAAAATCTAATTTTGTTCAAAAGAATTTCTATACTCTTTCAAGAAGGCGTCTTACTATTATTATGCCATCCAAGTATATTCTAAGGTATATATAGCGATAAATAAATAATTTGAGCGTGGGACGTTTTCATGTCATTCTATCCAATTAATTTTTAATGTGAGTATTTACACTACCACTAATAACTACACTTATGTATATCATAGACGTATAAGTTATTTGTGAATCGAAATACAGATTGGTTGGAAGGCACATACACTCATCTGTGAAAGCTATTTTTGTTTGAAACTAGAAAAAGTTTTACTGCCTCATTTGCGTTTCTGACTAACACCTACACATCTTTGGAGATTATATAATCGTTATTCGAATTTGACAATGAGATAAATAGCCGTAGGTGTTGTGTAGCAACAAAAAGTATTTTTAGTTTGACAATTTTTTAGAAATGTTTGCAACTCTGTGGGGATTTTTAGCAGATAGGTAGTATAAAAGTAATAGATTAGCAAGATTATTATTTTTCTGATTTTTCATGTTTAATACCTTTTCTAATACTGAACAAAATATTTTAGAAAAATTTCTCAATTTTAAATTTACCATAGTACCCGACAACAAAGAAAGCTATTCCCAAACGCTCAAATATTTTCCAGTTACAAATATTTTATGTACAAATTTTTTCTGTTATGTTATATACAGTTATTTTCCATGAAATAAAATCTCACTCACCTTTTCACTGTAAACTTTTAGTCGAGCGTTAAAATGCCTCCTTTTGAAGTGGTGCCTGAAAGTGAAAAAATGTAAAAAGTTGTTACAAAAAGTCGATAAATGGAAATAAAACGTTACTTGAATATTCAATTGACTAGAGGCGTCAAAAATTGCCAACAGTGCGAGCAACGGCATACATAATGAGTTTAGCGTGCTCTCTGGCAAAAAAATATTTATATATTTAAATATACACACATATACAAATAAAAAGATTGAATACAAGTATACAATAAAACACAAAAATATTATAAGTCAACGCGATGAAGAGTGCTCTTGAATCATGCATGAAACTTTTAGTGGTTTTTACAGTTTTCTACTCCAATGTAAAAGGAAGGTCAAATGTTGATATTAGTATAATGAAGGGAAATGTTCATGGATAGTTTAAAACTTGACCACATATTATTGGCACTTTAATTTTTTTAAGTACAAAAACAACACAAATGTGTTCTTTTGAAATTCCTTGCAGAGTAAGTAAGTTGTAAAAGTTATAAAAAAACTTCTATGTGAATGAAGTGATTTCAAAATTGAAATTGGTATGCGAATTTCGTCTCCATAAATATACGAGGTACATGTGTAGGCACATGGTCTATGCAAGACTGAAGTTTTTCACGTTAAATCACGTTGATGATATTGCAACTTTTTTTGCCATTCCAATTCCTGTATTTCTTTTTTATACCAAACCAACACTCCTTTACAGTTCTCCCGCCAATCTATTTTAAGCTTGCAGCACTTTTCTGCTACATCTACACTGCAGTAATAGTTGCGTTGGTCTGGCATTCTAAGAGCAAGTAGCATGCAATTCCATGGTGCAGTTAGAAGAGCTGTAGTGCAATGTCATGCGGAACGATGCGAGATGGAAAAAATATGATTATGGGCGGCTGGACAAACTCTCAACGCAATAAATTGCCGGCGGTCATGTAGTCCATGAGTGTATGTTCAACTGCTTGAAAAGCATGTCGTTTATATTTTTAGTTGTTTCGAAGGTTGCAGCTATGGTAACACAGTAATCGCATGACTGCTTTGCACTCAAGCATAAATTTTTTTTTCAAAATAAATCTTAAGACAGTATATATGTATCTGTAGTTTCAATTTTAGTAGAGAATAATTATACATGCTCAACATATATTACTCATACGACATGTATGCCCCAAATCACGTTAGGAAGATTCTACATGAAAGTGGAGTATATAGAAATTAGATCCGGCATGGATAGTCATAGAAATAGGTTTACAAAATAGAAAAAGAGGTTATAAAAATATTAAGTCTCCATCAAGGAACGTCATTAGATTCGAATTTGAGTTCATGTAAGATTGTCTGTAGCGCTTCAGGATAAGATACATATGTAATTTTTTTTAAAATTTTACATAACAGTAAAAAAAATATTAATTTTTTTATTTCAGTAAAAAAAATAAAAAAATTTATAATGAAATATTTTTTCCAAATTTTTAACAAGTCCAGCTTGATTTGTAAAATTTAATATATTGCTTTTATTGGTATCCCTGTTTCGAATTCATCCATTTGACTTTTGTATGTATAAAATTAAGCTTTTATGTTAATTTTCTGCATCAAACAACCGCAACTCAATTTGCTTAATCTCTTTAAATATGGCCTGTTGCTCACCATTCGAAGGTCATGCGGTATTGATCAATTAGCTATGCGACTATTTCGCCGATTGGCCTTAATAAGTTAAGTAATTAGTTAGTTTTTGTCGCTTGCTTTTTGTTATTTCATTAACTTTGGTAAAGATTAAATTTGACACGTATGCTATCCGATTAACAAAAGCTTCAACACGTGTCATTATGCTCATTTAATTGCGACAGAGTCTCTGTAATTATCGTACAGCCATGTATATTGGAAATAAGGTATGCAGGTTTATAAATATGTACGTAGTTATTTGATAAGCGAGCTTATCTGTGGAAATATATTATTATTTATTTCGCAATTTTTTCAGTAAACATATCTAGTTAAATTCACGAAATCATTAACTCATTTGCCATACATGATCACGAAATTACATTCACATGAGTATGTAAGCTTGAAGCTATAACATCACAGGGAAGTTTAAACATACTTTACAGTACACCTAGGGTTATGAAAGGGTGATGTGGAAAAAATAAACACCCGCTTTTAAACAAAAGAAAAAAAAAAACAAAAAAACTCTCATATATACATATATACATATGTATTTCCATTTATATTTTAATATTTGTCAATCACAAAAGTAGGGGATTTTTTTCCAAATTGAATATATTTACTATTTTCATGCTTGTGCATATTACATCAAAGGATAACTTCTGATGTCAACTCATTTTCAAGACACATTTCGGTTGACTTTATAAGTAAGAGAGACAGAAATGTACACGTGCCTTATATTTATGTAAACATAATAGTATGGGCCAGAAATACATGGAAATATAGCTCTATAGTCATGATACCAAACAGGAAATGCTTGAGGTTTGGGTGTTTTGGGTAAAGTCATTACTTTTACTCTCAACAAATTTGCTTTTATCTTTACTGCGTTAATTTTGCACCTCATAAATTATATGTTCTTTTAATGCAAATCCTTTCTTTATGTACTGAACTCGTTGTTGGGTAAGTTGGAAGTGGTACGTGGAAGTAAATGATACGAATGACCATACATATTTCCTATATGCATTCCTATATGAAGATTTTTAAAGAAATTCAATTTCTTTTAAATTTTTTTTTAGTTAAATGACTGAGCAACCTGTTTAAAACAAAATCTCGAAGGTTGTATACCAACCGTAAAACACTTTCATAAATGGAGCATTTTACCGAAAAGCCACAGGACACCTGATGACTGCACACATAGACCACCCGCTGCTTCTAAAGCTCTGCTACCTGTTCTTATGTATACTGTTAAGTTCTTTAACCGAGGGTGGTCAAACAATACCACATCACAAGCAGCAATGCGACACAAATGGATTAATGCTGTTAGCTTGTGTGATAAGCTTCTAAGGTTAGCGCTTTGATAGAAATTTTCATTTCCCGAAGTCAATTTGCCACACACTGAATGTGTCAAAGCAAAAGTCTACTGTCAATCATTTTCAAAGAGACGAAAAAATATTTTTTTGTTGTATAAAGCGTATGAGTAACTTAAAAAATATCCTTTTTCTATTTTAAAACTCTAATGAAAAACATTTGATCATTTAGTAATATTTTCTGAAGGATGTACTATCTATTTCAATTAGTTTTAGAGTATTATATATGTACAATCAACATTCAAAATGTATTAAAATTTGTGATAAACTGATTTATTGTAAGAGAACAAGTATATTTGAATATTCACATTACAACAACGAAAACTACCAACATTTACAATTCTCGTAAGTAATAAATTTGAATTTTAATTTCATAAAAATGTATCAAACAAGTTCAAAGTGTCAGAAATGTGTAACATGAATTTCACAACAATCAATTGATAAACAAATAATGAAATAACAAGTGCTCAGTTACAATTTCTACAAAATATTCCATTTTGTTAACGTCAAGTGAATAAATTTATATTAAAAATTGATTACTTTATTTAATGAATTTGAAAAATTTTCCTTGTTCGTATTGAGGCAAAAAATGCAACACAATTGAAATAAATATCAAAAGCGATGGTAAATAATTCAGAAAAATATTGGTTTATTAAAATATGTATGTATGAAGTAAAGCATGTATAAAGTGAATTATAAATAATTATGAAAAATATTATTTGATTGAAATAGTGAAAAGGGAAAAAGAGAAAGCAATACTTGGCATTCGTTATAAATCATATGTAATGAATTTTTCTGACAATTGAGAAGTAGTTGGAGAGATATGCAAAAGAACAAAGCTATATACATAGATTTACATTTTTCTCTTTAATCTATGATATTTTTACAATAATCTTTCTGATTTTACGAGTAAGATATTTTCATTAATTGAAAAGAACAATGTGATATCTACATATGTATGTAACTGTTGCAATTAGTGAAGTTAACCACTAATTGCCCACAACTTTGGTCGCATCTTAAAATAAACTGTTTTACGGAAATGCTGACCGCAACAAATTTATTCTTATGTGCTTTCATGCGAATACCTAAATCTACATACAAACATAAATATGTATATAGTACTATATGTATATATAGTTGCAAACTTTTAATTGCTTACAACAAAATCTTTGGCAAACGGAAATTAAATAAATGTTTTTTGTTCATTTATTTACTGTGGCTATTTAAATCACCTTGCTACGTGCATATCTTGTCAGCTTTCGTGATCTCACTAATGTTATATTATGCTCCTGCATAGCTTGGAATTGCTCTACAACAAAAATTCTTTGCGTCTTGGATTCACATATACCATCATCTGTGAAAACTACAAGACAACTGTCTGGGTGAATTTGTGGTTCGTACTAGTTGTAAAATGTGTGTAATGTATTCTGTATGTGCCCGAATCACTTTGTCAAATTTGCAAGTCTTAGCTTATTTACGAGTATAATATCTTTTCCCACAGGATTAGGAAAAGTGTGTTAAATTTTATACACGGACAATGGTATAAAAAAAATTATGACTATTGACTATATTTCTACAACCTCGAATTTGAAATCACAAATTAAATTAAGCACTAAACTGTTGTTTTTGCTCTCTAATCTGTAGTGAATCCTGTTGTTCTTTGAAAATCAGTCTTAATTGCATTTTAATGCCCGATTGCTATTTAATAGCTTTAACAAGTGTTTACGCTGTATATATAATATATAAACAAACAGATCTGTACGTGGGAAAGTATTTATGGCTGGGTTAGTGCCAATTTATTACGGAAATATAAGTGTTTATACAAAATTTCAAAAAATGAGTTACTGAATGGCATACAAAATTCATAACTTAATAAATATTACTTAGTTATGGTACTCGTAAAAGCCTAAAATATTCAGTAATAAATAATTGGTAAATAAAACTAACGACTCTTGTAAGCTCGACAGGAAATTATAGTGTGCTAACTATTGTCTACATAATTATTAACTTTTTATTTAAAATATCTCTTCTAAGGTATTTAGAAAATTAGTTTTCTCTCATATCTTATATATACAATGTATTATATAACAAAATCTCTTTCATTCGAGTTTTTTTTCCAGAAACCGTCTATTATCATTCCTCTGTTTACTCTAAAATACTTGAAAGAATTACTTTGCGTCCCCTAATTTAATTCAATCTCTGCTTTTTTACCTTTGTTCCCTGGTTTATTTACTATTTTTTCTTCAGCAGTTTTGCTATTTTCTTTGACCCTTTTGCATTAACTTTTTAACGCCATTTGTGCGCCGTTCAACTAATCTGATTTGCTGCTTAATGAAAGTGCGAAGATTAGTAACGTTAGAATTTTGTAAAGCTTTTTGTAAACGTATTTTTTCCAACGTACACAAGTAAAAGGGGTAAATGAAGTAAATATAAACTTTATAAAGCGTTGGTTGAATGCCAAAGGGCATTGCAAATAAGCAAGTTATAAAAGTCATTGAGTTGAGTAATTAAAGAAAAAAAAAATGAGTGGGAGCGTTCTAGGAGTTATTGTCATGATTTGATGTGAAAGTTCTGAATTGGCATGGCGTATACGCAACATATTTCCGGAGAACCTGGGAGTATATCAAATAATGGAGTTTAGAAAGCATAAAGTAAAAATACAGAGTTGAGTTTTATTTGTAGTTATGTTTACTCATAAACACTAAAGTTAAAGTTTTAAAAGCTTCTGGTAGACTTGTTCTAAACCTTTTTTGGAAGCTTTTTTCTTATCAAAAATCTCATGTGCATTTATTTTTTTTTAATATTTATAATGTCTCAATTTTCAGCGTTCTGTTTGAATATACATAATAATAAGTCTACAATACAATTAGATAATTGAGACGTCAATATAGTAGGCCCAATGAAGCGCGTACGGCCATATATCAATTCAGCAAAGGACGAGCACGATAACGATAACTGGCTCATAAAGAGCAGAATAGGGCCAACAATGAGTCACAATGATCTAGTAGTGTACACAAACATGTCAAATGCTAAAGTGAATTATTTACCGTTATATATGTATACTTGTTGCCAGCAAACTTGTAGTGACAAAAAGGAAAACCATTAAATTAGGATGAGGGCATTTGGGTATGCTCCGTTGATAACAAAGGAGCGTAAAATGTGTATAAAGGAATATAAAAATGAATTTTGCTTCCTTTATCTGCTCCAATGAGTTTTATTGTACTAAATCATCTTTTTTATGGCGATCATATATGTTTATGAATTTGTCGTTTCCAAAAGTTTGGAAGGAGTCACCTTTGTACACTTTAACTCTATTCACTAGTACTTATAACCGGCTTAAATAAATTGCAATTTGGCCCAAAAACTGAGCAGCTTTTTAAAGCTAAAGGCAACAATGGTAATTGATAAATTGCCTTTGATATTTATTAACCCTTAAACGTATTGGCCTTGGAATATTTCTGCAATGATTAATGACCTAACGTCAACATATCAGTAATATTGAGATGTGCCCCAAAATCTATATTATTACAAATTGTATGAAAGAATATATAATTTATTTTATTTTATACTAAATTAGCCCAAAAATAGGAGTTTTACAAGTCAGACTTCCTATAAACTATTATATGTAACGGAAGTAATAAATGAAATATAGAATGCTGCGTAGTAAAGACTTAGCTTCAATCATGAGATTTAAAATAAATGATAAAATTAAGATCTAAATAGAACAATAATAGCCTCTTATATTTTTATTCTCGTCTAATTTATTCTAAAAAAAATTAAAATAAATTAAAAAAAAATTTAAAGTGTAGTTCCCTATTGTCCGTTCGTCCTCTAATAACTTTGGAAGTATTTTGTATATTGATTTTAAAACAAAACTGTCATCATAAAGCGATAAAATACTGAAAGTAAAAATTCTTAAGGAAAGATACCTTCAGACGAATGTACATACATAATTGAGGAGCATTATAGTCCAATGAGCATTCCATAAAACAACAATAACAATTGTTATCCACAATGTGGACTCTTAGATAAGTATTTAGAAATTGTTAACTAACATCACTCGCCACCTAAGACCACCTTTTCGGGTTCTATGTCAAAACGTCTAAATATTAGCACAAAACTTGAACGAGCTTTAATTTTTCTAAAGATAAAAATATACATTTTCACTACAGAAATCAAAATATCGCAGTTTTAATTATTAAAGATCGATAAATATATATATAATATCGGATTTTAATATCCACCTTTGCTTACTCTTCTCTTTAATTTGCTACTATAACCTGTAGCGAAATTAAAAATTGTTTCCAAAGACTTCACCGAATATTTAATGGTTACTTTATTCATTGCGAAATTCAATTACATGAAATCCCATAAATTCAATAAATTGCATAGTACTTAAATTGTTGTCGAATATCAATTGTTTTTTTTTCTGTATATCGGAGGTATTAAATTGAACAGAATGGAATTATTTTACGAATTGTTAAGAATTTCATTTCGGTTTTACAATAAAATATTTAATTTTATAATTAAAATAAATTTTCATTTTGTATAGAGTCAATCGGACCGACGGAATTCGGTATAAATATACATATGTGTATAGTAACTATGTAGAGTTTATGAATATTACCACAAAAATATTCATAGCATACATATATTGTATAATGATGCCAACCAGCCTTTCTCTCATTTAAATACGCCAACATATTAATGCAAATCCTGTTTACATTTACGGCTTTTGTTAGTATTTTCCCAGAGGACTTAATTACAATGCAATTAATTAAGTGTAAAAGTATTTGGTGGATTACAATGCGCACAATAGTCTTCACTATGGCTGTTAAAATGAGTATAAACAAAATATTTATAGGATGTGAAAATGCCAATAGTCTGTGCGCATGCATAGGTATGTAGAATACATATATTAAGCAGACAGTAATTTATATTTTCATGGCACTAAAGAATATTAAAATATTGCAATAAATAATGTATATAAAATTAAAATTTAAGAAAATTGAAACATTTAAATTTTACTCACATAAACTATCCACACCTGAAATAAAGATAATATATATTATTAGTTCATGTTAGCGGAAAAAACGGTCTTTATAATTGTTAAAAGTATACATCTTTGAAATTTCTATTGATTACATTTGAAATATATCATATTTAATTATAAATTACAGATTAAGCAAGATCGATATATAGCTACCGACCGATTCGTAATCAGCGACCCCAAAAACCCTAAATAACTAGTTTAAAGTAAATTCGATGAATTTTAAAAATCGCTGCCCGCCGTATTGGTTCTGTGGGGTTATCTCAAAACCCTGATCTGATGAGGTTAAATGGACAGATTCGGATTTAGCGACCCAAAAAACATACAGTATACATAGTAAGAGCCCAGGCCATGAAAATTTTTTTTTTTTTGTATGGCTATGCTATGGGGGAACCTTTAGTAATGCTATGGGGGAACCTTTAGTAATAATATATTGGATTTCCATAACTCGAACTGCTATAACTCGAAGTTCTCCATAACTCGCACTCTTGAATTAACAATTGAAGTCAAATTTAATACAAATTACATTTCATAACTCGAAGTCTCCCGAACTCAAAAATGTTTCATCATTGTGGTGATTCGAGCTACGGAAGTTGAACTATATATACACAAGCTTGAAAATATTAGAAACAACAGCAATGCGATTTTCCAGCTAAATGCAATGAAAAAATGCCAAATCTCTTTACGGACCCGAGAGCAAAGCATAGGCTGAGGATTTTTCATAACTTTTTTATTTTGTATTTGCCATTTGATTGCTATTTGTGCAACCGCTGTTTAACCAAGCTTTTGCAGCACTTTACGTTGCTATTTGCTATTTTTCAATTTTCCCCTTATTTAATTTCAATTACTTGTTAGCTGCGGAACAACCACAATCGAGTCAACCACAGCCAATGGGCAAATATTGCCGGCTGTTAAATTGCAGATTTGCTATGTTTTTGATTTTTTTTTTTACTTTTCTCTCGGTAGAGTAGTTGATAGGGGAATGGTAACATATTGTGTTAGTATAATAAAGTTTCTACGAATTTACAATAGTAACATTTGAAATAGTAAACGGGTCACATAGCAAAAAAAGTTGCCGCGAAATCGATGTCTGCACTCATGTACATAAGAGCATACAATAAATGTCAGCATTATTTGCCTTGCAATCGTGTGGTCAGCAGAGTGGTGTGATAAGAAAAGTGTCCTCGAAGCGTACACGCGGCTTAAATAATTGCATTGAACAAACTTTGTGGTGGTGTGGTATTTTTAATCTAAGGCAATCAGACAGTCGACTGTGACGCTGCATAAGTGATATTGAAATGCTTGGGACTACATACACACACACACACACACATCTGGCAATACATAGCAAAAATATATAGAGGATTCTAAAAAAAACATGCGAAGTGTGTAACACTTTTCGCATTCACTTCACTACTCTATTGGTACTCACTTTCAATGACAACACTCGCATTGATAGCTCAGCTGGGGTCACACCATCAAGGTCCCACAACAAAACTGTCAACGTTGGCTGGTATGAAATAAATAGTCTTTACACAATTAATGGCAATTATTGAAATATAAACATACTATATGTATGTATGCATGTAGTTAAATGCTCAAAATTTGCCTTAATCTCCATTATTATTTCAGAGAGTGACCTTCATTTGAATGTATTTCTTTCCTTAATAAAACTTTTAAGTACTTATATTGCTTTTGTTGTAAAAATAGATGCATACATTCATAGATAAATATTTATTTTTTGCAGTATTCATGTATTTGAAATCTCGAAATTTCGCAATCCTTCTAAGTCATTCACCTTTAAAATCCAGGACTATACATGTATTGAGTTTATATAAAAGAATTTCCGTCAAGTACATGAGTATGAAAACGTTTTACTCTCACATTCCGTAAGCACAAAACTGTGTATAAAACATTGCAGAAGGATATCAAATTGAATTAGCTTCAAGGCAAAGCAAATTCTCCGAAGACCAGCAAGTGTTTTGAGTATATGAAGTGGAGTGCATTAAGGGCAAAATGGGTGTCAATGTCACTGAACTATCAAGAATAATGCAAATAAATATTTGTGTAAATAGGTAGTGATACAGTGGGTAGAGATGTGTTGATTCAATATGTATTGAAACGATAAGAGAAACGCTAGAAATTGTGGAACAGAGAGATCTTCTTTAAATATAAATATAGTAATTTTATTCGTATAGACTTTTCTTCTTGTTTATATTTTGAAGAGGGTGGTCAAGTGGACGTGTTGTCATGGCAAAGAAGCATTATGAATTTTAATATTGACATTAAATAAGTGGACATGCAGAATGCCACATGACATATCGGTGTTCAATGATTTCTCTAATCTCACTGTATAACACTCAGCTGGGTAACAGGACCAATATAATTTTCAGAGCAAGTATTTTCATTTTTGGGGCTAACTTCGAAAAACAGAGAATATTATTTTTTTTACTTATGACCCATGGCCCAATATGAAAATAGTCCCTCGGAAAAAAGTCGAATTTGCCGTACAGTGATTTTTTGTTATTTTAACGATCAAATATGAATTTCAAAACCCTTGATCGACTAGCATCACAAAAATGTCTTCTAAAGAATTATCCTGGAGTGTTTCGGATCACAGGTCATGCAAGCAAAATTCTTAATCCCCAACATGATCACCTTACCAAAGCAACAACACAGATTAACCGACAAACTAATTAAAATCCACTTGCAACCCAAGTCACTGAAAGTCAATATACTTCTCGCCACTTGTAGCTAACTAACATCTAACATCTCACAGCTCTCTGTGTGATATTTTGCCAACTTGGCAGTGAAACCAATTTTCAGATGCAAAGCAAATTTGTCATGCAACAAGTAGAATCCTTGAAAGCTGTCATACAAAGATTTCGAGAATAGCATGAGCAAATACCGTACAGTTTTTCAGACAAACATACACATCTGTAAGAAAAATATATATTATAGAGATTCTCCATAGTAGACATTGAATAAACATTTGCCATATATTTGTAAGTAATACTACCTATAGGTGTGGGGGTGTGTTATATATGTGTAAGTGGATTGAAAGTGCAAACAGTGGGTTTGCAAGTGATTGTGTTCAGTAGCTTTTTAAGACACATATACAGGAGAGTAAGTGTGTTAACTTCTTGTTAAAAATAACCATATCTTCCACTGCAACATACTCAAAACGTAAATGATATTCAAGACTCTAAGTCCCTAAGACTGTGCATACATATAATATACTTGCATATGCATACTCACATTCTGGCATTTAAGTTGTAACCACCTGTCAGTTATGGCAAAATGTGGGTGCTTTTACGCCCGTTTTCACTTTGGGTCCCCACACACGTGTGCTATACATACAACACACATTTAGGCCACAGGCAACGTTACATGTATATGTAGATCCCTGAATGTATTGCTTGTTTTCAGTCACTTGCTATTCTATGTTTTTGATGAACACATTTAGAAGATAACTGACTTGTTTAATAACAACAGCTGAGAAGTAGTAACAGCAACAGCGTGGTTAGTAACAACATAAACTTGTTGAGCTTTTAAGTGGCTAAATTGAATCCATTTGGGTGAAAATTTATCCCACACATACAGTTGAGATTCTAGTCAAGTTGAAAATGCGAATAACACAATAAAAATGAGCTACTCATAAGGGTAACCTTTAGCAGGCGATAAATGAAATTATTTATACGAAAGATAAGATTAAAGAAAATAATTTTAGTACATGCAAAATTTAATTGATTGATTTTATGCAATATGAGATTATGCAATATGGTTTAATGAAATATGAGATAAGAGAAAATTAAAAAAATTACCTTTAACCTTCGAGGGTAAAAGATATTCACACAGCCAAATTAATTGTTCAATTAAAATTTTAATTGAGAAACTAGTTTTTGCCCCTCTTTTCGATAACCGATCAGCTGTTTGGTAATTTTCATCAGCTGATTGCCATATTTTAACAGCGACATCTATCGTCGTGTAGCGTGAACAACAACTCGCAGACAAAGATCGTATATATAAATACAACTACGGTCTTTGTCGCAGAGTTTCATTTCATTTTCAAGTCGATTAAAATTTAATAAAAAATCAAGGTACATTTTTTGTATGGTTAATCAATCTTAATCAATTGATCATTGTGTTAATTAATCAATTAGCTCCTGTGTGAAAAGGCTATAAGACCACAATTCATTATAGAAAATAAAAACAAAAGTGAAATAAATCAAAATCGGATGAGTCCAAGTAAGCCTAAATGAACATAAATGAACGTTTTTTAGTCAAAAGTTAATATTTATTAATGGTCAAATTATTTTTGAAAAAACATTCGAAGATTAAGGGAAAAATCAAAAAAATGATTAGTTTAAAGAGTTATCTCTTATTTTATAAGAAATACTTGTTTTTCTTCATTCCAGGAATAAAAATAAATTCTCAACTATGTTGGAACCCTAAACTTTGTAGAATCCACATCAGATAATTTCTTTAGTAACATCAGCTCATAGGAATTTCAAATCTTGTGTGTAAATATGTAAACTAAAAAAAATATTACAACGTCAGAAACACTCACGCTGTCAGTCGCACCTCTTACATCCCCTTTTTTGATATTCACCAGTCATAAGGTTTTTGATTACTTTTTCTGCTATTAAAAAGTTTTCGTGATAACTTATTGCAAACTCGGCGCACTTCAGAGTTTTGACATAAAACTACAAACTTTCGGTTCAACGATTTTACTTTCGGCGAAATTGCATTAACTTGATATAATACAACACAAATTTATATACCAAATATAGGGTATACGTTTATAATAAATTTGTTTGCATAATTTTCAACAAAGGCAAACAAGTCTTATTTCACTAACCCTAGCTTAGGGCGTAATGAAATCAGTTACAGCTTTGTCAAAGCAAGTTTAATATTCGCATGATAGGAGCATAAAATAATTTTATACTCTTATGTACATAATGAATTAATAGTTTGATTTGAATTTGAGAATAGCAAAGTAAACTTCAATTGAATTGATTTCCGCTAGAATGCTATTCAAAACGCATACAAATAGTAAGAGTCAAATATAAAGAGGAGTCATTTAATATCTTCAAGGACGGTGGCAAGTTTAATTAAGGAGTAAAGGAGTAAATTGATAAACTTTCCTCTATAGCTAACCGACTAAATATCAGTCCTTTTCAACTTGAAAGGAGACGGTTTGCTGACTTTAATAAAAGTGTGTGATAAACACAGCGAGTTAATTTTTTTGCTGTTTACATAGTCGTATGTGGTACCCTTGTCACGTGTTGATGAAATGTCTAATCTGAAATAGTTCTGTTTTCTCTGCACTTAATATCAAATGTAGCAAGCAATATTGGAAAATGGTGAAAGCATGTTGTCCACCACACACATGACCATCATTTCGTTGCTGACTTTTCATGTAATCCTAAGTCTTTGGTATGTGCTCTACTATCTTCAACTCCTATTTCTTGTTGTTATGTATGTAAGTATATTATCGTTATCTCAACAAAGAACATTAATCACACGCTATCATGTCGTAATTAGTGTCACGCAGTGAGTGTTGGACGTCGTCAGCACTGACATTTTGATGCCTGCAAATCAAAACTTGAATGATTTAAATGAAGTTTTGGCAAAGCAGAAATCGGAAGTTAATTTAGAGAAAACTTAAGTGTGGACTAAATACCTTTTTTTTAACCTGTTTAACAAACAAATTTCCACAAAATGTTTAAATAAGAGGATTATGTCTATCTATTGAACGCCAATTAAATTAGGGGGATTATTGGGATTTACAATTTCAAACTAGAAGTTGAAAATTGTTCACATTAGGAAAAAAATATTTGGGAGTAGGGAATACATAAAGACTTGGTGGAAATCTCTCCGTTTTGAGTTTGAATTCATAATTGGAGAATTTACTCTTAGGCAAAATCAGACGATTGAGCTTTTCAACAGCTACAAGAAGAACATATATTTCAATATCGATCCATTACAGCAATCAAAATCACACTACGCAAATTTTCGATAGCCAAACAAATCAACAAACAAATTTTTTGCTAAGATTTACAAAACGAAGAGGTACCATTGTAATCACTGCGAGGCCACTAATGTGCTTGTTTTACTGTGTTCATGCAATTAGATGGAAGTTTCACCTTTCCAAACTAAATAATTTCTAAGCTTCCGTGTCTACTCGTACGTATTTGCATCAATGCAACAGCTTTCTCTTATTCGTTTAAGCCGATTTTTGGCCAAGAGTTGCAAAATTGTTTGCAGGCTACAAATTCTAAAGTTACACAATACTTGGAACTTGGAGTTGGCTGTTTTTCAGTACGTTTATGTGTGTACATGCTCACGTAAGTGCAAGTAAACAAGATTTACGTACATACATACTTTTGTATTTTGAAAATGAAAATAACTTTAATTAAGCTTAGAAAGCCTTATGATTCAAGCCATTTCATAACAAGGAATATTTATTGAATTTCGTGCTTTTAGAGGAGATCCAAGGCTCAAAATTATATACAAAGAAGCTTACACATGATTTTTTGAAATATTTGAGTTAGACGTTCTATGCAAGCTCTCGCTTGATATCACCTACTGGAGATATATTAATTGGTGAGTTAACCCACTATACGCGTATCAAATAAACAAATTTACTAAAGATGAACGTAAATTTATCTTTTCATACCATTTTCATACCATTATACACTATATAACCAGACTCGTTTCGCTGTCTTCTCTCACAAAAAAAAAGAAACCTGAAAAGCTCCACAAAGTGATGATAAATTTGTATCCTCAATTTATACGTTGTTGTTCATACGTACATAGTATGTATGTTTATAAGAGAAACAGTGCACTTTAAAACTTTTATCTTACCCAACCCAATTAAGAGCACACAATATTTAACCTGTTGTTGATTTATTGCTAAAGCATTGCACAATGCAATATGCTGTATGGCATTTGTAAATATTTATTTAACCAGTAGTTCGAAACATTTTTTCCTGTGAAAATATGAAATTCATGCATGTATGCATATGCTTTGTTAGCGCTGGCAACCATGAGAATTTATGTAATCTACCAGTAAGCGAGCTACAGAGAAACAAGTTTTTTTTATTAGCACAAATAAAATGTGGTTTGTTTGCTTCACCTGCTTTGAGCCAGTGGAACTGTTTCCACGTGTTCTTTGTGGATAAAATTCGGTTTTCCAATAAATTGTGTTATGAAATATTGATTCAATTTTGCTCCACTTATGTGAAAGCGAAAACAAATGAATAAATAAAAGAAAATAAAAAGTTGCATGGATGCAAACAAACATGCGCTAAATTGGATACGACCAAATATAAAAGCGAATGATAAATAGATTTTTTTACTGAAGAGTAATAATTTAGACGGTGCAGTTAAGATTCTAAGTACATATGTTATTGACATGGAAATATCTATATTTTTTATATACAATTAAACTCTTCACTGGCGATTAATAGAATATAATTACCTTAATAATCAACACTAAGTAGCTACATTTTCTACACCATTTTTCATGCCCAAAGCGATTAGATATTACAACATCTGCCGGCTCTGCAAAGAAACGACTAATTCTGTCTACAAGCTCCTTATTATTTGTATTTGTCCATATAGTTAAAGGGGAAATTCCTCAAGTGAACTTAATACTTCCAGGAAAAATTAAAAAGCCATATTGGCGCATCCTAATTATCGATAAAATAATTTTGTAAATTATAATGACTGCGCACAGGAAAATACAGGAGGTTGCGTATACGCAGCGGTGTATACAGTTCACTGATAATGCACGAGCAAAATATCTTATCTGCAGGATATTGGAATACATGCATGTATATTTTTACTTACGTATGAACGCTTATTTGCAAAATCTAATGAGCGCACACATATTGCAAAAGGAAATTAGCAACAGGCGTCGATATGCGTCGTCGTTTCCTCATTTCTTACCTGTCTGTAATTACTTTCTTCGCTTTTGCGAGCATACACGTGTCGCTGTACGAGGGGAATTGTTAATATGAATTGGCGACGCTACCGGTTTGAGTTTATTGGTTTTTATGGCGGACATATGAATACCGCTAATTGCATCCGTACGATAAGGAAAAATAAAAACTTCAAGTCCATCTCATTTGCTGTCGGATGAAACTTAATTAGTGCGTTCGAAAATAAGTGTTGCTCCGGACGAAGAATAAAGTTTAATGAAGGCTAAATAGAATTTATATAACGAAATGTAATCTTCCTAACTTCTACTTTTAAATGGGTTACCTACCTACATATATATGTATTTAAAATATAAAAATACACAAATTTTAATGAATAGTGAATTTTGAATTCAAATAAAATCAAAATAATCAAATACAATGGAGACTATCTAAATAAATTCATGTTCATATAAATTTCATTAACTTAACTGCCTACAAATACGAGTACATCAGTGAGTTAATAATCCATCTAATTACTGAAATGGGTATCCGAAAGGAAACGCAAGTGCACACAAGCGCAAAAGATTGTTAAGATATATTCACAGAAATATTTCGCCAACTCCTTTGAGATGAAATATGTCTCACAAAAAGTGTATCTAGAATTTCATTAACTGATTTGCAAGTAGAGACAGGACCTTTTCACTGAGCTGTTAAATATGTGTGTATATAATTAACATTGAAATTCCGTAGAATTCATACAAATACCTTAATGCCTTAGCGAATGATATGCGTGTATAGCAAGTATATTTAAGCAGCTGTTTTTTCATTGCACAAGGAAAAGTCCTTCAACTATATACATATGTATGTAAAAGTGAACATATTTACAAACACCTCATATGTGTATTTTGTCATGCAAAGCTAATTTATATTTCACTTTAGGATTAGTTGAATTTCGCAAACTTTGGAAGAGTTGATAATGAGCTTTAGTACAAAATGGTTTAATTTTACAGTTAAGTAGCCACTTTTCTGTAGAAATAGAAAAGAATAACACCTTTGTAACTGAAAGTGAAATATGAACTGACGGTGTTAAAAAAAGAAAGCAAAGCAACACATAAATTACATGTTATCGATGAAAGCAGGTCATGATAAAGCAAAGGTCTTAATGAAAAAATATGTGTGTATTTAATCATATAAAATTCCATTTTTTATTAACGTACAGTGGAGCACAAAAGTCTTTTTTTTTTACAAAATCTAACGTCTAACTTTTAAATGTAGCTAAGGAATTCAGAATCAGAATGGTATATTTGGGTACCCAATGCTTCTTTGCCGGTTTCCAAGACTACTTTCCACATATTTCCTTTAATATATCGTTTTTCTCACAAAATTTATTTTTAAAAGCATTTACCAAAACAAATGTAACAAAGTGTCAGTCAGTGAATTATTGGCGTGGCAATAAAATGAGTTCAATGGCACACGTGCCGCCTAACCTAAACAACTTTTTTGTATGTACATATAAACAAATTTATAAGTGTTTTATCGTTTGCTTGTTTACCTTACACAAAGCCAGTATACCAGGAATAAAGCATGTATATATATAAAGATTCTAAGAATTCTAAATTTGAGTAGGAGAAATGTTTGCTATTTTTCTTCAGCTCTCTAATAAATTAATTGTGTTTGTTATTCCAATGTTGACTTTTGATGTATGCGCTGTTGATAGCTTCTAATGAGCCACTTTAATCCTGCGCACACACATATCCACTAATATTTTGGAGACTATATTCATTTAACAAAGAAAATATTAGGAAATAAACATGTTGGCTAACAAAGCGCATAACATAAGCAAGTAATTAAACCGTGTACTGGGAAAGTTAAGCTAGACCATTCTCATATTAGTTGCAATCGCAGAACTGATACTACATATAAAACGCTATAACACGGTGATTCACTCTAGAAAGTCTTTAAGAGAACCCGCGGAAGTACTAGAGTTTTTTTGTATTGTTTTATAAAATCGGAAATCGAA
This sequence comes from Zeugodacus cucurbitae, assembly GCF_028554725.1. Classification (NCBI taxonomy): domain Eukaryota; kingdom Metazoa; phylum Arthropoda; class Insecta; order Diptera; family Tephritidae; genus Zeugodacus; species Zeugodacus cucurbitae. Next base: position 46,530,346 of record NC_071670.1, read on the forward strand.
ATCACGTTCGATATCCGTAAGAAGTTCATCAATCCTCGCTGGTTTGTTGGCATAGGCTATAGACTTGACGTAACTCCACAAGTAAGAGTCTAACGACGGCAAATCGCACGACCGAAGCGGCCTATAGACTGTGCCATTTAGTGAGATAACACGTCCACAAACTTGGTTTTCAATTAATCGATTGTGACATTCGCTGTGTGACTTGTGGCGCCTTCCTGTTGGAACCACATATGTCTAAGTCCATATCATCCAATTCGGTAGCGGTAGAGATTCCCATTCACAGTAATGTGCCTGTCTTTATCATCACGGAAGAAGTCCGGCCCAATGACGGCGGGCCCGCACCACCGAATTTCGGTATTAAGTTTTACTTACTGAAGAGAAATGTCAAAAGAGCGGGAATATATATGCGTCGTTTGTATTATATTAAGTAAAGTATTATACTATTATTACGAATTGCTAAATTCATATCTGTTAAGAAAAAGGAATATTTCCTCACCCACAATACCACAATCAGAATGAATAAATTTTCTACTAATCTTTTAAATAATTTTTTGCTAACACAAACAACGAAATAATTTAAAATTGTACTGTCATCTAGCCTAAGCATGTCGTCTGCTACTTGGCATGACCGCCATACCTGGCGTATGAGTAACAATTTATTATAATTGCATTCAAATGTCAGTCAATACACTAAAAATCCAACGAATGCTGACAGTCAGCAGACACGAGGGCAGCTGAGTAAAAAAGTAAAAAACCAGCGCAAAGTATATTAAAAACCATTTCGTCAAAGCTATCAAGCAATATTTGGAAGTCATGGACGATAAATTTCGCCTTTAGCACAGTGTGTGTGTACGAAATATCATTTCAATAACTCTATAAAAGACACATCACACACAAGTGCGCTATTCCAATTTTCCACTCAACTCACTAATAAATTTAAATTAGCCGCATAATTGAAACCAAAATATAATATATTCAAACACATTCACACGCATGCATGTACGTTGCTATGTGTATTGATTCTTCGTTTTAACCAAAATAACTCACTTAATTGGTACACAATCAATTTCTCTTATAAATTGGCCAAACCACAAACTTTCTTCTCTCGACTGAGTGAAAGCGACGCAAAAGGTCAAAAATGGATTTCTAACGAACCACACATACACACACAATTTCACATTTATCGTATTACATGTACAGAAGCACATCCACGCTCTATGAAACTTGTTTGTCAATACATACACCAACAAAGCTTGTAATTGGAGCTGCTAGTCAGCAGACTGGCATACCGAGCAAAATCTTCTGAAGCATGCGGCTGTTGACGAGAACTTTATGAAATTCCCAGCACTGAAACCAGAGTTAAAACTTTTCAATTAACATGTATAAATGCTGTGCTGTGCTGTGTGATGTGATGAAACTTAACCTCACAAATATAACCGCAACAGTAGTGGAAATGGTGGAAAATTTAAGGACAAAGGAAAATAGAAGGCAATATATTAAAAGTAGATATATATATATATCTATATCTGTTTACACCCAACAGAGTAGCAAATACTCACGGTTAACTTTGCCACAGCAGCAGCAGCAGAATAGTAGTCAAACAAATGAGCACGTATCGCAAGTTAGTACGCGCTTTTATGTCTTAAGTTACGCGCACAGCGGCTGACCTCCAGCAGGCTATGATATATCCTCCCCAGACAACATAAATGACCTATGATATAAACGCATCGTAACAACAAAAGTTTAAAAAGCTCATAATTGAATAAATGCGAAATTGAGTTTAAGCTAAACGGCCAAAGGGACCACAAGACGAATGAGAAAGTGAAATGTCAGCGGTTGGTGGGAGCCAAAGAATGCGCGCCAGTCGGAATGAGATGGCAATAAAGATTAGTAGCTATGCAGTCGATTAATAAACAAAGCGACTTAGCTTGCCCCCCTGCAGATAGCTTAGCTGAGTTGGGAGAAATAACTTTGATTTGTGACTATGTATGCACTGCGAGAAATAATAATCCAGAACCGCACTCATCCAGCGATCATTTCATTCTGCTCCGAGTCCAACGAACTTATTACATGATGTTGGTAATAGAAGGTCTTGATAGTTAGAGTTAATAACAGCACCTGTAAACCACTCCTACTATTCAAATAGTTTCCATAACTACTATTCAAATAGTTTCCATAACTTTTCGTTAAATATGAACCATGTTCCAAGAAATGGTAAGAAATTAAGAACATATTTGTGACGGGAATTATATATACAATATTACAGATATCTAAGTCTCGACAAAATCGTATACATTTGGGAAGGAAAAATTCACTTATATTTATTTATATTATTCTTATTTTCTCACATAGCGAAAATTTGCTTCACCATAGTCTAAACCATATACCAAGATATAAGAACAACAACAATATGTTTTTCAAACAAAAATGAAAAATAAATCAGACGCAGTTGCGAACATTCAATCGCCAAGGGTAATCATAAATCCGCTTTCCGCGACTTATTCTAGCATAAAAAAGAAATAAAATATAATCCAGGTAAATATTGAAATCTCACATAAATCCTAACGTCGTCTAGCCGACCTCAAGAAGGGTAAAAGAAAAAATATTGAAATGTAAATAATAAATAAGAATAGACAAAGGAAAGATAAATGTTTGAGGAAAAACAATGAAATGTTTAGATTTGTGAGAAATAAAAAGTGAACGAGTAGTAAATTAGCTATTTATAATAATTATTTAATGTTTTTTTCTAAAAGAAAGTTTAGCAAATTTTTCTTTCTTATTTTAATATTATTCTCCATATGTTAACAGTAGTTCCAAAAACTATTTCACAATCCAGTGGAATTGTATTATATAAGTAGCTTTGCGCTGTTGAAGCTCTAAAGAAGCTATGGGATGGTTGATAATACAATATTTAAAGCATGTGAACAAATAAACCAAAAGAGAGCTCATAAGCGATCAGATACAGCCGGTGGCGTATGAGTAATCTCAGTGTAAGTACACTGGAACATAATATATGAATAAATTTCTAAGAAGACGCATGGCACTTGTTATAAGAATATATGCATTAAAGACAATACGGTAGCATAACACAAGCAGATTGCTATGGTGTTTAATTCATTACGAAACCATAAATAAAATTAGTAGTGAAAAATAAAAATATGTTTCTTGATGACTTCAACTTCAACTCATCCTGGATTTGCCGTTTATGGTATATGCAAAAATATATATAGAATTCATTTTCTTTATATATCTATGGCATAGGAAAACCAAGTTGCTGGACTGGGTAATTTAAATATTTTGTGGAGACTGTTAGGGGAGATAACTAAACTGAATTTGTTTATACAAATTATCACAGTTTTTGATAGTAAAAATCTAAAGTATATGGAAGCATGTGGAATTTTCATTTTAATTTATATAAATAGCGAAAATCTTTTGTGTACACTTCAATTTTATTTACATTATCTGTCTCATGTGCTGAATAAATATTCAACATGAAATAAAAATATATTACAAATGAATTCAAACGTAGGTTTATGCATTTCCCTTGAAATGTAATATTTTAGCAATTAGTTCGGTGCAATAATTAAGTACCATATTAATCATATTTTAATTTCCGGCGAGTATTTCTCATACATGCCTCAAGTATTCACCATATTAAACAGATGTGTTAAAATCCGCAATAATTGAAATGGTTTTAAAATAGCTAAGAACATGCGCTGGTGTAAATATGATAATCAAATGTGATAGTATTTTGTATATTTTATATGATATAGAGAAACACATATGTTTTAATATTTTTATATAGGCAAAAGTACTGAAATACCAATTGAGTTTTTATTTTTAAAGTCATCCAAATTAAATACACGGCAATTTCATATTAACAGTACCTATATTGCCTATATCAATCACATCATCGAATCTAAAATTCCCCCATTTTATATATTTACAGTGGTACGATGTTCTCCATAGCTCGGACTCTTAAATCGGCAATAAAAGTCAAAACTATAAAATTATATGTGAAGTAACTAAATAACACTGAGTATAAATCTACATTTTATAGCCTTTTTTGTTTAATGAAAACCTCTATAACTCGAAGTCTCTCTAACTCAAAGTTTTTTTGTTGATTATGGTGATTCGAGTTAGGGAAGTTCAACTGTATATTATTTTTTTTTCAAAATCTACCCAGAAGTATTATATTTAAATCTCCAACCGTAACATTTAAACAAGTCATGTCAAACTGGGCACTACTTAACCGATGACCAATCAATTATTCAAGTAATCCAACACAATTACAAATATTTTAATTATTGTGGCATTTATTGATGAATGAAAGTAAAAATAAGTTGTTTGGAAAGCCAAAATTAGGTTAACAACCTAATGTTAAGAAACTGCAACCGAAAATAAAATGCGGAAGAAAGTTTGCTAAGTAAAGCCAAATTTATTTCTAATCGTTTCAATCCCTATCTTTTTATATAGCATACTTCTTTGAATTCAAGGTCCATTTTTGGAGTCTAATTAATATTAATTTCCTTCAATTCTTCTAGAGTATACGTGCGAACATACGGATATACAAAATATGCGGTATGGATGAATGAAATTATTTGGAAATATATATGAATATACGATAATGAGATTATGTATGGATAATATTACACAGAACAGCAGTTATTACCATTTCATATTACAGAAGTGCAAATAATTATATTTTTCCCCTCATCTGTCGTCAATCACTTGCAATTTCGTATTAATGTTCATAACTTTATTGCACGCATAAATATACACACAAGCCGGTAGCTTTCAGTAATTATGGAAATTACAGCTGTCAAATTATGATTTGATTTGATATGATATAACATTGATGGCATTGCTTCTTATTGAATGCACATTCATATGCAAATGAATATCGAATACAATGCCATGAAACAATCTGTCAGTCAACCAGTCGATAAATTACATTAATTTGTGCATCATAATACGAAGCATTTCAAGTTGATTTTTAAAAGGACTTGAATTTTTTATATATTTATATGAAGTTCTGATGTTGAAATAGAAAAGTTAAGGCAGAACCTCAACCTAAACTTCGAAATACAAGGTTTTGAAAATATCTAGGAAGAGTTTAATGTTGAGATATGAGTAAAAAAAAAGACAAAACAGCGTGAGGCACTTGCATAAAAGCTCTTGAGCATAACTACTCAATGGGTCCCCACAGCGACCACTAACTTAATTGAACAATTAACTTTTGATTGAGAAACCAGTTTTTGCCCTTCACAATGTCGGCTACTCGATAACCGATCAGCTATTATAAATTTTAATTTTTGATTTTTATAAGAAGTTGGTAAGTTTCATCAGCTGAGTGCTATATTTTAACATCTACCGTCTTGTAGCGGGAACAAGAACTCACAGACAAAGAACGTATATATAATTACAAATACAGTCTTTGTCGCAGAGTAGTATTTCATTTTCAAGTCGATTAAAACTCAATTGAAAATTATCGTATATTTTTATTTTGTATGGTAAATCGATCTCATTAAGCGTTTTAATCGATCAGAGGCCGGTTAATTGATCAATTAGCTCCTGTGTGAAAAGGCTATCAAACTAGTATGAGAAAAATTATTGAGAGACAAAAAGACGAATGTTTTGGTTTAATAAGCGTGTAAAAATTATTTTAATACAGGTCTTACTCTAATGAACTTCCAAAGCAATATTGTAGCCAAGTAATATCAAATGTGCAATAATATCATATTTTTATATCTTCATGACATGTACTGACTCAATTGCTGTTAGGACTATTAAAGTTTTATTACTATTACCAATGCAACTATTGCCTCCCATTGCTATTATCGACAATGGCTTATAAGGGTAATTCAGTGACTGCATTAAGTGTGAAATAAGTGCGACTCACTTTCACGCTGCAACAAATCTTTCATATAATTCGCACAAAGCATTTCTCACCAGCTCTATCCTTACTCCTCCTACTCGCACATGTCCATTGCCTCATTTGCACCAACTCTTGAAATACTTTTCATTCTTTTAAATTTCCTTTCATTACCAACAATGACATTCATAAACACTTTGGCTGTGTTGTGCAATTCAAAAGGCTGGCACGCAGTCGGTCGAATTAGCCATTTATGCAACACATATTTACTTTAACACTCTGCCACTAGCACTTTGAAATATGCATAAAGGAATGTATGTATAATGGAATTTTAACATAAATTTATTTAATATATTTAAATATAATATTCAGTAAATAATAAAGAAAATGTATTATAAAATAAATTTGCCCTGGTAATAGAATATTTGAAAATATTCCTTCGCACTCCATTAAATGTCCAGCAGGATAAGCGTAAGCAGAAAATTACAAATTAAACCAAATACAACGAAAATTCAAAAAGTTAAACAAGCAAATCTAAGAAGCAGGAAGTAGTGTAAAGTGCTTCAAATTATTTAACGCTTGTACAGCACACCTGTTGCCTGCGGAGGAAAATTGAACGAGGCAACAGTGAAAGTTTATAAGGCTGAGTGCACTAACACATTCTGTAACATGGCAACTGTCACAGGACAGCATAGTCGAGCATCTTTGGATACAAGTAATGTGTTACTGCATTATATATAAATACATATGTATACATATATAATTTAAGTAAGCAATTACGTGCTGGTTTTAAGTACACAAGATTCAATGATCAATCCTGCCAGTGAAACCTCGACCTAGTCAGAATAAGGTTAATTTTTATAAATTTTTCATATTAAAATTGAGAAAAGACAAACAAATTTAGTGAGAAAGTTTAGCATCAGACTTATACAAACTTAAACATTAGTTGCCCAGAGACAACCATTTAAAAAACAAGTCTGGAGTTACTATGTATAGAAAATACCGATCGCATAGGTTAATCATTTTCCAGAAGCCTTCTATATATCAAACAATTAAAGTTCACTGGGTTGTTGTGTCTTAAAAAGCCTTCACTTTTTCTCTTTTTACGGTGTCATTTATTTATTTTATTTCTTTATGCATATTAAATATATTATTTTCCGTTTGAATATTATACAAGATGTCATTTTATTGTATGTGTGAAGTGGACCAACAATAGCTGCGAATAAAGAACTTTTTATTTCTTCTTTTGCTTTACTGGGTTCAATAAAAATAAAAATAAGGATTTGGTGCTATCCCACTCTTATTTACTAATCGTTAGCCACATTTTAATTGATATGAAATTTTTTTTTAGAAACAGACACGTCAGAAAACTGTTTGCAGGAATTTCTTACCAGAAGGGGAGAGTAATTGTGTTACTTAAACACTCACACACACAACAAAAATCTATACCACAGCTATACCATAATCAAATACGTGTATTTGTTGTCAGAATGCAATAATTTTACGATTTCTTTTGCAGCAATTTAAAGTTTTTCCACTTGATAAAGTACCAACCATAAAAGTTAAAATTGCATTTTCTTTACGAGCCAGCAATATGCGATAAACTTTAATTTTCCTTATTCGATGAAAAATTGGAAAGAAACTATAAAGTGTGTGTTGAACACACATGGATATATATGTATGTCATATTTATTGAAAAACTTGGTCAAATGAGCAAAAATACTTTACGTGATTTGGGGCTCATAAGCATGCTTTGTTTGAGAGCCATATATAAATAATTAATTTGGGTTTTCGAATTTTTTGCAATAGTTCCTAAAATTAAATTCCCTTGGAATAATAAACACTTGTGTATATCAATGTCAGCATCTTGTAAATTATACCTTAAAAAGTTACCCAGAATAAACAAAAGGTATGTGCCCAACAGAGGTAGTGCAAGTAGTCACCAAACGTGAATAAGTATAATATACTTAAAGTAATATATAATATGTGAAGAAATGTTTTCATATTTGAATTATTTATAATTACAACTGATGACCCTTATCAAGTTGACGTACATTCTAAAGAAGATATTCAAAGAATATAAGGTCGCACAACTATAATATTTAAAGTGGATTTTATGTTAGCAGAACATCAATTTGAGTAGAAAATCTCTTTGAAAACCATGAAATCCTCAGTTTACTGCCAAACATTAAACACTGTAACAAATATAAATAAATATCATCATGTGTATATATATGTAAGTATATTAAGTACATATATACTTATTCACACATTCACCTTCAACCAAATACTTTCACTTTTCATAAGAGCACACTTCGCTTGTCTGCGCTGAAAAGCTCCATTTATGAAAAAGATAAATGAATACATATATAAAACTACAACAACTGCACATGTTATCAGTATGTCGCAATGTTCAAATCTCGAGTGATAACATTCCTCTGCATACTTCATGCATACACAAAGGTCTTTCATTTAGCTTTCACCAAAAAAACAATTAATAATAAATGTGTGGATATTAGTACGCACGTTGGCACAGAGACACATATGCGCAGTTAATTTCAGGTTGGTACAACAAAAAAACAATCATAAGGTTATAATTTGTGGTCTACATAAAAGCCCCTAAGTGTCATAACTAACATTTAATGGAAAACGTTTGAAAAAGGAGCTGTGCCTGCATTTTCCCTTTTTTTGTGAATGGGAATATGTACCAAAATATGTTATTTTTTCAGTGAAATACTGATTTTTATATTTTCCTACAAGTTTTTATAAACCTATACAATGTAGGTCAAAGCGTTATTTGAGCGCGGGTTGCGCATTTAATGCACATAGAACGTTTTCGGCCTTGACATTTTTACTACAATCAGAAATCAAGCATAAAAAACATTACCGAGACCATAAATCAAAAAATTGAGAATAACAAATTGTGATTCTCCATTAATATTTATACTCTCGCAACAAATGTTGCTAAAGAGAGTATTATAGTTTTGTTCACATAACGGTTGTTTGTAAAACCCAAAACTAAACGAGTTAGATATAGGGTTATATATACCAAAGTGATCAGGGTGAAGAGTGGAGTTCAAATCCGAATGTCTGTCTGTCCGTCCGTCCGTCCGTCCGTCCGTCCGTCCGTCTGTGCAAGCTGTAACTTGAGTAAAAATTAAGATATCTTGATGAATCTTGGCACCATAGGAAGGTTGCTTTCGAAAATGAGCAAAATCGGACCACTGCCACGCCCACAAAATGGCGAAAACCGAAAACACATAAAGTGCCATAACTAAGCCATAAATAAAGCTATGAAAATAAAATTAGGTATGAAGGATCGCACTATGAAGGGGCATATTTGGATGTAATTTTTTTGGGGAAGTGGGCGTTGCCCCGCCCCCTACTAAGTTTTTTGTATATATCTCGCAAACCAATAGAGTTATACAAACCAAACTTTCTGCAGTCGTTTTTTTTTAGCCACTTCCTAATACAGTACAAAAATGAAAGAAATCGGATCATAACCACGCCCACCTCCCATACAAAAGTTAGGTTGAAAATTACTAAAAGTGGGTTAACTCAATAACGAAAAACGTCAGAAACACTAAATTTCACATAAGAAAGGGCAGATGGAAGCTGCACGCACATTTTTTTACAAAATGGAAAGTGGGCGTGGCGTCGCCCACTTATGGGTCAAAAACCATAGCTCAGGAACTACTCGACCGATTTCAATGAAACTTGGTTTGTAATAGTTTCCTTACATCCCAATGATATGTTGGCCAAATCGCTTTACAACCACGCCTATTTCCTATATACCAGAACTTTGAAGACAATATGAATCGTTTACTTTACAATATATAAAGTAAGCACTAGTGAAGATATCGGTGCAGAACTTTGCACAAATACTATGTTAATAGTGTGGCAGCCCCATTCTAAAAATCGCCGAAATCGGACCATAGGTTTTTAAGGCCCCATATATCGAACACGAGGACCTCGGTGCTTCTAACCTAATATTATGGTTTCCAACTTTCAATGGACTTTATACAATATATATGACGAATATGTGGGTCAAATTGTATATTATATAAAAGTTAAATAAATAACTTGCGAGAGTATAAAATGTTCGGTTACACCCGAACTTGGCCCTTCCTTACTTGTTTTAGTATATCTCCTGAACTGCAACGAAACTACTGCATTTGTAAAACATTGAAATTTTTTCTTATGTTTGTGGTCGCATTTTACTTTCACTTAATCTCATTCTGCGGTATTCGGAAGAATTACAAGCTTAATTGATGAATATTTCCGATTTGATGTGCAACTGTAAAAGTTTAAAATAAAGTCGTTTCAAGAGAGCACTGTTTACTCTCTCACGAAAAGACTGATTAAGTTAGAAAGACATAAATCCAATAAAATTTTTACGAAAAATACGAAAAGGAATGTATAGGTTGAATCTTTTACGATGTTCTGCTAAAAATCCATCTATAACTTCTATAAACATACGGCTTGGGCCAGAGGAACTAATAAAGGGTCATCGTAATTATCTGCTTACTTTTTTTTTTGGTATTTTTTGACATTACAAACAATAATTGTGCGGATGATCTCTGGAAATAAGGCTTGGAGAAATATATTCCCAGAATGTAGAATGTATAGATGGTATTCTGAGAGCGAATTTTTTATATAATTTAAAACATAGCAATAACAACAATCTATAGACATATTACCAGCAGTGAAATATATTGTTCCAACAAATAACACATATTTACATGTGTTCATCACATATACTCTACATAGCGCACTCGAATACCACCATAGGCATTATTTCACCTGCCTGTTATATTAAACCACAGTTGCCGTGTTCTTTTTGCATGCTTTACCATTGGAATGAGAGTTTTAGCCACAAGCCATTTGTCGGAAATACAATAAATCCTTGTTTAGATTGTGAAGTATATACGTGTTAGGCTGCAGCGTGCAATATTGCACAAGTAAAAAATATTTGACAATATTTCAACCAATGCCTGCTATGTATGCGAATTTAATTTTTGTACTTTATTGAAAAACACACGTGACACTTTTTGTTTTTTTAGCTCAAGGCTAAAACGATTGAATTTGATTAAAATGGAATAGAAAGACAGTAATTTAAAATATATATATGTTATGTAGATGTAGTATAATTAAAAGGATAAAAAAAATGTATGTGGTAAACGGAACCAGATAACTTTCATTCAGAAATTGATAAAAAAATAAAAATAATACTTTATTTATCGTGCATACGACTAAAACTAAAACGAGTTTAAAATAAAATATAATGTTATTCAGGCAAATACCTATCAAAATGCCAAACCAAATCAAAACCACTGCACTGCGACCACTGGCGCAAACATTGACAACTTGTTGATGACGGCTGTCAAGCAATGAATTTCGAATAAAATTGAAATTAGTAAATATGGAGCAATGCGTTAAAGTGAAATTGGCGTCATTCAAAAGAAGCGGTTGTCCTATTGAAGTTACTGAGATGATGTCGCGTTTTACTATACAGTATGAATATTTTTGGTGGAAATGTTTTTTATTATTCTTTATATAAACAGAAATCGGTAAAGAGCAGCGGTGCGTATATGTAACTAAGGAAATTCTGAAGGGCAATATATCATACAATAAGGCCACTGATGTAGGCGTATATGAAGAGATTATAAAAAAAGATGTTTTAATGAATAATTTAATTAGTTTGAGAATTTCTTTTGGCAATTTCACATTTTGTTATGAATTTATAGTGAGGATATCCTAATTTAAATAAGAATAAATATTACTCCATAAGATAATGAATGCAATCAACTATGATTATTTTCTGTTAAAATTCCATTTAAAATAATTTTCCAACCATACACAAATTTTGATACGTCACATCTTTACAATTACATTTAACACTACAACTAAATACTTGAAAGCATTACTCATACGCCCCAGGGAACATATACTATTATTGTATGTACATGTGTTCATTAATAAGTGTATACTTGTGCACCCTCACTATATAAAAATATCACATATAGCTCTACGTTAATGCACAAATATCAACAACAAAGCGTTGAAGCAACAAGTTTGCTTTCCAACTTGCTTTTCATTCATGATTTCAGCAAACATTTCATGCAATGCTTCAGCTCGGAATTGCTTTCATAGATACATATCACATCTTCGTGTTCGGGCATTTATTTTCATACGTAAAATATTATTTAGCAAGTTTTTTTTTTCAACTCTCTTATTTTTCTTTTATTTACATCGATTTCCTCGATTTCTTTCGACCATCTGTTGCCTGCCAGCTTTTCGTGTGGCTTTAGCATTTACTATTTACTTTTGTGCTTTTTTCGATTTTACAAGAAATCCAACAGAAGGTTATGCATTAATGATTTGCGAATTTAATAATATATTCGTGGTTATATATCTCCTGCTTTCTCTCCTGACAAAACTAAACTGGTTAATTCCTCACAAAGTGTCTAAATATTCGCACAATAAATCGCAAATACCACAGTTAAGAACCTAGCTTATTTTTCTTTTCAACCAACTGTACAATAGTTGTTACTTTTTTTGTCACTTTTATATATTTTTATTTTAAATGATTTAATCTTTTTATGAAAGAAATCATGTTTCTATTATTATGAGACTACTGTAGCTGTATTTCAGCATCAACTGCTTATGCTGCCTTATCTCACTAATTTGATTGCGACATTGTGTGTAAAGCAAGTGGTAACAATTCTTATACTAATATGAATAAAAGTTATGAATAATAATAAAGAACTTTGATTTCAAACACCTGAGATCTATATGTGTTAGTATGTATGAATTAGATGTGAAATCGATAACTTGGCAACACAAGTAAAATTCTAATCACACACGGATGTGCGAATACTTTTGTGAAAGTTGTTTCTTTTGTTACTAGACAAGTTTTATTGCTTCTTTTGCTCATTCCAATAACACTACCACTACCACTATACTTGTGCATTCTGGTATCGTTATTCGCATCTTATAACGAGACAAATAGCCTTAGGTGTTGTGTAACAACACATATCTTCGTAATAATTTCCCCCCAATACTTTTTTTTTACAATATCTTTAGAATTCGTACATCACTGAATCTCGATTATTATTCTCATATGTATACATGTACATTTAAACAAGTGTATAGCAATTTAAAAGTTATTATTATCGCAAATGGAATTTATATAGGAAGCTAACATATACACAGTATATTATGGCGAAGGTGAGCACTTGAAGGGGGATATTTGAAGTGCTATTTTCCATTGCCAGCATAACTATTATCTTATTGAGTTGAAAATGTATATTTTTGATAAAAAGTCATGATATTTCAAACAGGATAATTATCATTGCATATATTACAATAAATTTCTAAAATAGCTGGGCACTTGGTGTTGTTGGATTTGAGTTATAAACACTTTCAAAATGATAATTTTTAACAAACAATAAATATTTGAATAAGATAATAGCAGAAAATTATCACTCACCTTGAAATATCAACTTTTTAAGTACCTGAAAAGATAAAAACGGAAAATGTTAGTAAAAATCGAGTATCGAATAAAAATTTTTATTGAATATTCAGAAAAACATAATTGGCTACTGTTAACCATAAATGTAATCCTTATGGATTAAATTACAGGACCGTCACAATTTTTTAAGCTAAAAAATATTTGTTTGAATTTAATTTATTACTAAATCATAAACGTTGGTGATGGCTCTTCATTGACTTTTTCTCTTACAATATTACACCTAATTTAATACAAACTCACTTAGTAGTGACTTTGACACTTAAAACGCCTACATAATACTACACAACATAGGCACTTGACCGCATTTACTTTTCTGAGTGTTTACTAGCAATCAACAACAAACAAATCTTTGGCTAATTCTTAAGTGTACTTAAGTAGTAATTATCGCACTAAAAACAAGTTTAAAGAGCTGCTAAGTGAATGAAGTGTTCTCAAATATAGATGAGGCAGTGAGTGCAATGAACGATAATCTCAAAAACGAACGATAATAAACCTAATTTGTGCGATATTTTACTAAGAAGTAATTTAAGATAAATTATTAAAAATAACAATTAATTTTAATTTGGTTTCTTTATGTATACTTTGTATACATTTTCGAAAACTTTAGACCCAACTAACTCAACAAAGGCTTTTCTTTGCTACAGGACACCTGATGAGGCTGAGCGCTTGGATGAAAAGCTGTCATTTGCTGTTAATCAAGTGCAGTGCCACACAGTGAAGGCTTTATAACAACGGTCTAATGTCGTTTATATGTTTTTCAAAACTTCAAATAAATTAATTTCTGGCTAAGGCACATTATTACAAGAAAATTTTTAAATGAGTAACGTTATTCAGTTCAATCAACTCAATCCAAATTCATTGAAATTCAACTTATGAGTATGCTTTACACTAAAAATATTGAGACTGAACTATAATAATATCACTAATTAGGATAAAACACGATCCTGTGTATCTTAGTTTGATCTTTGGCAGTTCATAGAATTCCAGCTATGATCAAGATTATAATATTGCTGATTTGGAAGTCTAAAAACATCAAAATGCCAAATTGGTAATCGCAAACGCGTTGGTCTCTGTTCTAAGAAACTCTGGTCCTAATATTTTTCCTACATCAAATTTTTGTAAAATGAAACTATTTTCATTCTTTATTATTATAGTCTTATAATGTTCTAAATTATTTATTCCACTATTCTTACTACAGACGGGGATTCGAGCATTTAAGCTTGTGGCCAAGAAACATGTTCTATAATATAAGCTAATATTTTTGTAACAAAATATTAATTAATATAGAATCATAAATACGCACACATTTTTTTCATTTGTCCTCTACTCTTAATAAAATATACTAATATTAACCGTATATTTTGTTTCTTCACTTACTTGCTTGAATCTACACCAATTTATTAATTTCACATAGTATTTTCAACATTTTAGTTTAATTTTCAACTTTGAATGTTTCTTCACTTAAAATCATTTTGATATTTTCCACAACACAATTGTCTACACTTTTCCTCACATTTAATTACATCCTCACATTTAATATTCACATATTTAACACCGCTAAACATATGTTCAATTTTTTACAATTTTCTGTTTTATTTTTTACTTTACACCACTCGTAAAAAGTTTTTCGTATTTAATTACATTTTTCTCATTTTACACCAAATGCACTGCGAATGCATTTTTACGATCGGCTCCACTTGTTTATATTGATTTGGCACGAACTACCTTTGCTGTTTACCAAATCATGTTGATACATGCATGCAAGACAAGACAACGTTCATTTATGCATGCTGAGGTGAGCAAATGAAACGTGTGCTTATGCAAAAGTGACGTGACTGCATGTTAACATTTTGTATGCATTTATTTACAACACAATTATCATGATTGTATTTGCTCTGGCTTATGCTCTCAAAATTTACTATTCACCTCATTTCATTATGTTCACATTGAATAAGAATTCTCATACTACACCGAATGCACCGATTTTTCGCTCGGCTCCACATGCTGTTTACCCCACCTTGACACGATTGACCACAGCCTTTGTGGTAAATCAAAATAAGTTGTTGTTTGTTATTGCATGCAGAGGTGAGCAAATTACAACATTAACAAGATCAAACATGAACCCGCGCTTACGCACTAGTGAGGTAATTGTTTATATGCATTTATTGATAACACTATTATCATTATTTTATTTTCACTAGTTTATTTTCTCTTTTCATTTTGTTCACTTTTACAATGATAAGAATTTTCTCATACTCATACATCGAATTCAATGACTTTTCACTCGACTCCACTGGTTTACCTCACATTAAAACGATTAACAACAGCCTTTGTTGTAAAGCAAATCATGTTTGTTCCTGCAAAACAAAGCGCAACTCAATTGTGCATGCTGAGGTGCGCATATGAAAATGTGAACAAAATCAAACATGAACACTTTTGCAAAAATGAGGTGACTGCAATTACAATTGTGAACATTTTGTGTGCATTTATTGATAACACCATTATAATTATTTTGTTTTCACTAGTTTATGCTCTCAAAATGAACTATTTTATTTGTTGCACAACACTTTTTTTCATTATGTTCACTTTTAATAAGAATTTTCTTTTACTGCGCCGAATGCACTGATTTTTCACTCGGCTCCACATGCTGTTTACCCCACATTGACACAATTAACCACACAGCCTTTGTTGTAAGCAAATCACGCAATTTCATACTAAAAGAGGTGTTGTTTGTTTTTTTGCATGGTGAGGTGAGTAAGTAATGAATATGAAGGTATGTGTAAATATTAATTAATGATCGTGCACACATTAGGTGTGTACACTTCGTACTAAAAATATGGGTACATTTAATTAATAGGAAATTAAAATTTATATTTAATATTTCTAATGTTTAATTTTTTAGAGTGCAAATTGTAAAAGAATTCTTTACAAAAAAAAATTGATCAAATTAGTGTTTAATTAGATTTATTAGTTTGTTGGATTATAAATTTATAATGATCGGATTGCTTAAAAAACGAGTAGAGATTTTCAATTTACGCCAACAAAATTGATGAAATAGCATAGAATGAAATGGATAAGATAAATCAAATGTTAGTATATGAATATTAATCGACAAATACTGGGTTAAGTTAATCTCAGTTAATTAAATGTATGAAGCAAATACACTATATCAAGCGAGAAGCAAGAAATAGCTCAAAATTGCCTACAAATGTAAATATTGATAGTTGCTAGAAGTTTTAATTTTAAATTTTAGCTAATTTGTAAAATTTAGAAAGATTAGTGACTATAATCGAATACATAAAATTATTCACATGTATATTTAAATAACACAAAGTAGTTATGTATGTTAATTAATTTGTTAAAAATTTGAAATTTATTAAGAAAAATTAAAATTATTTATTGCTTGTTTTTGAAAAATTACATTTATTTTTGTTTGTCGCTCTTCTTTGGATGAAAAGGGGAAATAGTTGAAAGGGTAGAAATGGTCTGAACGTAGTAGCAAATTTCAAAATTTTTAAGAATGTGCGATACGAAAAAATTAAAACATTCATGTTAGTCCAACACACAAAATATAATATAAGAATAAGAAAAGGTCAGTAACGATAAAAGTAGCCGGCCCATCAAATGGTCAATAATGACAACAATAAGTGTCGATGAGCAAGTGCTGTGCGCAAACAAGTCAAATGCTTAAGTGAATTACGTAATATGTATTATAAATATTTGTCAGCTTCGAAAGTGTGGACAAAATGAAAGCGTTCATTTCTGTTAAGAGTACATAGTATATGGCATTGTATTAGAATGAGGGCATCGATTACAAAAGATCATAAAATATGTAAAAAGTGAGATACTATACATGCTTATACGTATGTATGTATATAAAAGTATCTTAACTAAGAAATAGTAAAGAACAAAAGCTTTTATTGTGAGACACTTCTGCCTTTATCTTCTGAAATGGGTTTTGCTGTCCCAAGTCATCATTGTTATAGCGTTCACATTCAAGTTTAATGAGAGTATGACCTTCGGCTTTCGAAGTGGCTACGTATTTAGTTTTCCTTCTACATTATTTGTTGCCACTTATACACGACTCATATATATATATTTCAAGTTTTGGTAAATGCGTAAGGAGCTTTTTGAAATCCTATATTGGAGGCGGTACACTAACTAAGGGATAGAATAGTAATTGGAAAATAACTTTAATACTTATTAAGCTTTTTTGTTTTTGTCTGTTGTCTTTTATGAAAAAAGAAAAGCGGTTTTTACCTTCTTGAAAAGAAAAAGAATTGCAATAATAGTATACATTTACAATATAATTGAAAATTAAGTCGTACTCAACTAATATCGCCAATCAGTAATTAAATACATAATGTAAATATATTAATTAATCTCTCTTAAATATAACAATAATAGAAATACTAGTTAGTAGTCTATTATTTTGCTAATCGTTATACAAAGAAAAATGTTTTGGAAATTCTTTGAGAATAAACCACTAAAATTTAAATTGAGTCAAATTATGTCACGCTTGTCGGTTTCGAAATTTTAATGGTTTCCAAATAGTTGCAACAACAATGCACATAAATCTACAAAGACATTGCAAAGGAGCGACAGTGAGTGCGCGCAACCAAAAAAAATGTCATCAGCTTCGACTTTGGCACCTTGAAAAATAGCTGTGGGAGTATTCAAATGTATTCCGTTTTGCGACAACCAAAGTTTTTCCTTGAAGGTAAACAAATTTTCGATACTGTGAAAAGGAATTTTCGCGCATCGCCACCTCACAGCTCACAATGCATGCATATCGGAATTTCCATTGGAGCACCAGTGGGGCGTAAGATACATTGTATTTTGGCAACTTATACACCGAAGAATTGGTTGGTTGGTTTTTATTCATTTTTGAACTGTTACTTCTTTAGTTCACAGCCTTAAATGATCCTCCACAACTCTACTTCTCAATTTGTTTATAACTTTAGTTCATAATCATTCCCTTTAAATACATATAAGACTTAATTACATTATAGTTAATTATGCGTAAGAGTACTTTGTGGATTACAATGAGCACCACATTGTCTGCCATCGATTTTATATGCATTTAAATAGATTTACAGGATATGGAAATGCTCATGGAATATACTAGTATACATAATTCAAATAAATGAAAATATTAAGTAGAATGTATAACATTGTTTTTCAGCAAAGGTTATCTGTACTACTTCCACCGAAACTGGCTCACATTTAATATTGTTAAACTAACATTTCAGTTGAAATATTTTTAATTGTTTTGTTCCTTCAATAAATTCCACAAGATAAGTTTTTAATACTTTAAGCTGTCGACAGTTGAATTACGAATACAAACACACACACAAACGAGTATATATGTTCCTTGGTAACTACTACACAAATTTACTTTCCATTTTGTTACATAACCCTTGGTTTGGTTTCTTTCGGATTCTTGTCATCTGAAGGATTTTGGAATTAATTTGAGTAAGTCTCCTGCTGATTGCTTTGCATGGAGTAAATAATTTACTATACATCAATACTGGGTTTGTGAGAAAACCAGTACAGAGATTTTGCTGTAGTGTTAATGTGTGTATGCACCATTAGCACTAGCTTATACATCCTAACTCACATATTCAGCCTTGCTTACTTCGTACTTGTCACACTTCACTCCTACTCCTAAGCGAGGATGTGCCTTCCTCATACAATAAATAAGAGAGCTTTGCAGACATCGTAGCGAACTCAATTTGCATTTATTGCAGCTCGTGGTGCTTCTGGATCAATATCTACTTCAAGCCTTGCAAGTGAATTATTAATTAATAAATAATCTACTAGCAATGTTCAAAAAAGGCGAAGCTATTCAATTACCGTGATTGGTTTTCAACTAGCAGCAAAATAATAGTTTAGCTTTCTTTTTTGGAATTTCCTGAATGCTCAATTATTCGTATCTCTTATAAGCTTACGGGTAATTTTAAACTAGTTTCAAACAATAGTTAAAAAATCAGTAAATGTCTTCCCATTTTGCAATAGATCATATGAAGGCAATAGAATTTGAAGAAACAGTTAATAGTAAGACAAATTATTTGAACAAAATATTTGTTACCATTCCGATAAAACCTCTACTCTGTCGAACTTAGTATTTTAATACAAATTTTACTGATTTTTGACTTTTTAATTATTAGGCTCACTCAAATGTGAGTAAATAGCAAATATACAATGTTATATGCTTTTGTATTTTGTATTGGATTAAAAATTTTAACAAAGGACTCAAAATAATGGAAATAAAAATGTTGATGCATAATTCAAATGTGTTTCAGGGCATTGCAATAGAAGTAAAAAAACGACATTGGTCTTCCCACAAACGCAGTCTCACCGTGCCTTCACAGTTGCTTGCAGCAAATGGTGGAATTTAATTGCTTTCGCAACTAGATTAATGCCATTCGTTTGATATCCACCATAACAAATTCTTAGAAAAGCACCTTATATGTCTTCTATAGATAAAACTTGTAAACGCACATTGTTCTATCGCTTTACTTTTGCTTTTAATAGTGTTTTTATTATAATTTCTATGAGAATTTGATATCACTTGAGAATCCGCCATAGTGACAGAGTTTAGTTAAAGACTAAAATAATACATCAGAAGCAGAATCCTTAATTTATGCTGCAGGCGACTCATACTTTCGGACCGTTACATTTTTTATGCAGAAGTATCCAAAGAGTACAACAATAGTGGTACCTTGTCCTCTGTTTGCTTCTTCATCTTTGGCCATTTCACTGCCTGCTTATCTGCCCAGTTGACCAGCTTTCTCTTTGGCTGACAAGACTGGGCAACATTAGCTGTCTGAAAGATTAACTACCGTTTTCTGGTCTGCTTGTATAGTATGGCTTTCTCTAAGTAATGTTACAGTGTCCTTCTGTGCCCACAACATTTTGCAAAATTTGATGAGTTATAGCCATTGACTGCGTTGCTATGGCAGTCGTGTTTTCCAAATATCTCTGAAAAGTCTTGTTTTCACTTTGCTTCTCAGCTCTTCCAAAGAAGTGAAATTTTAATTGAGAAATATAAAATTTAACTAAATTTGTGCAATAAAATTGTTTTTTGGTTTGCTTATAAATCCTGCTGACAACCATTTTTCATTTTATTATATCTTTTAATTTATATTCTTATAAAAAATTATAGATAGTGCATTTTGCATTCATGTACACATTAGTTGCACACAAGTTAGCCATAAATTTAAAACACGTGTTCGGTTTTACTGCTGCATGTATTAGTGCATGAGAATGAAGATTCTTCTCCTTGCTTTTTTGATGAATTAAAATATTGCTAAAATTAGCACAAAACACAACAAATTAAAATTAATTGCTGAGTTATCAAAGTTTATGCAACAAAAATGTACATTTTGAGACAACCAATATATTGTCATTTGCTGCAATATGTAACTAGATTAAATACAATAAATAATAAATACGTCAGAGGATGGAAGAAGAAATGACCCCTGAAGAGATGTCATGTCCTTGTAGCAAAATACTAAAACGTGACTGTCATATTTAATGTTGTTTACTTTAGATAATGACAGCTTTTTTGTTGTTATAATTTAGAATAAAAAAAAATATATATATTTAAAGTGGGACAGGATTAGAACTCACATTTTGTTTGATTAGTGAAAAATTTTCCAATAAACAAGTGTTCCATTATTGATTAAAAAATATTTAAAAAAAATTAATTCAAATTGTACATTTAATATACCAATTATCATCAAAAACATTGAAAATATTAGCCAAGATAATCATTCTGTCAAAACGCGCCATAATTTATTACTTCGTCGATAACTATCATTTGAACAACAAAAAACCACAAATACTAATACTACGGCATCTAACAAGGATATCGTGAAAGGAGTTTCAAGGAGAAAGTTATTTGCGTCACCATTTCTCACAGTAAAAAATTCATAAATATATTCACCCTCATAATATCAACATTACATTTGTGAAAGTGCTACAGTTGTTTGTGCGTTGCTCTTCTCAGACACTTGGAAATGATTTACTGACTATTCTGACAGCATACTCAATTTTACTTTGAGCGGTTTATTACTAAATTATAACTGTTGCGCTGGGAATTCTTGGTGATTGTTTGAAAACGTGTCCCAAGAGATAATGCGGTATAAGTTCTTGCTTTATTTAAATTCACTTTTATAACTCTTATTTGGTATAACTAATACAAGCTTTAATGAGCGATGGCTGAAACAAACTTCTTGAAAAGGTCTGTATGCTTTATTGGTGGCAAAAGTTAACATTTTTTTTTTTTTTTTTGTTAATTTTACATTGCAACTAGTTCTAAAATATTTACAAAAGAAAGACTAACAAGCAACTTGAGTATGATATAAAATATTACAAAATTACAAAAATACTCTGAGAGTATTGGCTAGTTTAAAAGATCGCTGGGTTTTATGCGTTTGTGTCGTCTTGGTGGTCCATCTCTAGAAGTTAACATGACTACTTCTTCGTTACAATGCATTAGCAACCTGGCTTCATGTGTTGCTGCAATTTTTAATATTTCAGCGTTAACTGAGTTTACGTTTAGATCACGCTCTATGTCAGCACATCTACAATACCAAGGCGCTTTGACAATAACTCTTAGTATTTTGTTTTGGAATTGTTGGATGACTTTCTTATTATTTGCGTTAGTACATCCCCAGAGTTGTGCACCATAGCTCCATATCGGTCTGAGTACTTGTTTATAGATAAGTAACTTATTTTCGATGGATCACACTGATTTTTTACCAATTAGCCAATTAATATTCTTGAGTCGCATGTCTAGTTCTTTCCGTTTGTTTTTTACATGAATTTTCCACCGTAGCTTAGAGTCAAGTGTCATTCCCAAGTATTTAGCGGAGTTGTAGTATGGTATTCGTACACCGTCTATGAAAATTGGCAAGTACTGTATTTTGTTGTACGTGAAAACAATGTGTACAGACTTAGCTTCATTGAGTTTTATCTGTCATTTCTTTGCCCAATGTAGGACTTTATTTACAGCTTCTTGGAGATTATTAGTTGACTCATGTTCACTGCTACCAACAGCAAGCAACGCGGTATCATCTGCAAATGTGGCTGTTGTGTAATTGTAGTCTACTGGCAGGTCATGCGTGAACAAAATATAAAGAAGAGGGCCCAACACACTACCTTGTGGAACTCCTGCTTTTATTTTCTTAAAACTAGAATACTCGTCTCCTTGTTTAACACGGAAGTAGCGATCTGACAAATATGATTTTATGATATCATAATACTGTTTCGGTAAAATTAGTTTCAGTTTCTTTAGCAGTCCATATTAAGTCACAATTACTTTAGAAGCTATAAAGGTGAATTAAACAAAACCATTTGACTAATTTCCACAAATTCGAAATGAATAAATCCTAATCCCAAACTTGAACACCTTACCAAATCAACACCATAGAGTAAATGACAAACTAATTAAAATCCACTTCTATCCAAACCACAGAAAGTCAATTACCACTTCGCCACTTGTTCCTCAACAACATTTAACAAGGCAAATCTTCAACACACAAAGCGCCCTCGAAGCTGTTTACACAACTTGGCAGTGAATCCAATTTCAGATACAAAACAAATTTGGCATGCAACAAGTAGGAGTCACGAAAGCTGCCATGCATAGTTATTTAGCATATATACGAAGTACTCGTTTATTCATACATATCTTTCATATACCCCATAATACAGCTTTTATTACTTTTTTACTATTACTGAAGAGATTAATCTGTAAACATTCTAGCTCCTCGGATAGTTTGTTCATTATTTATTTTAATTTAAATTGCAAAAGCGTGTTACTTCATAAAGGGTATATGTAAACATATATACATATACATACATATATATACATATGTGTTCTTTGTTGAATACCCGAAAGAGTAGTATACAATATCCATAACATACTAGAATAAGTATATTACAATTTTGTTAAAAGAAACTTTGAGAGGACTTGCAAGCCATCCAAGGAGTAAGTCCCTGAATCGGTGCTAAAATAAGATATTTACATCATGCACCGTTTTATATGCAATCATACGAATGCATTGCTCTGTGATGAAATAGTTTGCAAAATAACTGACTATTTGAACATGGAATGAGCAGAAGCAGCATAATATAAAATCGCTATAGTGAATATTATTTGGTGAAATTTCATTTCCCACAAGCAGTACACATTCTGATATGTTTCACTTAGCTTTTTGCATAAATTAGGCAGAAAATTGGTAAGATTGAACGAATTAAATGGTGTTTGCTTCTTACATACTCATAAATGTCACACGTGCCTCTACTGTTTGCGTGTCTGATTAATGTCATATATAGCAGGCGCTAATGGGAAATGGAGAAATTGTGTCAACCACTACCACTCGTGTGACATGGCCACCAACATTGCCGGTTTTCATACACTAATTTTCGATCAATATTAACCAACCAAAATAGTATTCGGTCGCCGCACGTAATTTTCTAACACACACAAGCAAGTCTGAATTATTGGCAAGTGGCGAGTGCTGACCGACAACTATTTGCCATTTTGATTGCTCTTTATGAAAGCTGAACTTAAGCAGTTTTCTACACCGTGGAGCATTATGTTTTTAATGAATAAAATATAACTTAACGTATGATTATTGTTGAATAAAATTCGGGTTTTCAATAAATTGCATGGTAAAGTATTCATAGAAGCGAAAGGATATATGTAGCTACAAGTAAATAAAAAAGTTAAACAAAGAAATATCCACCAAATCGGATTGTCAAAAATGTAGCCAGTTTTATTATAAATCTATTACACTTTAGTACTATTGTCTCTTAGAAGCCAAATATTACTAATTAATTATCAGATCAGATTAATTCATTCACATAGTAACAACCTCGCCGGCAGGAAATTCCCTGTGATTATCAAGCTCATTATATAACTACTCGTTAATTTTTTCCTTTACACTTATAAATATGTATGCAGTTAAAGAGAAAATGAATAAGACAGTACTGAGGAACAGTAAAACATCAATTAGTGTACGCTGTGCCCTATTAACGTGTCTTAATTGGCCATAAAGTTATTTTTCAAATTATAACAACTGCACACCAGTTTATAACAACACAACCAGTTATAACACACATGTGCCGCTTAAATATTCATTAATTTCCATAAAAATACCGGATTACAAACAGACATACAAATAAGCACACACGGTCTGGAGAGTACGTTACGTATACGTAACGGTGAACAATATTCTAGGGGAGTGATGCGGAAGGTAATACAAAGAGGCTGATAATAAAAAAAAAATGGGTTTACTCATATGGTTCATATGCCTACCTATTCTGTATTTATAGTAAAAACATCAGGCCTGCACACATATTGCGAATAGAAATTAATGCCAGCCGTTGTCGCACTTTGTCTTGTCTTTATTTCCTGCTAACCAGTAATTACTTTGCTTTCTTTTAATATGAGTTTCGCTATAAAAAGCGAATGTTTATAATAATGTACTCCGCTACTCTGTTGATTATATATTTTTTATGCAGTAATACCGAAATGATTTAAAGCAACAATTGGGGAATGTAAGACCAATTTAACACTTTAAAGTACAGCAGAGTACAGCATATCAATACAAGAAAAGTACTAATACTATAATGTATTTTATTCAATATACTTATTATGTCGATGTGGTGGCGCTGGTTTTCACAAAGCAATTTTTATGCAGATAGAAAACGATATAATCCATACGAAAATAATTATTTGCTGACGAAGGAGAAATTGATATAAATAGAGGGAATCAGTGAAAAGCTTGGAAAGGATTAACCATAATGCTAAAAAAATAAGTTCTTATTAAAGGTGCTTTCGTTCGTTCAAATTTAAGTGAAATAAGTTTAAGCAAAATATGTTAATTATTGGAAAATGAAAATATAAAAAAGAAAACAAAAAAGTTAAAACAAAGCAAAAATGAGATTTTAAATTAGCAAAAAAAAATATATAATTAAAATGGCAACCCATGTTTCTTAATTAACTCTCATGCCTTTGCAGAATTACATTTTTAAACCGATTACCGATATTACATCTTTGCTGTTGGTGTGTTTGTAAGTGCCGTTTTTTTTATTTTGCGCACACTCAAGGGACTTTCAATAAATACCAATAAAAGGCATGCTCAGAGGCAAAAGTTTTTACGCGTTGAAATCGTTAATTAAGTGAATTTCCGCGAAAGGCATAAATTCCAATAAGATTTCTTAATTGCGAAAAAACTCACACATAATCGAAAGTCATTAAATATTCGATTAACGTCATAGAAAGGTTAAAGCCTGTTAAACAACCTTGTTACGTATACGCCACCGCCAACTCCTCCGCATGCTCAATCATTCCACATTTATTATTTATGAATTTTAAATTCTATAAAATTACTTTGTGAGCTATAAGAGATCAAACTTAAAATACCCAATTAGTAAGTTTCTGAATATTATGAACGGTACAGATATGTTCGTCACTACTAGTAGACGCTATTTTTAAAATAATTCCGAAAAGATGTAGGTTTTAGACTAAGGCATTTTCTAAATATTTCGTATGTTATTTTGTTCGAACCCATAAAGCTATGGAATGTATGCATAAGGAGAATTTCCAGTGCAAAGTAAAAGCGTAAGGCATGGAGATGCAATTGTAAATGTACCGATTTACGCGCCAAAATGAATGAATAATAAATAAATAATGAATAAATGGAGAATAAATCCCTTGTAAATCGTATATAAAACTAAGCGCTGTCTAGCAGCCCATAAGGTAAACAAGATGATAAATAAATATTAAAGCAAAACGTAAATGCAAATAACTTCTGGATATGGACCTACTACTCGTGATAATGCTGGTTTAAATAGCTAGTAACATACAAATTTTTGTTCTTCAGGAAAAAATCGGGAAATGTAAATTTGTGTGTTCGATGGGTTTAAGGCACAAAGCATATGTTATAAAAATAAATACATTAAAGGGAATAAGACGGCATAACACAAGCGGGTTGTCATAGTGTTTAACTCACTTCCCCGATAAAAATAAAATTATCCGTTGATTAAAGAGATATACTGTTTCTCTTCATTCCCCACCTTTATAACTGTGGTTTAAAAAAATGACACTTTCCAGTAATCACAAGCGACCAACCAACTGCTATCAGACCTAGGCAATGAGTGTGCGCCTATGCAAACAAGAATCCCAGCACACTTCCGGAGGTTGTTGGATCATCTCCATGCCGCCGAGCCCTGGCAACAAGTTCACCGCTCTTATTCCTGCAAGGTACGTTTGGGTGGGAGGAGAGGCGCGATGCTCTTCTTCACGGATGGATCTTTGGGAAACAGCCTTAAAACCTAACCTCACCTAACTACTGAAAAAAAGTTTTCAGTTTAATTAATAAACTTCCTTCGATTCCTGCAACTATCTTAGAGTGACTATTCATTGTGACTTTAGAAATAATTTCCCAAAAATTTAACTAAATTTTTCTATATGATCTCTTGAAAATACATATATGTACATATGCACACATATATCGTATAAATTACCATTCCAAGTTTCTGACATATGAATTACGATAATGTTCCGTAGGAATTAGTACAAAGATATGTATAAATATGCAAAGGGAGTAGCAAAATTGAAGTATACTTATCAACACTGCATAAAGTCAGTACTTGAGTTGTGCTCAGTCTCAGTCCATTAAATTTACATAAAGTTTACACAATTTCCAAACAAACACAATTAAGCAAATTACGGGTGTTCTAGCATAATAAACCTCCAGTACCAACATATGCTCTACCAACTACTATATGTATATGTATATGTATGAGCACACATCCAGCACCCATGTGTTAAATATGATATATTCATGCCTTAATTTCAGTCAAATAACAACAATGTAGTTGGGAGTTGGTAGTGTATGAAGTTTCCAAACACCCACCCGTGTCTTTAGCCACTAAATAGAAAACTAAAATTTATACTGAAGAGATGTTTTAGTTTCGTTCTAAAGAGTATAATGCTATAATAATATAATTCAACTATTATAATATCATAATATCCAAAAATAATCACAAACTAAAGTGCTACTGGCAGATAAACGATCGTTTATCTACTGACCTCTTTACACACACCTCACAATGATGTAGTCAATATAATAACTACCTGAAGCGGAACGAGATGGATTTAAAAGCACAGGTCTTTTATTTAAAGGTCCTGCTCAAGAACCTGCGATAGTTTTAAATAAAAGGTAAATCTTAGCTTCTAAATTTATTTTATATTTCACTGGTTTCTATGGCATAACATTTTAAACGCACAATATAAATTAAATTGCAGACAAATTCACTTCAATCATTGACAGTAAAAAGGATCAGTATCGTCCACTACTTGGTCAAATCAAAAACTTTTGCAGTAATTCAATTGTGGTAAAAAACAACAACTATTGGGTATACAGGAGGATGGGATCATGTGTAGAAGTTCACGCAAGTGAGGAAAGTTTTTGATTGTCACTCACTTGGGAGTGGCCAGAAACGATTCTTCTCCACATATAGCGGCCATATAAAGGAGCGCAAATTTGGTGTTGGATTTGTGGTGGGAGAGAGACTCCGTCGCAGAGTCCTGGCACTCACCCCGGTGGATGAACGTCTAGCCACAATCCGCATCAAAGCGAGGTTCTTCAACATATCGCTGATTTGCGCCCACGCCCCAACGGAAGAGAAGGACGATGCGACCAAAGATGCTTTCTATGAGCGCCTAGAACGCCCCTATGAGCGCTGCCCCCGCCACGATGTAAAAGTCGTGCTTGGCGATTTTAACGCCAGGGTGGGTAAAAAAGGTGTCTTTGGCACAACAGTCGGAAAATTCAGCCTCCATGACGAAACATCGCCAAACGACCTGAGGCTGATCGACTTCGCTGGGGCCCGAAATATGGTCGTCTGTAGTACCAGATTCCAGCATAAGAAAATACATCAAGCTACCTGGCTGTCTCCTGATCGAAACACGCGGAACCAAATCGATCACGTTGTGATAGACGGAAGACATGTCTCCTGTGTTTTAGACGTGCGTACGCTCCGAGGACCAAATATAGACTCGGACCATTATCTGGTCGCAGCGAAGATACGCACCCGCCTCTGTGCAGCAAAGAATGCCCGTCAACAAACACAAGGAAGGTTCGACGTCGAAAAGCTGCAATCGCAACAGACAGCCACGAAATACTCTACTCGACTTGCACCCCTGCTCTCTGAGAGCACTCATCAGCAACTCGGTATAAGGGAACTGTGGAACGGCATCTCAAACTCACTGCGTACCGCTGCAGCCGAAACAATTGGTTTTCGGCAACGACAAAAAACAAGCTGGTACGATGAGGAGTGCCGTCTCGCAGCGGAGAGAAAACAGACTGCCTACCTCGCAACATTGCAAACGACCACAACACGTGCGGGATGGGATAGATACCGAGAGCTGAAGAGGGAAGCGAGACGCATTTGCAGACAAAAAAAGAAAGAGGCCGAAATGCGTGAGTACGAAGAGCTTGAGAAGCTGGCAGACAGAGGGAATGCTCGAAAATTTTATGAAAAAATGAAGCGACTTAACGAAGGTTTCAAGACCGGAGCATCCTCATGTAACCAAGGTGGTAATCTGGTAACCGATGTCCAGGGCATACTGCGATTATGGAGGGAACACTTCTCCGACCTGCTGAATGGCAGTGAGAGTACAACACCAGGAGATGGCGAACCCGATCCCCCAATCGATGACGATGGAACAGATGTTCCATTACCCGACCATGAAGAAATTCGAATAGCAATTACCCGCTTGAAGAACAACAAAGCAGCGGGGGCCGATAGATTACCGGCAGAACTATTCAAATACGGCGGCGAAGAACTGATAAGGTGCATGCATCAGCTTCTTTACAGAATATGGTCGGAAGAAAGCATGCCTGACGATTGGAATCTCAGTGTGCTCTGCCCAATCCATAAAAAGGGAGATCCCACAATCTGCGCCAATTACCGTGGGATCAGCCTCCTAAATATCGCATACAAGGTTCTATCGAGCGTATTGTGTGAAAGACTAAAGCCCACCGTCAACAAACTGATTGGACCTTATCAGTGTGGCTTTAGACCTGGAAAATCGACAACTGACCAGATATTCACCATGCGCCAAATCTTGGAAAAGACCCGAGAAAAGAGGATCGACACACACCACCTTTTTGTCGATTTTAAAGCTGCTTTCGACAGCACGAAAAGGAGTTGCCTTTACGCCGCGATGTCTGAATTTGGTATCCCCGCAAAACTAATACGGCTGTGTAAATTGACGTTGAGCAACACCAAAAACTCCGTCATGATTGGGAAGGACCTCTCCGAGCCGTTCGATACCAAACGAGGTTTCAGACAAGGTGACTCACTATCGTGCGACTTCTTTAACCTGATGCTGGAAAAAATTATAAGAGCTGCAGAGCTAAACCGAGAAGGTACAATCTTCTACAAGAGTGTACAGCTCCTGGCGTACGCCGATGATATTGATATCATCGGAAGCAACAACCGCGCCGTTTGTTCTGCTTTTTCCCGCATGGATAAGGAGGCGAAGCGAATGGGTCTGGAGGTGAATGAGGACAAGACGAAATATCTCCTGTCATCAAACAAACAGTCGGCGCATTCGCGTCTTGGCTCCCACGTCACTGTTGACAGTCATAACTTCGAGGTCGTAGATAATTTCGTATACCTGGGAACCAGCATCAACAACACGAACAATGTCAGCCTCGAAATCCAGCGCAGAATAACTCTTGCCAACAGGTGCTACTTTGGACTGAGTAGGCAATTGAACAGTAAAGTCCTCTCTCGACGAACCAAAATCAAGCTCTACAAGTCGCTTATCATTCCCGTCCTGCTTTACGGTGCAGAAGCTAGGACAATGTCAACATCAGATGAGACGACACTAGGAGTTTTCGAGAGGAAGATTTTGCGCAGGATTTATGGTCCTCAGAACATTGGCAACGGCGAATACCGCAGACGATGGAACGATGAGCTGTACGAGTTATACGACGACATTGACATAGTTCAGCGAATAAAAAGACAGCGGCTACGCTGGCTAGGTCATGTTGTCCGAATGGACGAAAACACTCCAGCCCTGAAAGTGTTCGATGCAGTACCCGCCGGAGGAAGCCGAGGAAGGGGAATGCCTCCACTCCGTTGGAGGGACCAGGTGGAGAGCGACCTGGTTACACTTGGGATCTCCAACTGGCGCCGAACTGCGAAGGAGAGAGACAGGTGGCGCACTATCGTCGATTCGGCTATAACCGGCTAAACGGTTGCAATGCCAATCACATACATGTGGGTTTGTGGATTTGTTTATTTAAAACGTAAAGGTTTATTACCACATTTCTTTTAAAAGTTAAGAATAGTTCATTACAACATTTATTTTAAAAGTTAAGAATAGTTTA
Source organism: Zeugodacus cucurbitae (assembly GCF_028554725.1). Classification (NCBI taxonomy): domain Eukaryota; kingdom Metazoa; phylum Arthropoda; class Insecta; order Diptera; family Tephritidae; genus Zeugodacus; species Zeugodacus cucurbitae. Next base: position 46,561,178 of record NC_071670.1, read on the forward strand.
TTACAACGTTTGTTTTAAAAATAGTTCATTACAACGTTTATTTTAAAAGTTAAGAATATTTGTTTAACAAGTTAAAAAGGTTACCAGTGCCGTGTGTTCGCGTCCGCGTCTATTCCAACTCTGAGATCGTTCGTTTTATCCTACCCGCTTGTTCTCGCTACTCTTCTCTACTCGTTATCTTTCAGAGTTGCATGTTATTGTACTACTCTACTCGCTATCTTTCAGGGCTGTATGTTGTTGTATGTGCGTCCACTTCTAGTAATGGGTCGCACTACCGTTCCCACACTCGGCCGTCCTGACATTCGTTCGTCCTCGAACGACACGCACCATTTTTTCATGAATTCGGCTACTGTTGTCGTTCGATTCGGTCCTTCATGTTCACCTACCTTCTCGACATCATACCGACCGTGGTTCAGCTTTTTAATAATTTTATACGGACCTAAGAACTTTTTCTTAATCTTTAATGTGGGACCGTATTGTGTACGCTTTATAGCTACTAATTCATTTTCTTCATACGTTTGTTCGGCTTTTCTAGTCGCATTATAGTTTTTCCGATTTTCTTCCTGTATTGCTTTAATATTTCTCTTAGCAGTCTCTCTAATCTGTTCACGTTCGGTTTCTAGCTCTTTTATTACTTCGTTTTCAATGTATTCGCTCAAGTCTACCTGATTTTCTAAACGCATGTTAAGTCCAGTTAATAGTTTAAATGGGGACACCTTTGTGCTACGATTTGGATAATTGTTTAAACATTTTTGTACATTGTCGACGTTTTTATACCATTGATCTGGATTGTTCAAAGACAGTTTCGTCAATATTGGGATTACCGTTCGGTGGATGCGCTCCACCTGTCCGTTTCCCCTCGGCACACCCGTCGCAATACATAGATGTTGTATTCCTTGCTCACTACAATAGTTTTTAAAAACTTGGGAGGTAAAGGCTGCACCTCTGTCCGTTATTATTCTTCTTGGGTTTCCAAAAATGGCTGCTTGTTTACCTAACCTATCAATCACTGCTAATGCACCAGTATCTTTTGTTGGGTACAACCAGACAAATTTAGAGAACGCATCTACAACTGATAAAATGTGGTTATAACGTTTTGCAGTAGCCGTCAAAGGTCCTAAGTGGTCTAAGTGGTATGTGCCTAACGGTTGATCATCTTTAGGAATCGGGGTAAGGAACCCTTCTTTCTTACCCATTTTTGCATTTGCTACAATGCACTCTATACAACTGGCTACTATTCGAACAATCTTCTGTCCTAGCTGTGGAATATAATAAGATTTCTCTACTAACTCTTGTGTTTTGCGTGCAGCAAAGTGATTCTGTCTATGCACTGTCCTTATTATGTCCTCTTCCATTGAACAAGGTACAACTACTAGTTCTTTAGAAGGATCTTTGCATAAAATTCCATGAGAGATATAGAAATCTTCAAAGTGACCCTTTTCCAATATTGTCCTAACAGCTTTTGTCCAATCATCATTCAACTGAGCTTGTAACAATCGATGTCTTAAAGTCTCTTCCATCTGTAGGCAATACATTCTGCTTAAAGCATCTACATGCCTCATCTGAGATCCGGACCTATGTACAATTTGGTAGTCAAATTCTTGTAAAAATAGAGCCCATCTTGCGACTCTGGGGGGTACGTCTTCTTTACGCATCGTAAGCGCGAAAGCGTTACAATCTGTAATTATTGTGAACTTTACTCCTTTTAGATAGATTCGCCATTTTTTTAACGCTGTAATGACTGCTAAGACTTCTAACTCATATGAGCTATAGTTTTCTTCTGTCTGACTTGTTTTTCTGCTTAAAAACTGTACTGGATGAAAATTCTGATCTTCACTACACTTTTGCATAAAAATTGCCCCATATCCAAATTTTGATGCATCTGTGTGGATCTCGGTTTCACCATGAGGGTTGTACAACCGAAGAACCGGTGATGTGGTTAAGGCATTCTTTAAAGTTTGAAAAGATGCTACCTGTTCTTTTCCTATTTTAAAAGTGCTGTCCTTCTTAAGTAAATCTGTTAAAGGCTTTGCTAGTGATGCGTACCCACTCACAAATCGTCTAAAGTAAGAAGTTAACCCGATAAATCGTTCAACAGTCTTTCTGTTACTTGGTATTGGGTAATTTTGAATAGCCTGAATCTTTTCTTTAGAAGGTTTAATTGTTCCCGCCTCAATAATGTATCCAAGGAAGTTAACCTTTCTCTCCAAAAATTGACACTTTTTCCATTTGATACGCACACCGTATCGTGATCCTATTTCTAAAACTCGTTTCAGTTTCATTATCCCTTCATCGTCGTCTTTGGAAGGAATAATGATGTCGTCCATATATATAGAAATCGTTCCGTCTTTTATGAGGTCTCTAAAAACATAGTTTATGAACCTACAAAATACAGCTGGCGAGTTACATATACCGAATGGAACGTATTTAAATTCGTAATGCCCATCTGGGGTCACGAATGCTGTATATTTTATCGAATCTTCGGCTACAGGTACATGGAAGAATCCATCTTCCAAGTCCAACGTTGTGAATATTTTTGCTTGCTGCAACCTATCTAAAACAACGTCGATCTGTGCCATCGGAAAATTATCTCGAATGATTTTCTTATTTAACAACCTGTAGTCACAACACAACCTTTTTGACCCATCTTTTTTGTTTACTATAACAATCGGAGATGCGTAATTTGAAAAACTTGGCTGTATGATGTCAGCTTCTAACCAATTTTCTACTTGCTGGTTTACGAAATTTTTGTCTTCTAAAGATAGTCTTCGTGGACGTTGAAATACAGGTACTTCGTCGCTTAAAACGATTTTCATTTTAGTTAGACATTTTTCAATACATTGGGGCTTATAACTATTTACCAATTCCCGAATAACTACGTTATCGCTATATTCTTCTACATTCAAACATAACTCCTCAAACTCATGTAGTAATTCCATTCTGTTTTCTTTACTTTTTCCTTCTACCTCTGGTTTAATATTGTTTCTCTTTACAAATTTCGCTCCTTCTGGCTTTATATTAATGTTGACTTTATCTAATACTGATGTGCCTATGAATACCGAATATGGAATAGCAGTTTCGCTGGTGATGTGAAACTGCTGTAAGAATTTTAAATCATCAACTTCCAATTCTGTAACGAAACTACCATACGTTGAAAATTCTTTTGCGCAGGCGCCATACAAAGTTCTTTTGTCATCGGTCACTTCACCATCAAAATTAATTTTATCGAAAACATCACGCCGAATTAAACACAAACAACATCCGGTATCAACCAGTGCATCAATTTTTAGCCCACCTACTTTCACTATTTTTACAGGTAAACTTATTTTTCCGGTAACATTTACAACATTAATTTTATCTGATTCCTTCTTTACTTTTATACTTTCAGCACTTTTGCACTCGAAAGACTTGTGTCCTATGCCATTACATTTGAAACATTTTGTTTGCTGACTGCTGCAGTCACGAATGAGATGTGTAGAGCTTCCACACTTAAAACACGATTTTGTATGTTTTTGATTGTAAGGAATATTGCCGGTATTCTGTATTGACCTAACTGGTTTACAATGAATTTTTTCGTAAATTTTAATTTTTTCTTTTAATTCTTCAATTGTTTTTGCTTCGTACAAAACCGCTTTGTTTAGTTTCGTGTCTGTTATACCTTCAATGAAATATGCTATTAAGCTCTCCGTATCAATGCTTAATGGTTTGCTAATTTCAGTAAGAACATACAAATACTCGCGAAACGTTTCGTTTACCCTCTTCTTACGACTTCTTAACTGATTATGTACTTCTGACGACGATAATTTTTTCCCAAACTCACTGATCAGTTCTTGCTTAAGGAGTTCCCAGCTCACTAAGCCTCGTTGGCTTCTAATGAATAATTTGGCGGCTCCCTTTAACAGTTGTTTGCTATAAATGAATTTTTGCACATTATTCCACCCTACTACTACTGCGCTTTCCTCAAATTCGCTTATCCATTGTCGGATATCAATATTATCATCTCCACTAAATTGTGTTAAACTTTCTTTTATATCGTTGAACGTAAAGGTGGATCTATTAATCGGTGTCACCGCGGTCGTAAAATTTGTGTCTTGTACATCTTCATAGGAACTAACTGATTCGTCATTTCTGTCGTCCGTAATTGTCTCATGTCCGTAGTGCAACAATAGTCTTTTTTGCAACTCCGCTTTACGTCCAGTAACGGAAATGTCTAGTTCACGGAGTGCTTGTTGCAGTTCCCTGACGTTAAACGTCAGTATCGTTTGTCTGTCCATATTTTGGGCACCACACAGTAATATTACGGTATCTGAATATTTCTGAACAAACTACTTTTGAATGGAATGTTTCTAAACAAATTACTCTTATAACGATATTTCTAAACAAATTACTCTTATTACAATGTTTCTAAACAAACTACTTCTGAATGAAATGTTTCTCGCTGCTGCAAATACCTTTGCTTTTCCTTAAATCGCCGTTCTGCTCATTCATCACACATAAGCTTTGTACTTGTATGTTCGCCGAAATGCCTTCACGTTGTACACTCGCTCCGCTTTTGTTTCAGCTTGTGCTTTCTAGTTGATTTCGCCTTTCTGCCGCCGCTCACCAGCTTGCCTTCCTCAACGCACGTTCTGCTTATTCACTGACACCGACCAATATGTTCTTACTAGCTCACTCTCACCCGCAGCTTGAGTGATCTGCTAGTCTTCTTCAACGCACGTTCTGCTTATTCACTGACACCAACCAATATGTTCTTACTAGCTCACTCTCACCCGCAGCTTGAGTGATCTGCTAGTCTTCTTCAACGCACGCTCTGCTTATTCATTGACACCAACCAATATGTTCTTACTAGCTCACTCTCACCCGCAGCTTGAGTGACCTGCTAGTTTTTCTTCAACGCACGTTCTGCTTATTCACTGACACCAACCAATATGTTCTTACTAGCTCACTCTCACCCGCAGCTTGAGTGATCTGCTAGTCTTCTCCAACGCACGTTCTGCTAATTCACTGACACCAACCAATATGTTCTTACTAGCTCACTCTCGCCCGCAGCTTGAGTGATCTGCTAGTCTTCTTCAATGAAAGTTAACGGAAAAAAAATGTTGGGATATCGACGCTTACGGACGCTTTTACCGCTTCATGTACAGTCACCGATAAGTAAAACACGCATTAAAATTTTATCCACAATTTTTCCACGGTATGAGCCCCCAATTTGTGGGTTTGTGGATTTGTTTATTTAAAACGTAAAGGTTTATTACCACATTTCTTTTAAAAGTTAAGAATAGTTCATTACAACATTTATTTTAAAAGTTAAGAATAGTTTATTACAACGTTTGTTTTAAAAATAGTTCATTACAACGTTTATTTTAAAAGTTAAGAATATTTGTTTAACAAGTTAAAAAGGTTACCAGTGCCGTGTGTTCGCGTCCGCGTCTATTCCAACTCTGAGATCGTTCGTTTTATCCTACCCGCTTGTTCTCGCTACTCTTCTCTACTCGTTATCTTTCAGAGTTGCATGTTATTGTACTACTCTACTCGCTATCTTTCAGGGCTGTATGTTGTTGTATGTGCGTCCACTTCTAGTAATGGGTCGCACTACCGTTCCCACATACATTGGGTATACAACGCTGACATCATTGCTTTGCTTTGGCGGACCGTTTTGTGTAAAGAAATTTTATTAAGCAAAGAAAAGATAAATTTATAACCTCAAATGTATAAAGTCAATCATACATAAATATTTGTTAAGGGAAAAATAGAAACCACAGAAATAGATGACTTCAAGTAGTAAATAAAATGTATGCAGTTAGAATTTTATTAGGTTGAAATACTTTGATTCTTTGATAATAAGTTTGCCATTAAATTTCTTTATACTAAAATTTATTAATTTTAGCATATTTTTTTTAATTTCATTAAAAAATTAAAATTTCAATTAACTTATTATCTCTTCAGATATTTTGAATAAATGCTCCAATCAAAATATATGTACACCATAAAATACACAGAAATAATAAAAAGTCAAAGTTCATAACGAATACTTCAAGGGACCATTTTTTATAATCTATCTTCAACTTTTAGGTCTCAAGTATTTTTGCATATTACCCGCAATTATTTGGAAAAGCAGACCTCATTACCGTTATATTGATAATCAAAAAGCATATACATAAAATAGGAATAACCGGCGAAGTGAAGGCCAAAAGTGCAGTCAACCCTAAAGTAAGAACACACACAAAAATAAGAAAAAGTTTAAAAACAAGATATGAGAACTTATAGTATAAAATTCAAAGTTGAACCCAGAGGGTAAAAAAGTAAATATAAAATAGAATCTCAACTAACAGCAATGAAGCAAACGAGCAGAATTGGATTTCTTACCCTGCGGAAACATTTTTACCAACAATATAGTACAATATAATCACAATAAAAAATCAGTTGGGTCACACCAGGGTCTTAGTCTTCAACGCGCTCTACTTGGTTACTTAGATGACTGCGAAGGCAGATTAGAGAAAACAAAATCAATATGCGGTGAGTGGCCTCAGTAAATCACCAATTAAATTGCTGAGATAAACACATAAAATATTTCAATATGCTGCATTGAATAAGAAATTACTACTTAAATCAGCCTCTGAGTAAAGTGAGTCAAACATATCCATTTTCGGTACCAAAAGAAATAAAGGCAAGTGATTTTCCATGCAATTTAGTATATGTACAGTCAGTGGTAAACTTATCTATGAAATGCACACATGTAAATTCAGTGCTGAAATTCGTTAAATTCCAGTACATCACCATGAGTGCAAAGTTCCTTTGAAATTGACTTTGTGGTGCTGGTGGGCTGTTATTTGCCACTATGTAAAATCCCTAGAAGCGATATCATTGCAAGTGCATTACATTGCGTGGCAATCACTTTATTCACATAATCCGTGGGCAGGACATTTCGGTTGAGTGCCTCACGCTTATTGCCTTACCACAGGAGCCAAAGAACTACGACCAGAGCACACCAATAAACACGATGCAACTCTAATGAAGAAGAAATGCTCAAAGCTAGGATATATGTACATATACATACATATACAATACAACACATCACATTTCAATAAAGCTGCAACAGGTGAAATTCAAGCGCAAATGATACGCCTACATGGTGTAATGAATTTGATGAAAATGCAGAGAAATGCAGTGAATATCACAGAGGTACGTGCTTGTGTAAGTACGCAAAAATTTGGTAGCCAGCTAACACAGAAAGTGGATATAGATTTCGACTCTAGGATTTCCTAGACTTTACTTCGTATCCATGGCGTCAGTAAAACATATTTCATTTAACTAAAAGTTATACTCAAGTTTTTTTTACTGTAAAAATAGACGAACACTAACGCACTAGCAAAGTAAACAAGAAAACTGTATATAAGTGTATTAAACTGTGAGCAAAGGCAGCAGAAAGCGAGCGAAATAAAACTAATGAGCATGACAACTTGGCTGATAGCTTACAGAACAAAGTAATGCAAACATAATATAACGGGTGATTTTTTTGAGGTTAGGATTTTCATGCATTAGTATTTGACAGATCACGTGGGATTTCAGACATGGTGTCAAAGAGAAAGATGCTCAGTATGCTTTGACATTTCATCATGAATAGACTTACTAACGAGCAACGCTTGCAAATCATTGAATTTTATTACCAAAATCAGTGTTCGGTTCGAAATGTGTTTATCGACAAATTTTGTTCAGCGATGAGGCTCATTTCTGGTTGAATGGCTACGTAAATAAGCAAAATTGCCGCATTTGGGGTGAAGAGCAACCAGAAGCCGTTCAAGAACTGCCCATGCATCCCGAAAAATGCACTGTTTGGTGTGGTTTGTACGCTGGTGGAATCATTGGACCGTATTTTTTCAAAGATGCTGTTGGACGCAACGTTACGGTGAATGGCGATCGCTATCGTTCGATGCTAACAAACTTTTTGTTGCCAAAAATGGAAGAACTGAACTTGGTTGACATGTGGTTTCAACAAGATGGCGCTACATGCCACACAGCTCGCGATTCTATGGCCATTTTGAGGGAAAACTTCGGAGAACAATTCATCTCAAGAAATGGACCCGTAAGTTGGCCACCAAGATCATGCGATTTAACGCCTTTAGACTATTTTTTGTGGGGCTACGTCAAGTCTAAAGTCTACAAAAATAAGCCAGCAACTATTCCAGCTTTGGAAGACAACATTTCCGAAGAAATTCGGGCTATTCCGGCCGAAATGCTCGAAAAAGTTGCCCAAAATTGGACTTTCCGAATGGACCACCTAAGACGCAGCCGCGGTCAACATTTAAATGAAATTATCTTCAAAAAGTAAATGTCATGAACCAATCTAACGTTTCAAATAAAGAACCGATGAGATTTTGCAAATTTTTTTAAAAAAAGTTATCAAGCTCTTAAAAAATCACCCTTTATAAAAATTCAGAATATACATATAATAAACTTATTTTAAAAGGTGCGGTTGTACTACTGATATGCCTGTTGGTAATTTTGCTGCTTATGAAGTCATTTTACTGCATAGTGTGAATATTTATGATGGTAATATTTTTTTATGATTATTTATATAAATAGAAATATGTTCCTGATAAAAGGCAACGATGCGTATAAGTAACTTTAGAAGCTATGAAAAGCAATTTGTCATACGAGAAGGGAACTGATGTAGGCGAGATGATGTATGAGGAGAGTGTGAAAAATGCTATTTTAATGTATAATTTACTTAATTTGAAAAATGTATTTGACATTCTTGCATTTTGTTATGAACTTATATTGAGGAAATCCTAATTTAAACAATCATAAATATTACTCCATCAGATATAGAAGACAATCAACCATGATTATTTTTTGTTAGAATTGTATGTTAGATTTCGATTTAAAGTAATTTTTCGAAAATACACAACCTTTACAAATTCATCTAACACTACGAGTACGTGAATGCACTACTCATACGCCCCAGCGAATATATACTAATATTGTATTACATGGACATGTATTCGTTGATAAGTATGTATAAACTTGTGTACCCTCACTATATAAAACCATAGCATGGATCTCAACGTTTTAGCACAAATATCAACAACAAAACGTTGAAGCAACAAGTTAACTTTCCAACTTGCTTTTCATTCATATTTTCAGCACGCAGTAAATGCAACGCTTAAGTTCGAAATTGCTTATATAGATACAGATCACATCTTAGTGTTCGGACATTTATTTTCACACATAAAATATTATTTGCCAAGCTTTCGTTCTTTCATCTGTCTTATTCTTCTTTATGTTCACATAGATTCCCTCGGTTTTCTCCGACCATCTGTTGCTTGTCAGTTTTTTGTGAGTTTAGTCGTTTTCTACTGTCTTTTGAGTTTTCCTTTTCGATTTTAAAAGAAAGCCAACAGAAGCTTATGCATTAATGATTTCGTATCTTTGACAAAACTAAAAGCTATACACGCTGGTAAACAAAGATTCAAAAACATTCGCTCAATAAATCACCAAAGCTTTAGTGGTTGTTGTGTACGACCCTAGTATATTGACCTTTTCAACAAAGTGTAGAATATTTTTTTGCTGATTTATTATGTTTGTATTCTTTAGTATATTAATGCTTTTAAGGAAATTGATTTTAAAGTCATTCTCCATAATGTATGCGCACACTTGTTGACTTTTGCACTTTCAATGTCATTTTCTTTGTTTATTTAGATTTGCACCAACTACGGTCAATGTTTTTCCATCACAAGTTCGAACAAAGCATTTAGTTTTGTTTTACAAAAAATGCTAATACTAAAAGCTAAAACCCTATGGGTTTCCTTAGTTATTTGTGTATGCATTCAGTGACATTTATTTAAGGAAAGTTCATTATGTTGAAGGATAAAATCAAAAACGGAAACATACTGAGGAAATTACTATCTTCTACCAATTCGAATATTGACTTTTACTTTTAGTTTCATTTGAGAATTTTTGAAAATATGGACATGACCGTTAACATTTTTGTGTACAGAGATAATACAGATATGAAAATGTATCTTATCGCTTTGATTTCCTTTCTTGCTAATAACATTTGGTTCTTTTTAAAGGGTGCATTCTACATATTACTAAGCAGCTAAAACACTGGTTATAAATCTTACGAAAATGAAAATTTTGCACACCTTTTATTTGTCTTCTACGTTTTCTACAAAAGTAAGTATTACAAAAACTATTACTCACCTTTTTCAACTGCAAATTTTTGATCCGATGTTAAGAACCTGAAAATCGAAAAAAATAACACATTTTGTTACAAATAGATCATACAACCTTAAGCAATTATTGAATTTAAAGTAAGCAGTTGAATAGAAAAGGAATACTTACTTTTATGGAAATCGAAAATTCCAAAACATTAAGGCTTTAGAGCAAAGGGAGCACTTGAGTCATTATTGCATCATAAAGTTTATATTGTGAGGAAAATTTCGACAACATATTTATTTAAATATAAATCTACAACGTTATTCACGAGGATGCCTCCTTTATTTACTAAAGCTTACTCATTGACTTTTAGTTAAGTATTTTAAACTTTCTATCTCCATTAACTAATTCACATCATTACACTTAATTTAATACAAAAGCCACTTAATAATGAATTTGATTTAGAAAGTCCATGCAGTTGAAACTACATTCCAGGCAATATAATACTGCTGAACATTGGCACTTGACCGCATTTACTTTTCTGAGTGCTTAAACAGCAATCAACAAAAAAATCCTTTATTAATTCTTAAGTGTGCTTAAGTAGTAATTATCTCACTAAAACAAGTTTAAAGAGCTTCTAAATGCATGAAGTGCTTTAAAAATTTTTTGTTGCAAAACTTCGCAACCACAACTTTACGTAAGGCATGAGTGTCAATGCCGGGATCAACGGTAATAAGCCTAATTTTTGTGATTAATGTATACAAACCATGGCTTATACATTCCAGACGTTAAATATAATTTGTATATTATTTTATATATTAATTATTTCCATTATTACACTTTATTAAAATACAGTAAAGTAATGACTTTTTAGTGGTGACAAACTACTGTAACCCAATTAGCTTAATTTCTTCCAGCTGCAGCTTTAACGGGTGTCGCTCCAGACTCAGTTGACCAAGTCCAACGGCCTATTGGACTTAATAAATAATTAGTTTGTTCTTTTATTTGTATTATATTGTTTCATTATTTTCCTTAAAGATTAAATTTGACATTTGCATATGATCCGATTAACAAAAGCTTAAATGCATATAATAACGCTCGTTTAATTACAGCGTTTAGCATACGCATATATTATATATTTATGTACGTAATCAGTAGCAATCGGCTCCAACTAAAAAGCTAATTACTAAGTGGAAATTTCACTTTTTAATTTCAATTGTATTATTACGAAAGCATGATTATAGATTCGCGATTAACTGCTATTAGATATACGAGACAGAAATCATAAATATCTGATTCTGAATTAATATAATTAATTATAATTTTATTGTGCTACTCATACTCATACTACATAAAATTATATTATTATATAAAACGTTATTCATTAATTCGTCAAATAGTAATATTTCAATGTCTACGGCGTATAAAATAAATGAATATCACAAAAGCATTAACATTTTCATAAAATGTAAACATAAAGTCACAGTATGTGAGCAAGTAGGCTTAAATGAATAAGCCAACATCAAAGTTCAAAAAGTTTTCACAGTTCGTTACAGAGTTACAAGGGTAATATGAGAAAAACAATAAGAACAACATATATATGCAGTCACACGAACACGATTTTCACAGAGTACACACAAACATATGTATTTATGTGTGAAATACGTCAACGCACATCAAACGTTTTCATTACTTTTGGATGTCAACACATTTTCATTACTCAGTTCGGTTAAGTTTGTAAATAAAGGAGGCAATAATGTACACTCTTCTGGATATTTATGAACGCTCCCACCGATGCATATGTGACTGAAGGTTCATATACGTGAGTAGTTCAATATTTTAAAGTAGTCGAAAGTTGATTTTTCGTTTTATACGTACATTCTTTTGCATTTGTATGAGTATACACCATACACATACATAAGTGTTTTTTAATGTGATTGGGTGATATGCTAGCGTAAACAGACTCGGAAGCACAGCATTACCCATAAGCCTGTGTGCACGTGCTGGCATACATAAAAACCAAAGAGGAAATTTTTGAAAAATGTTTGAAAAATTTTTGATCACAAAATCATTGTACTGAATTTTGATCCACAGATTTGAAGACATCTTCATTAATAACTGACAGATTGAGTGTATTGTTTGAGAATCAAATACACATTAATAATTCCATATAGGCACCACTCAAATATGATAGTGACTTTACAACAGGGCATATTTAAATATGGGAACCTTGAGCATTGGAAACAAATGATAGGAACGTAACAACAAAGATTAAACGCGATCGTTATGTAGTTGAGTGAGTAACGCTGCCATTTTCATAGCTGCACTTACTCACGTTTGAGGTAAAGCCATTACTTTTAGTCTCAACAAAATTGTCTCTCATGTTTACTGTGTAAATTTTACGCTTCATTCCAGCGCAGTGCCACATAGATAAAGTTTTCCAGCAATAGTTTAAAAGAATTTATTTTGATTAACGAGTATTCGCGTATATTTTCAATGATAGAATGGGGGATGAATCGCGCGTACATTCTACGGGCTTACGAAATTTATGAAACTCTCTGTTATTGTTTTTATTCACGTGATTGTCAATTTTGTAGTTCCGCTTTTATGCTCTGAGTTTTTTCTCAATGCTCAATTTCAATTAAATTTAAATTCAACTTTTACCACTTTACTCTGTGACGTGTTTCGTGCGCTCTACACTATAAATACCTAAACCACATTAATTGCACTAGTTAAAAAAAAAAACACTACAATTCTGATGAAATTCTATACATGATCCGGTTTTAAATATTGCTGGTAATAATTTAAAATAAATGGCAACATAAAATCGCATTGGTTTTGGCATCTGTTCTTAGAATATCAAATTCTAGTAAAATGTAACGAACATACCCACTAATATACCTAATGATCTGAATCACTAGTTTTTAAACTAAACAAAACGTAAGAATTTTTGGAGAATGTACGCTACGACAAAATTAAATGATGCATATCCATATGAGTCCAACCACACATAATAATACAAACATAAGGCAAATGTTAAGAACGATAAAGAAGCCGACCCATCAAATGGGCAATAGGACAACATTAAATGTCGATGAGCCAGTGCTGTGCGCAAACAAGTCAAATGCTTAAGTGAATTACGTAATATTATAAATATTTGTCAAC